>NW_004443941.1:13697704-13735430 GCF_000243295.1 Trichechus manatus latirostris
CCCCAGTATTGTGTACTGTCTTACCCTTCACCAAAGTTACCACTTATCTATTGTCTATTTAGTATTTCCCCCCCACCCCTCCCATTCCTTGTAACCAACAAAGATTGTTACTTTTTGTGTGTAAACTTTTTCATGAGTTTTTACAATAGATGTCTCATACAATATTTGTCCTTTTGTGATTGACTTATTTCACTCAGCATTTAACGTCCTCCAGTTTCATCCATGTCATGAGATGCTTCACAGATTCATCATTGTTCTTTATCGTTGCATGATGGTCCATTGTATGCACGTACCATAGTTTATCCATTCATCTGTTGATGGGCATCTAGGTTATTTCCATCTTTTTGCTATTGTGAACAGTGCTGCTGTGTACATGGGTGTGTGTACGTCTATTCGTGTGATGGCTCTTATTTCTCTAGGATCATATCTCTATCTTTTTGAAAAAACTGAATCTCCTTTGTATGCCTTTTCTATATTATCATTTTTATATCTTTGGTCTCTCATTCTGTCTTTCTCTCTAGTCTGTCCTTTATGTCTTAATATACTTTTATCATACTTGCCCCCTAGTTTTGGTTGTTTCTAACCTAAGTTTTCCTGTCTGAGATATTTTATTTCTTTCTCAGCCAAATTGCTTTTATCTTCTTCTGTTGTATTTTTGAAACCCACGTAATATTCTTTGAGATCTACTTTTACAGCAATCATTTGTGTCTAATACGTTTTGTTCTCCTGATTATTATTTATATATATCATATCATATTATATTATTTATATATTTGTTTAGTTGGTTAGCTATTCTTAAGTAATGTAATAAATATTTGAAAATCTAACATGCAAACTAGGTTCTTGACCATAATCTACTATCTAACTATATGGCTCCTTCGTCACGTCCTGAGTCTCCCCTATCCAAAGTTAGCATCGTCTTGAATCCTGTGTTCATCATTTCTTTGATTTCTTTTTTTATTGTTTTATTGTATCAATATGTATTTCTTAAAAAGATATGTTCTTTATATTGGCTGTTTTTAACTTTTAAAAAGGGTAGTATGTTATATGTAGGGAATGTATTTTTTTATTTATATTATATTGCTAA
The DNA here is from genome assembly GCF_000243295.1 of Trichechus manatus latirostris. Lineage (NCBI taxonomy): Eukaryota > Metazoa > Chordata > Mammalia > Sirenia > Trichechidae > Trichechus > Trichechus manatus. Next base: position 13,698,792 of record NW_004443941.1, read on the forward strand.
TATGCCTCCATATTATTGTGTGTAATTGTAGTTCTTTATTTTCTTTTTCTTTTTTTAGTCTTTGGTCTTAGTTTGTGGTATTATTATTATAAGATTGGTTATTCTTTTTTTCTTCCAACAATTTCTACATGTATAATTCAGTGACATTGATTACATTCTTCAAGTTCATCTGTTTTGACTGTTGTTGTTATTGTTAGGTGCCATTGAGTCAGTTCCGACTCATAGTAACCCTATGTACAACAGAACAAAACACTGCCTGGCCCTGTGCCATCATCACAATTGTTGTTATGCTTGAGCCCATTGTTGCAACCGTTGTGTCAGTCCATCTCGCTGAGGGTCTTTTTCGATGACCCTCTGCTTTACCAAGCATGATGTCCGTCTCCAGGGACTGATTTCCTCCCGATAACGTGTCCAAAGTATGTGAGACGTAGTCTCGCCATCCTTGCTTCTAAAGAGCATTCTGGTTGTACTTGTTCTAAGATAGATTTGTTCTTTTTTTTTTCAGTCCATAGTATATTCAATATTCTTCACCAACACCACAATTCAAAGGCGTCAGTTTTTCTTCACTCTTCCTTATTCATTGTCCAGCTTTCATATGCACATGATGCGATTGAAAATACTGTAGCTTGGATCAGGCGAACCTTAGTCTTCAAGGTGACATCTTTGCTTTTCAACACTTTAAAGAGGTCTTTTGCAGCAGATTTGCCCAGTGCAATGCGTCTTTGGATTTCTTGACTGCTGCTTCCATGGGTGTTGATTGTGGATCTAAGTGAAATGAAATCCTTGACGATTTCAATCTTTTCTCCCATTTATCATGATGTTGCTTATTGGTCCAGTTGTGAAGATTTTTGTTTTCTTTATGAGGTGTAATTTTCTTTATGTTGAAGGCTGTGGTCTTTGATCTTCATCAGTAAGTGCTTCAAGTCCTCTTCGCTTTCAGCAAGCTAGTTTGTGTCATCTGCATAACAAAGGCTGTTAATGAGTCTTCCTCCAATCCTGATGCCATGTTCTTCTTCATATAGTCCAGCTGCTTGGATTATTTGCTTAGCATACAGATTGAATAAGTATGGTGAAAAGATACAACCCTGACGCACACCCTTCCTGACGTTAAACCACGCAGCGTCCCCTTGTTCTGTTAGAACGACTGCCTCTTGATCTGTGTACAGGTTCCTCGTGAGCACAATTGACTGTTTTAGAATTCCCATTCTTTGCAATGTTATCCATAATTTGTTATCATCCACACAGTCAATGCCTTTACATAGTCAATAAAACACAGGTAAACATCTTTCTGGTATTCTCTGCTTTTAGCCAGAATCCATCCGATATCAGCAGTGATATCCCTGGTTCCACCTCCTCTTCTGAATCCAGCTTTAATTTCTGGCAGTGCCTTGTCAATATACTGCTGCCTCTGCTTTTGAATGATCTTCAGCAAAATTTTACTTTCGTGTGACATTAATGATATTGTTCCATAATTTCTGCATTTGGTTGGATCACCTTTCTTTGGAATAGGCAAAAATAGGAATCTCTTCCAGTCAGTTGGCCAGGTAGCTGTCTTCCAAGCTTCTTGGCATAGGCCAGTGAGTACTCCCAGTACTGCATTCATTTGTTGAAACATCTTATTTGGTATTCTGTCAATTCCGGAAGCCTTATTTTTCAACAATGCCTTCAGTGCAGCTTGGACTTCTTCCTTCAGTACCACCAGTTGCTGATCATATGCTACCCCCTGAAATGGTTGAACATCGACCATTTCTTTTTGGTACAGTGACTCTGTGTATTCCTCCCATCTTCTTTTGATGCTTACTGCATCATTTAATATTTTCCCTGTAGAATCCTTCAATATTGCAACTCAAGTCTTGAATTTTTTCTTCAGTTCTTTCAGCTTGAGAAATGCCGAGGGTATTCTTCCCTTTTGGTTTTCTAACTGCAGGCCTTTGCACATGTCATTATAATACTTTGCTTTGTCTTCTCACGCCGGCCTTTGAAATCTTCTGCTCTTTTACTTCATCATTTCTTCCATTTGCGTTAGCTACTCTACGTTGAACAGCAAATTTCAGTCTCTTCTGACATCCATTTTGGTCTTTTCTTTCTTTCCTGTCTTTTTAATGACCTCTTGCTTTCTTCATGTATGATGTCCTTGATGTCATTCCACAACTCATCTGTTCTTTGGTCATGTGTTCAGTGCATCGAATCTATTTTTGAGATGATCTCTAAATTCAGGTGGGATATACTCAAGGTTGTACTGTGGCTCTCATGAAGAATACTTTAATGGTGTGAATTTATACCATTGTCTATTTATCTATTTTCTTGTTGATGGACATTTAAATTATTTCCAGGTTGTTGTTATTGTGAACAGTGTTTCAATGGACATTCTTCCACATGCATCCTGTTTTACAGATCCAAGAATTTCTTTGGAGTATACGCTTAAGAATGGAATAGTTAAAAATAAACGGAGTGGAAGTGTAGAGTTGTAGAGTATGTGAATGTTCAACTTCAATAGATAATGCCAAACAGTTTTCAAAAGTGATTATACTAATTCACATCTCCACAAACAATATATATGAGATTCTGGATGTGGATCCATTTAGAGCTACATCTGGATGTTGAGGCAAACTTTAATTTTTATTTTTGCCAATTAAAGAGGTATAAATGGTATTTCATTGTAGTGTTGTTTCCAGTTTTGAACATCTTAATCACAATTATTGTTAAGTTAGACTCTGATAACTCTATTAACAGGATGACCTGTGGGACTATTTCTATTGACTCTCTTTTACTCTTGATTTTTGGTTATTTGATGCTGTCTCCTAGCATACCTGGTAAATATTTATTGGATGCTGGATATTATGTGTGAAAAATCATAGAGGTAATTTGAGGCTGAGGCTGAGGCTGATATAACCTTCCTTCAAAGAGGATTAAATTTTCCTTTCTGGCTGGCAGATCACTCTAATCCAGTCTGGAATGGAGCTGGTTAAAAGGTGCATTTTAATCTTTGGGAAGACTTATCTATTTCTGATTTATTCTTATTCTTGGGGTGTAGCTCTTTTGGAGTTCTAACTGGAAATCTGGGTGTTACCAGGGCCCTTCTCTCTGAACTCCAGTTTTTGTCCCCCTCACTCCAAGTGACCGCTGAAAGCTCTACTTGGCTCCCCAGTCACTTAGCCACCATTTTCTTCTCAGTATTTTAGCCTCTCAGTCTTGAGCTGCTTACAGATCAGTAAATGCTTCAAGGCGAAAAGCAGTACATTGGGCTCATCTCGATGAACTTCCCTTCTCTCCATGATCTTGGTTTCTGAATGCCTAGTTGCTTTGGAAGCTTTGTACTCTATGTTTAATCTCCCCAGCCCTGTGAGACTCCTGTTGAAAACTCAGCCCAGGGTCCCAGTGACTTATCACCACTTTATACTTGGCTTCTTAGCCTCTCAGCCCTACACTGCTTATGAATTGGCCAGTGCCTCAAGGGAAAAAACACAGCTCAATGTCTGGCTCACTTTAATGTCCTCTTCTCCCTGGGATCCTAGCCTCTCTAGTCTTGTCTACCTTAGTAGCTGTCTGATGCTTCAAAATTATTTTTTTTTTTGGCAGCTTTTCTAGTTATTCTCGGTGGAAGAGTTGGTCTGCAACAAATAACTCCATCATTGCTGGAAGCAGAAAAGTTTTGGAAGACAATTTTTAAAAATGCAGTTTCATTTGCGTAAGTGTCTTTTTGTATGAAGCTACCCACCAGAATAAGCCTATCAGAAAGATATCTGAAAATTGAGGAGTATATTTGTTTCTTATTAGGGGAAAACACAGACATCAATAGCCAGCAACTGAGCCTGATGGAAGGGATTTCTTGATTAATCTCAAATAGACGAGAAGATTAGACTTTATTATTATTGTTCAGCTTCCCTTTGCTCTGTTGCAAGCTGTTAGCTTAAAGAAGAGATTTGTGGTAGTGAATCTCTTGGAATACAGAAGCAAAAGCAGACCCAGTTAATCATTTGGGCTTCCCCCTGCACTTTCAATTAAAAATGTTCTTTCGAAGATGACCAGTGACTCCTAGTCATCAGACCCAAAAATCTGTTGTTTTCATCTGAGTTGACCTTTCGGTAGAATTTGAAAGTAGTGATCATACTCATACTCTTCTTGAATCTCTTAACTCCTTGCCTTCCAATATTACAGCTCTTTTTCCATCCCTTCACTGGCTCACCTTTCTTCTTCTACTTCATTAATCAGGATATTCTGACTTTTCTCCTTGGCTCTCTTCTCTCTCCCTTTTGTTTTCTCTTTCTTTCCAGCACTTCACCTACTGTCACTATTATGACGTCCTCATTCCAATCTCTCACTTCTGAGCCCCGGGTCCAAAATTTTAACTGCTTGTTACTTGTTTGATATTTTTACCTGGATTTCTCGTTAATTCCTTAAACCTGACATGTTCAAAACAGAATTCGTTACCGTTAACACCAGTGTCCTCTCTTACTTCCCTACTTCTTTCAGTAACATAGCGATCACTGGTTCCTCTGACTCAGTAACATAACGATCACTGGTTCCTCTGACTCAGTAACATAGCGATCACTGGTTCCTCTGACTCCCCAGACTCCCTTGTTTCCTACAAGCAATTGATTGCCAAGCACTGTAGGTTCTTGCCTTCCCACAATCTTACCCATCTCTCCTGTTCAAGCCTCATTACTTTTTCCCCGTACTGCCTACTCTTCCTAAACTCCAGTCACGCAATTTCCCTGTTCGACAAACTTTGATGGCTTCCTTTTGTCTATGAGATTGATTGAACTTCATACTGTGGCATTCAAGGCTTCCCCAGTAAGGCTCCAGCCTTAATGCCCCTCTGTTCTGATAATAGAGGATGTTAGAGTTGGACAGGGCCTTGGAGATGATCTGGTCAGAACCAATTACGTATAGATGAAGAAACTGAGGCCCAGAGAGGTAAAAGGCTTTTTATCAAGGTCACATAGGTGATCTGTTGAACAATTGTATGGGTATTGCAGGCATTTCAGAAGGAAGCAAAGAGAGGCTTGTGATCTTCCATCTTGAGTTAAAAACAGTAGAATGGAACAATTGTAGGCAGGGAATTATTATATCACATTGAGAAAAATATTGAGACTATTGGGCTGGTAGAAAAGAATCATAAAGAATGGACTCTTCTGTTACTATGTAAGCATAACAGTTATCACACTATATTATTGTTGTTAGTTGTCATCGAGTCGATTCCAACTCATGGCAACCCCATATGTGCAGAGTAGGACTGATCCATAGGGTTTTCAAGGCTGTGCCCTTTTGAAAACAGATTGCCAGGTCTTACTTCCTAGGTGCCTCTGGGTGGGTTTTGAGAAACAGTCTGAATTCTCCTGGAATCCAGATTGCTGGGGTCCATGGAATTGGGGTGGCCCAACCAGGCCATTGTCCTGAGATGATCTTTTGAACTTTGAGCCTTGAGCAGACTGGTCTCCTAAAGGCACCTTAAGTCATACAATCGCCTAGTAAGTAGCTTAGTAAGACCGTTTTGTTTTGGCCGTTGTGCTCTTTTGAAGAATTCAGAAACTTCAGGGTCAGACTAGAAGCTGTGTTTGAGGGTAAATTGTTATCACGAAAGCACTGTTTCCCAGCCGGCTTACATGGCAATGTCAATAAGATGAGGTATAAGAATCTTTGGAGGTTCTCTCATCTTTGAAACATTTTTGACTCCCTAGTGGAAATGTTACCCCAGCTTGCAAATCGTATATTAAATAAACTTCAGTCAATTTCTGTTATTGGTTTAATATAATTTTTTTTAATGGTTTGAACCACCAACCTTCTAGTGCTTAACCGTTTACGCCACCCAAGGACTTCTATTGCACTATATTAAGATATAATTGTTGCTTGGGATTTAAAGAGTGAAGCTGTGCTCTGAAGGTAGTCACTGTGCCTAAGAGACATGTCTTTCAAAGAGGAAACCAGAACTAGGAGATGGAGAAGCCCTAGATGGGTGTGGGGTTGAAATCTCTTCTCCCTCTCGCCAATCTCTCTCTTTCTGTTTCTGCCTTGTATGAAATAATAATACTGACTAGTATTTACTGAGTGCTTTCCATATGCAAATTGCTTTACCTGAATTACTTCATTCAATCCTCATATCAATTCTATGAGGTAGATACGATTTTTATCCCTATTGTACAAATGAGCGCACTGGGCAAAGAGAGAATATAGGACATATAGGTGACAAGTGAGTAGTGGGTGGTAAGATGTCACTAGATATCGCAGAGGTCCTATGAACCTTAGGAAGGAGTTCATGTTAGAAGGATTCAAAATTTATAATGTGTAAATCTGTTTGGAGCCCTGATGGTGTAGTGCTTAACAGCTCCGCTGCTAACCAAAAGGTCGGCAGTTTGAATCCATCAGCTACTCCTTGGAAACCCTGTGGGGCAGTTCTACTCTGTCCTGTAGGGTCCTTATGAGTCGGAATCGACTCAGTGGCACCAGGTTTGTTTTGGGGTTAAGTCTGTTTATGTTTTTTCTTCATGTTTGTTTCTCTTTTGGCATCCCTTAGTAATTGATAAAGCCTATCCATTTTGCCGAAAAAGAGGAAGACCCTCAACGAGGTATATTGACACAGTGGCTGCAACAATGGACTCAAACATAGCAAAGATGCAAGACCTGGCAGTGTTTCATTCTGTTGTGCATGGGGTCGCTATGAGTAGGAACCAATTGGATGGCACCTAACAACAACAACAATATCCATTTTGTAGGAGCCCTGGTGGTGCAGTGGGTAAGTGCTTGGCTGCCAACTGAAAGTCAGTGGTTGGAACCCACCAGCTGCTTTGCAGGGGAAAGATGTGGCCGTCTGCTTCCGTGAAGATTACACCCTTGGAAACCCTATAGGGCAGTTTTACTCTGTCTTATAGGGTTGCAATGAGCTGGAATCGACTTGATGACAATGGGAGTTGAATTTTGGTATTTGTTTTATGCTAAGGTGATCCTGGGTAGGTCTTTTTTGTTTCTCCACCTAGAGTCAGAAGGCTTAAGAGGCAGCAGCATGCTCATGGAGGAAGAAACCCCTCGACAAAAGAAAGATGAAAGTTATAGAGGTAGCCTTCCTACTGCTTGAAGAGATTTCCTCTCTTCTAGAGGGGTCCCTTCCAGTGCTAAAATGTGGAATCTTGGACAAGTCCCAACCAGAATGAAAAATGTGGGCCTTTTGGAACTGGAACAGTTCTATGATAAAAAGCAAGTAGAGAAGGTTAACTGTCAATCAGTTAACCAGTAAATATTTATTGTGAGTCCACTGTGTGCTAATCCAATGCTAGATAAAATCCCTGAACTCAAAGTCAAATGTCAAACATAAAAAGGTAAATATGTACATGAGTGGAATAGAAAAATAAATTAGAAATACAAGGCCTGTCCTAAGGCAGCGTGCCAAAGGCGGAGAACAGATAGTAAACAGGTTTTGTAGGCCTACCAGTGAGAGAGAGTTCCTGGCCTAGGTGATCCTCCGCTACGAAGGAAGAAGGATTTGAGCTGGATATTTTAAAAATTATAAATGTTGGATAAGTGGAAACGAAGGGGAAATGGCAGGAGCAGAGATGATGTTGCAGGAATATGTAATATTTTCTAGGGGCAGTGAGCAGATCTTTCTGACTTGAACTAAAAGTTCCTTGTTGTGGATTGAACTGTGTCCTCCAGAGTTATGTGTTGAAATTCTAACCCCTGTAAGTGTAAATAGGGCCCTGTGGCTCAGTGGGTAAGGGCTTGGCTGCTAACCAGTAGGTTAACAGTTCGAATCCACCAGCTGCTCCTTGGAAACCCTATGGGGCAGTTCTATGAGTCAGAATTGACTTGATGGCAATGGGTTTGGTTTATTTTTTGGTTTGGATATAGTGGTTTTCTTTCGTTATGTTAATGATGTCGTACCAGAGTAGGATAGATCCTAAATCTAATCACTTCTGAGTTATAAAAAGAGCAAAATAGACACAGAGACACACACGGGGGAAGACAGACACCAAGGAACACCAAGGAATGCCAAGAATTGTGTGCAGATGCTGGAATCCAGGAGAGAGGCTCACAGAAAGAATCAGCATGGCTGAGACCCTGATTTGGACTTTTAGCCTCCAGAACTATGAGAATGTAAATTTCTGTTCTTTTAAAGTCGCCCACTTAGGGAATTTCTGTTACAGCAGCACTAGGTCACCAAGACGTTCCTATAGGGTGAGGAGTTTGACTTTACCCTATAGGACATGGGACACTCTTAAAAATTTTTTGAGACAGGCTTTGAAATAATAAATTTTACTTTTTAAGATGATTGATCAGTAGGGACGCAAATTAAGACATTGTGGCAGAAAAACCTCAACATTCCAAAAGTAAATGAGTCTTGAGGAGACTTTTGAATGTGTCAAGTGTTTAGGAAACTCTGGATTCTTTTTTTTTTTTTAATTCTGACTGCTGACTTGTGTGGAAGAGAAGGGAGAGCAAAAAGCAGGCAGAATTTTATCTCAAGCATAAGACAGTTACTTTGCTAGCATTTACTCATATTGCTGACATTTTGGGAACAGCTATGGCAGGGGCCACTTCCCCAGAAAAAGTGGAACACAGTTCTCAATATACAGATCAAATGTGGGAAGATAGGGGACCTTCAAAATTGGGAACAAAAGAAGCCTGATGTGGTGGTTCTTCCTCTTTTAAAAGAACTTTCTGCTTCACACAAAAAAAAACTTCAGTTATTTATATTAATGTGACAAAGTCATTTTGTATATGGGGAACCAATTTCCTCTTCTCAGCTAGGAGTTTTTATAGGTGCAGCATGCGCCAAGATTGCCTTTGGGAATGAAACACCTCACAGACAGGAGCCTCAACTGATAGGGACAAATAACTGTTCACTCTCAGAGATCAAGGTGTTGCCAAGATTACCGACAGTGCTGACTTTTCAATAATGTTGAGAATGCTTGGCTCTCAAACAGACCTAACGGGGCCAACTATCTTTTCTGGGCTGCCAGAGTCAGGTGGGACCAGTTATTGGAACCAGGGATGCTGAATTGAAAGTCAAGAGGCCCCATTGGCCCTGGTCTGAGGTTGAGATGGAAGCTGGTGGAACAAGGGGCCTAGAGAGGACTTAGAACCAGTACTCAGGTCTACCGGCTCTTAGTCCAGTGCTCTCTCCACTACACCAAGCTGTAGATATACCTATTATAAGGTTGACAACTTCCTGCCACTCTTGCCCCATCCGCAGCCACTTATGATCCCTAATCTGGGGGAGAAGTTTTGCACACACTCCAGTACTAGACCCTGTCATGGTGAACAGTGGGCTGGGCAGACCTTGCCTCAGAGTCAGATTTATCTATCACAGGACTCTGATCGCTTACCCTGACACATCCTTGATCTGTCCTAACCTCTGAGAGCTGCTTATCCATTAACCGAACTGGCCTCCTATGTTTCTGGCATCTGGTAACTGAGGGCCTGTCCTTGTACCAGCTTGATACTATCTCTATTTGTTTCCAAGAGCCACTGGCCACAGAGTGGGTGACTTCAAAGAACAGAAATTTATTGTCTCACAGTTCTGGAGGCTAGTAGTCCAAATTCAGGGTGCCGGCAGGGCCATTCTCTCTTGGAAGGCTTTAGAGGAAGATCCTTTCTTCGATCGCTCAGCTTCTGGTAGCCCTAGACATTCCTTGGTGTGTAGATGCATCTTCATATAGCTGTCTTTCCTCTCTGTCTGTCTGTCTATGTCTCTTCTCTTTATAAGGACACCATTCTGTAGGGGTCAGGCCCTGCCCTACTCTCATATGACCTTGTGTCAGCCTAACTGATAACATCTTCAAAGACCCTATTTCCAAACAAGATCACATTCACAGGTACCGGGAGTTAGGAATTCAGTATATCTTTTGGAGGGGACACAATTCAACCCATAATGCTGTCCAAACCTTTGCTCCATTGGTGTCCATCACCCCGAATTAAATCCGTAATGATATCATATTCACTTTTCATGTGGTTGCAGGTAGCTGTATTCACAGACCAAGTCACTTTACGCAGAAGCTCCCATGTAGCTTTAGATGTGGATTGCAGCTAATAATCAGTTCAAGAGGCCCCATGGGGGCTTGGTTCCCTTCAAAATAACAGTACTGACCTTTGGAGCTGAGATCTAGGAATCAGATCAGAACAATGAGGGGAAAATGTCACCAGAGAACAGACGGAGCTTCAGATTCTAGAAGCAAGTCCAGTCCTGCAAGGGCATCCCAAGTGTATGGCCACAGAGTGCTGGTGATCAGAGGTACAGGCAAGTACTTAGTGATTAGTGGCAACAGGAACATTCAGAAATTTGGGCAGGTTGGCAGGCAGCTCAGAGAAGTCAGCCACATGATTCCGTTCAGGAGTAGGTATTGGTGATGGTGGTTCTTGGAAAGAGAAAGGCAGAGTCTCAGTTCTGGAAGAACCAGAGGTCTGAGCTTATTCCCTACTTTTTCCCAGCCAGAGGCTCTGTTACTAGCTCTCCATAAAAGGCTCCTTCTGTTCTATCACTTCAGGGGACACCTCCAGTGCCACTTCCTGCTAACCTGCTTTTCTATCATCTCTGCCCTCTGCTGTCCACCCAAACTTTAGGGCTCTGGTTTCGCTCTCTGCTTATTCCTTTGAACTGAGCATTGAGTTTTTCCTCTCTTCCCAGAATGTCCATATCAAAGGTAAGGAAGGAAGCCACTGGCCAGCTTTGTGCACTCTTAGGTCCATCTTGGTTCCGATTGCCCTGGCCCAGGTCAATGCCCCATGACCCCTACCTACCTGGAAAAGGAAGTTGGACATGATGGAACTAAGCAATTTACTGAGACAGAGGTGAGGAAATGGGGACAGGAACTTAGTTACTAGAACAAAGGTATTGGTAGGAGATATACTGAGTTTAAGAAAAAGGGCAAATTCTACTTGTTGAAACTCAGGTAGCAAATTTCAAAGTGCTTCTCAAATTTTTCCTCCCAAAGATCAGTAGTTATTGAACTTCAGGAAGCTCAGAATCAGTGCCTGCACAGATTCTGCCTCAGTAGGTCTGAGGTAGGGATTGCAGTCCAGGAAGCTGCAATTTTTCCTGTGTACCCTTCCAGAAATATTTTATGTATATTACCAAAACCTGTTGCCGTCAAGTCAATTCCAACTCATAGCAACCCTATAGGACAGAGTAGAACTGCCCCATAGGGTTTCCAAGGAACAGCTGGTGGATTCGAACTGCCGACCTTTTGGTTAGCAGCCAAACTCTTAGCCACTGTGCCAGCAGGTCTCCTCATGTATATTAAGTAAAAAATGTATGTGCATTTTCTTCCTTTTTGTTCACACAGTAAAGTACCATACACATGATCCGAACCATTTTTTTTTTCACTTAGCAATGTTTCTTTGAGATTGTGTCATACCGGTATATTAAATTACCTCATTCTTTTTGATGACTGCATAGTATTCCACTGTGGGATTGTCATGGATTGAATTGTGTCCCCCAAAAATATCTGTCAACTTGACTAGGTCATGATTCCAAGTATTGTATGATTGTCTACCATTTTATCATCTGATGTGATTTCCCTATGTGTTTGTAAACTCTATCACTATGATGTAATAAGATGGATTAGTGGCAGTTATATTGATGAGGTCTGCAAGATTAGGTAGTGTCTTAAGCCAATCTCTTTTGAGATATAAAAGAGAGAAGTGAGCAGAGGCACATGGGGACCTCATACCACCAAGAAAGCAGTCCCGGGAGAAAGCGTGTCCTTTGGACCTGAGGTTCCTGCACCGAGATGTTCCCAGACCAAGGGAAGACTGATGACAAGGACCTTCCTCCAGAGCCAACAGAGAAAGCCTTCCACTGGAGCTGATGCCCTAAATTGGACTCGTAACCTACTAGGCTGTGAAAGAATAAATTTCTCTTTGTTAAAGCTGTCCACTTGTGCTATTTCTGTTACAGTAGCACTAGATAACTAATACAGGGACTATACCATAATTCATTTAACCATCCCCTGCTGTTGGACATGTAGATTGTCTCTGATCTTTCGCAGTTGTAAACAATGCAACAATGAGTAACCATGTACCTATGTCATTTCACAGGAGCAGTTATGTCTGGATAAATCCTCAGAGGTGAAATTACTGGGTCAAATGGTAAGTGATTTCATAATTTTGATAGATATTGTGAAACTGTCCTTCGAAGACATGAATGTCCTATCAGTATGAATATCATTTTTCACAAACTTTAGCCCACAAAATCTGTTATCTAACTTTTTAGCTTTGACAATATAATAGGTCAAAAATAGTATCTCAATGCTGTTTACATTTCTTTTACTATAAGAGAGGTTGAGTATATTTCAATATGTTTAGGTCATTTGTATTTTGTTTTTGTGAAGTATATTTCCTTTGACCATTTTTCTACTGAGTCTTTTGGCCTTTATTTTATTGGTTTGTAGGAACTCTTTTTCTTCCCCCCTAAATTTTATTTATTTTGTTGTTGTCATTGAGAATATACACAGCAAAGCATACACCAATTCAACAGTTTCTACATGTACAATTTAGTGACACTGATTACATTCTTCGAGTTGTGCAACCACTCTCACCCTCCTTTTCTGAGTTGTTCCTCCCACATTAACGTAAACTCACTGCCCCCTAAGTTTCCTGTCTAATCTTTTGAGTTGCTGTTGTCAATTTGATCTCACATAGATAGTTCTTAAAAGAGCATAATGCTCAAGGCAGACCTTTTTCACTAGGTAAGCTAAACTATTGTTTGCTTTTAAGACCTTATGTTAGCCTCGTGTTAGGTTTAAAGATTGTCTCAGGGCACTAGTTTCAGGGTTTCATCCACGCCCCCATGGCTCCAGAAAGTCTGGAGTCCTGGGAATTTGAAATTATGTTCTGCATCTCCCCCCTTTTGATCAGGATTCTTCTATGGAGTCTTTGATCAAAATGTTCAGTAACGGTAGCCAGGCACCATCCAGCTATTCTGGTCTCATGGCAAAGGAGGCAGTTGTCCATGGAGGCAATTAGCCACACATTCCATATCCTCCTCCTGTTCCTGACTCACCTTCTTCCTCTGTTGCTCCAGGTGAATACAAATCAATTATTGTGCTTTGGATGGCCACTTGCAAGCTTTTAAGACCCCAGGCACTACGCAACGAACTAGGAGTTAGAACAGACGCACTAAACATATTATTAGGCCAATTAACTGGGATGTCCCATGAAACCATGACCCTAAACCTCCAAACCAAGCAACCAAATCCTATGAGGTGTTTGGTTGTACATAAGCAGCCTCAGCAGCAACTCTTTTTTTTTTTTTTTTGTCATTTAAATATATCTATCACACAACTTTTGCCAATTTGACTTTTTACAGGTGTACAACTTACTGACAGCAATTACAATAACTGACTGTGCCCTGGTTTGTAGGAACTCTTAATGTACTTGGGAAATTAAGCCTTTGGCTGTGATAGGAGTTGCAAATATTTGTCCCAGTTTGTCATTTATCTTTTGACTTCCCTTTTGGTGACTTCTACAGGGTAACTGTTTATGAAGAGTTTACTTGCTATTGAATTTTAATTAATATTTTCTTAAATGACTTCTGGATTTTATGTTATTCTTAGAAAGATCTTCCCCACTCTGAGATTATGAAAAATTATCTCATAGACACTTCTAGTACCTTTTAGATTCTCTTTTTAAATATTTAAATCTTCAATCCATTTAGAATTTATCCTAGTATAAGAGGTAAAGTTTGCTTTCAACTTTTTTTTTCTATATCACTACTTAGTTTTCCCTATACCATTTATTGAATAATCTATTCCTCACTCCTATCCTCATTTATGATTTGAATTGCCATTTTATTCATATTCTAAATTTCCATATGGATTTGGTTTTAACTCTGAACTTTCTCTTCTGTGACTACTATGTCTTTCTCTTCATGCACAGTACCACACTGTTTTAATTATAGCAGTTTTATAAGCTGGTTCTGATGCAGGTGATCCATAGAGTACACTTTGAGAAACACTGTCCTAGGGGTTAGTGCAGTACCAACCCTGTGCAAAGTGGGACTATGAATTGATTTTAACAAGGAGGAGAGGAAGGCTACAAGGGATGGCATTTGGAAAAAATGAAGACTTCAAGATTCAAACCGAACCTGTCTATTTCACAAATTGCAGGCAACACCTACATCTTACAGCAGCAAGAGATATTACAGGTAATGAATCACATCATTCTTTCTCTACTTTCTAATTCATTTACTGACTACATATTATACAGACCAGAATCTGTAGTAGAGGACTTGAGGGTAGAAGTAAGCTGTGACAGTGGTTGAAATACACTATGGGCATGACTGATAAATCCTGACAATTTCGGGGAGAATGTGGAGTAGAGGACAGACCCTCTTCTTTGTGAATTGACATGTTTTGCTATTAACAAATTAACTCCATTTTAACATTTTTGGCTGGAATTTTTGTCAGTTAAGTTAGTTTTATTTATTTGTATGGTTCTTAAGTTAACGTAAGAACTACATTTACGTGATAGACATTTATGGGTTTATAGATTCATGGATCCTTTGCAATAGTAAATAACTGAAATAGATCAGAAAGTATATCAACATACTCATATATAAATAGATTGTGCACATGTAGAACCAGTTCACTCATTCATTCAACATGTGTTAACTGAGCTCCTATTATACTGCCAGGAACTCTTCTAAGTGCTGAGGATGAAGTGGATAGCAACACCAGAAAAAAACAGGCTAATGCATATGAAAACACCAAAATATAAGGCAGTAAAAATATCTATGTTAATCAGAAGTATGATTTAAAGTTACTTTTTAAAACATGATTTAAAAATAGTCGCAATGTCATGGATTGAATTATGTCCCCCCAAAAAACGTGTGTATCAATTTGGCTGGGCCATGATTCCTGGTATTGTGTGATTTTCCTACGTGTTGTAATTCCTGCCTCTATGATGTTAATGAGGGAGGATGGGCAGCAGTTGTGTTAGTAAAGCAGGACTCAATCTACAAGATTGGATTGTGCCCTGAGGCAATCTCTTGAGATACAAAAGAGAGAAGTGAGCAGAGAGGCAAGGGGACCTCATACCACCAAGAAAGCAGTGCTGGGAGCAGAGCAAGTCCTTTGGACCCAGGGTCCCTGTGCAGAGAAGCTCCTAGTCTGGAGGAACATTGATGAGAAGGCCAACAGAAAGACAAAGCCTTCCCCTGAAGCTGACACCCTGAATTTGGATTTTTAGCCTACTTTACGGTGAAGAAATAAATTTCTCTTTGTTAAAGCCATCCACTTGTGGCATTTCTGTTATAGCAGCACTAGATGACTAAGACAGTTGCCTAATTAATTAACTATTTAATTCAATCAAATATGAATGGAGACAATGGAAGTAAGAGGTGGTGGAGTCATCAAATTTATTTGACTTGCCATTGACCCAAACCATCTCACTGTACACAGAAGCTGCATTAACTGAGCTGGTGGTTTGGGTTGTCAGGAGTACTAGGAGGGTGTCATGGATTGAATTGTGTCCCCCCAAAATATCTGTCAACTTGGCTGGGTCATGATTCCCAGTAGTATATGATTGTGTACCATTTTATCATCTGATGTGATCTCCCTATGTGTTGTAAACTCAATCACTATGATGTAATAAGATGGATTAGCAGCAGTTATAGTGATGAGGTCTACAAGATTAGATAGTGTCTTAAGCCAATCTCTTTTGAGATATAAAAGAGAGAAGCGAGCAGAGGCACATGGGGACCTCATACGACCAAGAAAGCAGTCCGGGGAGCACAGCGCATCTTTGGACCTGAGGTTCCTGCACTGAGATGCTCCCAGACCAAGGGAAGATTGATGCATCACAAGGACCTTCCTCCAGAGCCGACAGAGAGAGAAAGCCTTCCCCTGGAGCCGATGCCCTGAATTTGGACTTGTAGCCTACTGGACTGTGAGAGAATACATTTCTCTTCGTTAAAGCCATCCACTTGTGGTTTCTCTGTTATAGCAGCACTGGATGACTAAGGCAGAGGGTATTGGGCTCTCAGGGGAGAGAGAGGCTCTTTCCTACCCCGAGGAACTGTCATGGTGCCAACAAGAAACTTCTCCACAATTTTGTGCAGGACCTGCCCGGCTAAGACAGACTACCCCTAGTCTACAGAGACGCCAGCCTGGGCTGCTTTGTCCCTTGGGAGAGGGAGTAGAAACTGAAATGCACCTTCCCTGACTGCCCTGCTCCACTGTGGCTGCAGAAAAACAAGCTTCTCAGTTTCTCTCCCTTCCCTGCCCTTGGGAACCTTGGCCTCAGTCAACCTTCCCTAGTGTGAGATCTGTTTCAGGCCAAGGAACAAGATTCTTAAAACATATTTTTATGTCTTTGGTTTTCTACCAGGCTGTCCCTTTTCCAGGGTCAGTATTTCCACACAGATGGCAGTGACTGTGGTTAGGATTCCATTTTATTACATCTAATACCAATATCGGAGCCCTGGTGGTGTAGTGAGCGGTTAAGAGCTGAGCAGCTAACCAAAAGGTTAGCAGTTGGAATCCACCAGCATCTCCTTGGAAACCCTATGGGGCAGTTCTACTCTGTCCTACAGGGGTGCTGTAGGGTCACTATAAGTCAGAATCAACTCGATGGCAATGGGTTTTTTTTTTTTTTTTTAATATCAGTATACCACCACTTGTCTGTCAGTTTGTCGAACTGTGGTGGTTTTTGTGTTGCTGTGATTCTGGAAGCTATGCCATGGATATTTCAAATACCAGCAGGGTCACCCATGGTGGACAGGTTTCAGCAGAACTTCCAGACTAAGGCAGATGAGGAAGAAGGAACTGGCAGTCTACTTCTGAAAAAATCGGCCAGTGAAAATCTTATGAATAGCAGCAGAATAATGTCTGATATATAGTGTCAGAAGATGAGCCCCTCAGGGTGGAAGGCACTCAAAAGACGACTGCGGAAGAGCTGCTTCCTCAAAGTAGAGTCGACCTTAATGACGTGGATGGACTCACACTTTTGGGAACTTCAGTTGCTGATGTGGCACAACTCAAAATGGGAAGAAACAGCTGTGAACATCCATTAATAATCAGAACTTGGAATGAATGAAGTATGAATCTAGGAAAATTGGAAGTTGTCAAAAATGAAATGTCGACTAATGCAGGAAGCATCAAAAGAAGATGGAAGAAATACACGGTCACTGTACCTAAAAGAATTGGTCAACATTCAACCATTTCAGGAGGTAGCATATGATCAAGAACTGATGGTACTGAACAAAGAAGTCCAAGCTGCTCTGAAGGCAGTGGCGAAACACAAGGCTTCAGGAACTGACAGAATACCAACTGAGACGTTGCAACAAATGGATGGAAACATCTATGCCAAGAAATTTGGAAGACAGCTATCTGGCCACCCTACTGAAAGAGATCCATATTTGTGCCCGTTCCAAAGAAGGGTGAGCCAACAGAATGTGGGAATTATTAAACAATATCATTAATATCACACCCAAATAAAATTTTGCTGAAGATAATTCACAAGCAGTTGCAGCAGTACATCCACAGGGAACTGCCAGAGATTCAGGCTGGATTCAGAAGAGGATGTGGAACAAGGGATATCATTGCTGATATCAGATGAATCTTGGTTGAAAGCAGAGACTATCAGAAAGATGTCTACCTATGTTTTATTGACTATGCAAAGGCATTTGACTGTGTGGATCATAACAAATTATGGATAACATTTTGAAGAACGGGAATTCCAGAACACCTAATTGTGTTTATGAGGAACCTGTACTTAGACCAAGAGGTAGTCATCAGAACAGAACAAGGGGATACTGAGTGGTTTAAAATCAAGAAAGGCGTGGGTCAGAGTTGTATAATTTCACCATATTTATTCAGTCTGTATGCTGAGCAAATAATCTGAAAAACTGGACTATATGAAGAAGAACGTAGCATCAGGATTGGAGGAAGACTTATTAACAACCTGTGTTATGCAATTGACACAACCTTCCTTGCTGAAAGTGAAGAGGACTTGAAGTACTTACTGTTGAAGATCAAAGATTACAGCCTTCAATATGGATTACACCTCAACATAAAGAAAATAAAAATCCTCACAACTGGACTGATAAGCAATAGCATGATAAATGGAGAAAACACTGAAGTTGTCAAGGATTTCATTTAATTAGATCCACAATCAACATCCATGGAAGCAGCAGTCAAGAAATCAAATGTATTGCATTGGACAAATCTGCTACTAAAGACCTCTTTAAGGTGTTAAAAGGCAAAGATGTCACTTTGAGGACTAAGGTGTGCCTTACCCAAGCCATGGTATTTTCAATCATCTCATATGCATATGAAAGCTGGCCAATGAATAAGAAAGACCAAAGAAGAATTAATACCTTTGAATTATGGTGTTGGTGAAGAATATTGAATATACCATGGACTGCCAAAAGAATGAACAAATCTGTCTTGGCACAAGTACAGCCAGAATGCTCCTTAGAAGCGAGGATGATGAGGATTTCGTTCTGTTGTACATGAGGTCACTATGAGTCAGAATCAACTCCATGGCACCTAACAACAACAGCAATACCAATATAAAAAAAGGAAAAGTAACAGATTGGGAAACGAGTTCTCGGAAGAGCCCGTATTCTCATACTGGTGACACCAGGAGCTATAACAGAAGTTCTATCTGGTAGTAGATAAAAAAAATCAATTGCTACATAGGGAGCTAGTCCTCAGCTAACCAGCGTGCCTTCAGCCACGCACAGCCTGTTTCTTCCCTAACCTCTACTGAGGGCCTTAATGTCCCCTTCTCTCTTCCTCCTCCAGCTTGTGAAAGCCCATTCTCAGAAAAGCATTTGATAATCTCACGCACATGGTAAATGGCTGATAGATGGTAAAAGGAAGTTAGTGTGGCATAGCTACACTTCGGTAGGAGCCAGAAGGCCCAGCTCCTTTGTATTCTACCACATCCAGGCATAGAGGGAAAGGCTCTGGAGATTCTAGAGGCAGGCTTCTCTGGGTTAGAATCTTGCCCCATCACTTATGAGCTGTGTGACCAAAGACACATTACTTAATCTTGGTGCTCTTGAATTTTCTTTGCTTAAAGTGGATATTGTAATGCTTACTTACTATGGTATTTTGAGGACTATTTATCAAGTAGCACAAAACCTGACATATAGAACAATTAGTAGCCAGGTAGAATGGCACGGAGTTAAATATTAAAATAAATATAATTGGACAAAAGAAATTAGTGTGGGTTGAACTAATAAAACGGGAACTTCTAGGCTCAGAAGGATGAAATGGGTTTGCAAAGATGTAGGATTCACTTATCTAAAAAGAGAAGAAAAGGCAGATGCATAGAGACCAAAGTTTGTTGGTGGTTGCCAGGAGCTGGAGGAAGGGGGGAAAGGGTGTTAATGGTGATGGAAAAATGGCGTCCATTGAGGGTAAGGTTGCGTAGTCGATTGTTGTGGTTGCTGTCAATAAGTTGTACACCTGTAAAAAGTTGAACTTTCCCCACTAGGCTACCTCATAGGTGCTGTCCAACCCACGTATTGGCTGCCTTTAACCTAAATATCCCCCTATTGTCCAAACAGCCATGGCCAGAGGGGTCACAAAGCCTCTGGGTCCCAGCCTCAGAGCCAGGCTGGGAGGAAGAAGAGAGGACCAAGCAAGGACTGGCCAGAAGAATCCAGCCCAGCTGTAGGAGGGCACCCAAGTGAAGGGGTGTGACAAATCAGGCTAGATTCTGGATGAATAACAGAGTCCTTCAACCCTTTGAACTGAGGCTTGGAAGCAGGACGTACAGACAACATACCACGCAAAGCTGGGTGGGCTGTGGCACCGTGGTCCTCGGAAGGCAGGCGCAGCTAGACCCTGGCCAGGTTATTACTGTTTTTAAGTGGGAAGGTGTGAATTCAGTTCAAGTCAGTTCATCAAACTCTTATTAAGTACCTACTGCCTGCCAGTGGAGCCCTGGTGGTGCAGCGTTTAAGAGCTTGGTTGCTAACCGAACGGTTGGTAGTTCGAATCCACCAGCCACTCTGTGGAAACCCTGTGGGGCAGTTCTGCTCTGTCCTGTAGGGTGGCTATGAGTCGGAATTGACTCAGTGGCAACGGGTTTGGTTTTAGTTTGTTGTCTGCCAGTGGTAGTATGTATGAGCCAGTGGGGAATGACAGTATGGTTCATGGTCCTAACTTCAAGAATCTAAGGAGTCGGGGCGGGGAGGGGGAGGAGACAAACACACACACACAATTAGAGAGCATAGTATCTATCAAAAAAACCAAACCAGTCCCTGCTGAGTCTACTGTGACTCATGGCAACCCCATGTGTGTCAGAATAGAACTGTGCCCCATAGGGTTTTCAATGTCCGATTTTTTTGGTAGATTGCCAGGCCTTTCTTCCGAGGTGCCTCTGGGTAGATACGAACTGCTGGGTGGGTTGACTATTTGCACCACCCAGGGACTCCATAGAGCATAATACGTACATTAATAAAGACACGTGTGAGATGTGGAAGAGATGAGAGGGTCATCTCGTTTGGGGGAAACAGAAAGAGGAAGCCAAGGAACGATTACTCAGGAGCAGACACCTGTGCAGCATTTTAAAGGCGGAATTAGATAAATAGGGGCTTTCCCAGGAGGATGGCGTGGGTGGAGTGCGAGGCTCAGTCTGGGGTTCGGGGGATGGGGATAGGAAGGGTGTGGCAAGAATTAAGTAGGTGACAGATCTCCAGCTAAGCAGGCTGGGGTTCAGGACCAGACTCTGAGCTCAGTAGAGAACTGAGCTGTTAAAGAAGAAAGTGAGGCAGAACCCAGGTGTATGACAGGGCAGAGCAGGGGTGAGGAACAACCAGGTCTTTGTGAATATCTCAGATAAGGCTTGTTGAACTGACCTGAGATGAAATGACTCCGCTGCTTCTTATAATTCGTATTAGTTACCACGTATTGAGGGCAGGGAATTAGTAAAGTGTTTAAAATACATTATCTGTAATCGTCACAGTAATAACCTGAAGGCCTACCACTAAGAAGGAGATTTTAGGTTCTACCACATGCAATTGTCAGGTTTGACAGGGCTTCACACCAGAATCACGTGGGGACCAGACTTAATCAGAATCTACGTTTTAACAAGATCCCCGGTGATTCTTACGTAGAATAAATTTGGAGAACTGCTGCTCCTCTAGTGGTTCCCAGGATTAGTCCCTCCTCCCTAACCAGCAGCAGTAGCATCGCCCAGGACCTTGTTAGAAATGCAAATTCCCAGCAGGGGTGCAAACCAGAAAGAACTAGTTCGAAGCCCTGCTATTTGACGTCTGTGGTGTAGAAAAACAGCAATTTCACGTGGCCCAACCTAACGGATCTAAACCAGGTCAACCTGACGTCAAGGTCAATACTGTTTTCTGTAGGGAGGAAGAGCCAGTTCTGAGTGGCTGAGGCAAACAGGAGTCATGAGGGCGGGAAGGGTGAAGGCAGGTGGGAACAGGGCAGGCCTGCAGGGTGATGCATCAGGGACACTCAGCTGAGGCGGGGAGAGGTGTTTAGATGTTTAGATGTGTAAATCCTGACACCTTAGTATTCATCATGTGGACAGAAGCAGCAGATAGGAGAATTCTTTTTATTTCTATCTTTTCTATGGGCCATATTTTAACAACTACAGTAAAAACAATCAAAATATTTGTTTTTCCTCCTCTCCAGTTAAAAGTATTCCAATGGGAAAGACTCCGTTTTTGTTTTTGTTTTTTTTTCTAGAAGGTGGAGAAAGAAAAAGGCAAAACAGAATCAGCAAGCCCAGTTTTCTCTGTAACCACTTTTAACAACAGCTCTGTGCTGGTCTTAGGAATATGAAAGTGCCCCTTTATTTTATTTTATTTTTTTACACGATCATGTTTTACATAGCAGCAGCTTTTACACGGCACTCCTTGCAGGATGATTTTGGAGAGAGGAAACTGAGTTTATGTTTTGGGATAGCCTTTCATTGCCAGGAAAATAAGTGAAGAACCCGAGGCAGCATTACTACTGAAGCCTGAAAGAAGAGAAGAAGCTTCCAGTTTCTATTACTGCAGTGCAAGGCAGTCATAATTAATGTCATTTATAAAGAGGCTATTATCAAAGGGGGTATGTCACCAATCCCCCTCAGCCCAAATTGTTGGTCTAATTTCGCTAATAGCTGTTTTGCTCTAACCACTCCCGTTTACATGCAGAAAAAATTGATAAATTCACCACGGGCCACACCACAGATCCTTCATCAACTCTATCTACAAAGGCGTTTTGCACATTGCCTGAGGAAGGATTTGGAATTGATTGTCCGGGGCAGGATGGGAGAGAACAAGAACCTAAAATGGAAATCTGCAATTACAGCTCAGAATATCTTTAGGGAAACAGAACCATTTCCAGGCAAGTGTCAGCAACGCTGCGTGACAAATGGTAATGGTGAGAGGCTTCTGACCGCTGGCACCCCTTACGGGGCACACAGTGACTTTCATTTTTCTCTGGTCCCTTTTTTATCTCCCTTCTAGCCTACCTCTGATGGTCACCCAAACTTGGCATTGTTCATTTAATTTTCAGATACATATACCCAGTAGGAACCCTGGTGGTACAGTGGCAAAGAACTCGGCCACTAACCAAAAGGTCAGCAGTTCAAAACCACCAGCCACTCCTTGGAAACCCTATTGGGTAATTTTACTCTGTCCTGTAGGTTGCTGTGAGCTAGAATCCACTCGACAGCAACAGGTTTGGTTTGGTTATTGGTATATCCAGTAGGAGCCCTGGTGGCACAGTGGTTAAGAGCTCAGCTGCTAACCAAAAGTTCAGCAGTTTGAATCCATCAGCTGCTCCTTGGAAACCCTATGGGGAAGTTCTACTCTGTCCTATGAGTCAGAATTGACTGGACAGCAATGGGTTTGGTTTGGGTTGTATCCAGTAAATCTTCCATAAATAGAATTGCATGATCTCTCCCCCACCTGGTTATAGGAATTTCCTCCTTTCATTATCAACCCCAAGACGTATTTGAAGGCAGCTCTAAGCAAGACCAGAGTATAAGGGAAAATCTCATTTTATAGACAAATATCTAAACTCCGAAGACCCAAAGTGACGGCAACAAAGAGTTGGCTAGTGGCAGCGGCAGCTTACGGGGGACCTGTCAATGAGGACACGTGCTCCCAAGACACAGTGGTACAGGTGGCTGAGCCCTGAGTCGGGCATTAGAAGACTTGAGTTCTAATTCCCTCTCTGCCACTAAGTAGTTGAGTAGTCTTTAATAAGTTGTTTTGTTTCTCTGAACTTCCATTTTCTTACCAAGAAAGGTTGGCGGTTCGAACCCCCCCAGCTGTGCCACAGGAGAAAGAAGTGGCAGTCTGCTTCTGCAAAGATTCCACCTTGGAAACCCTATGGAGCAGTTTTACTCTGACCTATAGGGTCACTATGAGTCAGAATTGACTCCACGGCAGTGGGTTTGGTTTGGAAGATGACTGGATTGGGCTACATCAATAGTTCTCCACCTTTTTTCCCCCAGTGACCCATGACACATTCCTACTACAGCCCTATAATCATACCTAGAATTTGAAGTTACTCCTCATGGAATGGGCTGTTTCTCAGTTTTTTTTGTTTGTTTTAATGCATGCCCTCTTTTGAAAACCGTAACAATATAAAGAAAGATATTTTGGGACCTTTCCAGCTTTATCGTTCTCTGATTCTAAGTGGGAAAGAGATTGTGTGCATGTGTTTGTTTCTGTATCAGGATGTGTCTCAAACCTGCCTCCTGGAAGGAATTCAAATATTTGTTGAACACAGTTGAATTGGTGGCTTAAACGTCATTCTCTCTTTTGGGCCAGGGGGCATTCCACTCTTTCTCTCTCCTCTCCTCCTATCTCCCTTCTCCTTTTATCTCTCCTATAGCTCAAGGGGAGCTTGGGCAGTGGGGCAGGTGAAGTTTGACATAGAACCTATTCTCATAACTTGGAAGCTCATCCAACCCCTAGGAGATCTGAGCTTTGCTTTCTGAGAGTACCAAATGTCAATTTTCTTTTCTCTTTTCAGCAAGCAGCAAGGAAGAATGTCCTGCAGAGGGCCCAAGCCAGATAGGCTTACATGGAGCACACTGGAGCCCTTTTGTGACTGTCCCCCCTATATCTGGGAAGCTCCAGGGGGAATGTGGCCTGAATTTAAACACTCGGGGCCGTGACCATTAACAGTGAGCACTTTTGTAGATTCATGGGCCTCTCCTGCCTTTCCTCTCCCATGGCCTTGAATGATCTGTTGTTTGTGGACAATTCACTTGTTGTACTCCAGAGAGCAGGCTGATGCTGGCTCACCCATTGTCTCTTATATGGGCAAACAAAAGCAGTCTTCTTAGGCCAGAGCACCAAGCTGATAAAGGACTGATTAAAGCCTCTTTTGTGGTGAAATTTAATAGGTCTGGGTTGGGCATTAGATTTGATTAACCCCAACCAGTCATTACATGGCATTATGTATACAGTACAGCTATGCCCAACAGGCTCTCAGCAGGGTGGAGCCTGGCTATGAACTCTTGGATGGTGCCAAGACACCGCAGGCAGAGCTGGTCATCAGCAAAATGGAAGTCAATAAATAACCTTATCTCTGGAGCCTCCAATTTTCCCTTTCAGTCCCTTCCTTCTCCACCCACCCTTTATATTCACTCTTTCGCAGAACCCAGTGCTTTCAGATGGTTATGCTCAGGCAGGAAGACATCTGATAAACTCATTCACACGGAGTGATATAAGGGGTTACCCTTTCCAAGAGTAGCTGCAGTTCAAAAGAGGAGCTTGGATAGAGAATTATGAAACTCAAAGGGATGAAGCTCTCACGGTGGTGTCCGAGGCTGCCTGGTTCCCCAGCCCAGAGTCTCCTTTCTCACCAGAGTTGGGCCAGGGGGCTTCTCCCTGAAAGCTCTCCAGCACCAACTCCAGCTTCCGTTTGGAGAAATTAAAGAAACTCTGGTGTGCCCATCAGGTGACCCTCAAGCTTCCTTTTCTGCCTTTCCTGCTCTGGTCAGTGCCTTATCTTGGTGACTGGATACTGACCTTGTTCAAGCGACCAGCCTCTGCCTTGTGCTTCAACTCTGATACCTGGTCCACCCAGTCTTCCAGGCCTTCTAAGAATGGATCCATACTTCTGTGTTGCCAATTCTGTCTCTAGTCTCTCTCACCTCACCCCTTCTCACCCCTGATCAGAGCCAGGAGCTTCCTAGCCATCTCGCTGGTTCTCCACCCCAGAGCCACCCTTCTCCCTCCTCCTTCTCCCTCCATCCTTTATCTCTTGCTGGTCCTCCCTGAGGCTGACCTGAGCCTTGTCTACTGCTCGTCTCCCATCCAACTAGATTTCCTCCAGCTGTCCCCACTCAGTGGGAGTGATGCTTCCAGGTCCTAGACCCATCTCACGCTCCCACAGTTAGCCCTTTTCTTTCCCTTGGTGTCACAGAGTACCATAACTATGTGGCAAGAATGAATTAGTAGAAGGCCAACCCGGATTGTCAGGGAAATTTATCCAATAGGTAAATTGAATAAATACCCTTCAAAATTTCACTGAAACATCTCCCTCCCTCTCAGAGTACTCTCAAGGCACAGTATGTATTCCTCTGTCATGGTACTGATTACACTGTGCTTTAATTGTAGACTTGAGAGCAAGGATCATGCTTTCATTCTGTTAGCTTAGCACATAGTCAGCCTTAAAAAAAAAGTGAATGAATGATTTGAAAAGTGAGAGCCACACTCTAAGTTATAGAATCTCCACTGTTCACCACAGGAGGCTCTTCCTGACATGTCTCTCGGTTGTAATAGCACCTTTATAGGTAACAAATCTTTCTGGCTGATACTAATATAGCTACACTGGCTTTTGTGGGTAAATGTTTGTCTGGTTCACCTTTTTCTGTCATTTTACTTTCCACCTTTCAGTGTCTTTATGTTTTTTAAGATGGCTCTCTCTTGTGAAAAACAGACAGCTAGATTTACTTTTATTATTGTATGACAACCTCTGTCTTCTGACTGGTGTATTTAGGACATATACTTCACTTATAATGATTGATAGTTTTGGAATTATGTTACCTGTTAATTGGTGCTATTGGTCCTGTTTTTTCTGTGTTCTTTTTTTCCTCCCTTCTTTAGGAATACCTGATTTTTTTAATCCATTTTTTCATCCAGCTAGTTTTCAATTGAACTCACATTCTCTTTGTGATGAAAATCCACCTATTGTACAATAAAGGTATTTTCTGACTTATTATTATATACAGTAGACCAATGCATTAGGCTTTCCTCAGGAACAAGTAGCTGAATCTTAGACAATGTAGCACATGATTCAATCACTTAATCTTTTTACTATTAAAAATATGAGCTTGTAATAAAAATAACGGCCTGAATACCAACTATTCTTTAATTTGGAACGTTCGCAAAACAAAAGAAAAACAACATGGGATACTTGGGGCAATCTTATATTTTACTTAAGAAACTTAAAATCTTACCAATCATGTCATTTGGGTGTCTTTGAATTGCAAGTGACAGAAAATCAAACCCAAACTGACTTAAGCAAAAAAGGAAAGCTTTGGCTTTTGTGACTGAAAGTTTGGTGGTAATGCTGGTTTGGAGGTGGCTCTGTGCAGGGCCTCAATGTGTTACCAGGACTCAGTTTCTACTTACTTTTATCTCTTGAGTCTGCTGTGCTCCAGGCTGCATCAACTTCAACCATATGCTCCTCGTATAGTCAAAACAGGGCTGAAGCAGCTCCACACTGTGGATTCTTTCAGGTTCAAGTCCTACCTGAGAGAGCCCGATGTTATTTCCCAAATGTCCTGCAAAAGCTTTAAATTATTACATCGGCTCTGATTGGGTCAGGAAACCACACCTGAGCAAGACTCGGTGGTTCTTTTTTTTTTTTTTTAATTTTTGAACCCTTTTTGCTAATGCACCCTTACTTGGAACCCCAGTAAATAAGTGACCGAGGAAGAAATTACTAATACGTAAATGTTTCCAGACTCTCCTTCCTCATTCTCCTAGCCTGATTGAAAGGATACATTTTGCTGCTTATCTTCTCCAAATCAACTCTGAAGAGTTTCTTTCCACCAGAGCAGACCCTGGACTTTTGTGATTTAGGGCTAAGACTACGGTGAGCAAGTAAGGTATTCGCCTCTAGTGCAAAACTTAAACGGCCATTCAAAAAACTCAGTAATCAAGGTAAATGATTTTTTAAATGCAATGTTTTTAAAATAAAAATTAATGCAAAAAATCCCTGATGAACAAAATATCAAAATTTTAAATAAAGACAGGATCCAACAGTGTTGTGCCAAGTCGTATCGGAGCCTAAGGCAAAGAGAAAAATGTGCACCTCTACGTACATGTTTTTATGAATTTATTTTAATGGTTTATCTTTTTTCCAGAACACTAAAGTAGTTGATAAAATATTGAGAAATTTAAAAGTAGGTGTATTAAAACCCACATTATTTTAATTTAAATATTTTATTTATACTCAATCCAGAATTTATTATAATTTCACTTTGTTTTAGTGGAAGCAAACTCATCAAGGATATTTTCATTAAAACCTTTAACCATTAAAAAATGTAGAGGAACATGTATATTGGGATGCACATTTTTAATTAGTGAAGTTATAATAAGTAAAGCAAGTTTTTCTAAATTTGCTTAACACCCTAGACGTAAATGTGATTTTCCCCATAAACCTTCTATTTTGATAGTTTCTTTGAATTAAAAAATTATTTGAGTAAAATTTGTCAAAAAATTGGAAAATGAGTGAAAAAAAATCACTCATAATTCCATAACTCTACAATTATTTTGGGGGGGGCGGGCAGTATTTCCTTCTAGTCCTTTTTTTATATCTTTTTTTTATATAGTTGTAATATTGTATTACAAATAGTTTGGGGTCTGCTTTTTTTCACTAAACCAGTTACCTAAATGGTCTTCATACTTACCTGTTAAAATGACTTCAACACATACCATTGAGTAAATTTCAAAAGTTATCTATTACCCTATTATTGAACATTTGTGTAGCTTCCAATTTTGCACTGCTCTAAACAGTACTGAGAGCCCTGGTGGCACAGTGGTTAAGAGCTTAGCTGCTTACCAAAAGGTCAGCAGTTTGAATCCACCAGCCACTCCCCGGAAGCCCTATGAAGTAGTTCTACTCTGCCCTATAAGGTGGCTATGAGTCAGAATTGACTCAACAGCAACAGGTTTGATTTCGATTTTGTCAGCTACCTACGATTTACAGAATTGCAAAGTAACTCAAAGACAATGAACAAGCCTGGAATATGTTATTATAGCTGATGAATAGATTTCCATTGAAACACAGGCTATGGGTGGAAACAGGATGGTGGTAAGGAGAATAATGGCCCCCAAAATGTCTACATCCTAATACCCAGAACCTGTGAATATGTTATGTTATCGGGGCAAGAGGGAATAAAGATTTTGGATGGAATTAAGGTTGCTAATCAATTGACCTTGAAATGGGGAGATTATCCTGGATTATCCGATGGGCCCTATATAATCACAAGGATCCTTGTAAGTGAAAATGGGAGGCAGGAGAGCCAGTGTCAGATTGACGCAGAGTAAGAAAGACAGTCTGCCATGACTGACTTTGAAGATGGAAAGGAACCATGAGCCAAGGAATGTAGACAGCCTCTAGAAGCTGGAAAGTTCAAGAAAATGAATTCTTCCCGAGAGCCTCCAGAAGGAATGCTGCCCTGCAGACACCTTGCTTTCAGCCAAATGAGACACGTTTTGGACTTCTGACCTCTAGAACTGCAGGGTAACAAATCTGTGTTGCTTTAAGTCACCAAGTTTGTGATAATTTGTTACAGCAGCAATAGGAAACTCATACAAGGATCAATCATGAGGAATAGAAACTCCTAATTATGTTGTACCCATGATGTAAATACCCAGCTGAGAATATATGGAAAAGGTCTGGAGTCAATGAACTCATTAGGACCATGTATTACTTAGGAATGCTTTCAGCTGCAAGTAATAGAAAACCTTACTAACAGTGACTTTTAAAAAATAGTCATCCACAGAAGAACTAGATACTGCCCAGCTCCCACCAGTGACCACCCTGACAGGGAACACAGCAGAGAGTCCCTGATGGAGCAGGAGAAAAGTGGGATGCAGAACTCAAATTCTAGTAAAAAGACCTGACTTAATGGTCTGACTGAGACTGGAGGGACCCAGGAAGACATGGTCCCCGGACTCTCTGTTATCCCCAAACTAAAACCATTCCCGAGGCCAACGCTTCAGACAAAGATTAGACTGGACTGGATTAGACTGGATATAAAATGATACTTGTGAAGAATGTGCTTCTTAGCTCAAGTAGATACATGAGACTAAATGGGCAGCTCCTGTCCAGAGGTGAGATGAGAAGGAAGAGAGGGTCAGGAGCTGGTTGAATGGACACGGAAAATCCGGCGTGGAAAGGAGGAGTATGTTGTCGGTATAGGGAGAGTAACTAGGGTCACATAACAATGTATGTATAAATTTATAAATTTTTGTATGAGAGACTAACTTGAATCATAAACTGTCACTTAAAGCACAACAATAAAAAAAAAACTTTAAAAAAAAAAGATGTCCATTATTCTCATGGAACAAGAAGTTCAGAGGTAGATACTAGCTAGTTTTGGTTCAGTGGCTCACTGATATCAGGGCTCTGGGTTGGCATTTCTGAAATTCTCTTGGCCTTTCCCTCACGGTCACAAGATGTTTGCCACAACTCCAGACAGCACGCCCCAGTCACAGTGCACACACTTCCTCCATTTGTAATGGGCGTCTATGGTGCCTGGCTGCCCAGTATCCATTCCCCTTTCTGCTGTAAGTAGCACCCTGGTTTGTCCTGCAGAACTCATCCTGGGACTTTTATAGGCAAAAAGAGACATTAGTAGGATGTGAGCCTATTGCTGCTGGGGGCGCGCTCTGTTGAGAGAGCTTGCCTGAAAAGTGACACCATCACAGAGGGATGTCGGGGTGAGAGATGCAAAGAGAGGCTAAGTTCTAATAACATGATTAGAGACACCGGGCCTAGCATGCTTGAGGGGTATGCTATCCCTACACTTTTCAAATACAGTCAATCCTCATTATTCTCTGATTGCATATTTGCAAATTTGCCTACTTGCTAACATTTATTTGTAACCCCGAAGTCAATACTCATGGCATTTTTGTGGTCTTTCATGGACATGTGCAGAGTCACAAAATATTTTAATCATCCGACCCACATATTCCCAGCTGAGGTTGAACAGGGCGATGCTCTGCCTTCTTGCTTCAGCTCTCATACTATAAGCAAGCGTCCTTTTTGTAGTCTACTTAGTGCCATGTTTTTGGCAATTTTGTGCTTTTCTTGGTGATTTTTCTGTTTAAAATAGCCCGCAAGCATGGTGTTGAAGTGCTGTGTAGCATTCCTAAGTGTAAGAAGGCTGTGATGTGCCTTATGGAGAAAATATGTATGTTAGATAAGCTTCATTCAGGTATGAGTTATAGAGCTGTTGGCCATGAGTTCAATGTTAATGAACCAACAATATATATTATATGAGATATGTTTAAACAGAAACATATGTAAAACAAGATTATGTATTGATGAGTTGACAAATACGTTGTGACCAGAGGCTTGCAGGAAACTAACCATGTATTTCCCCTAGGCTCGATGGTTAAGTATTTGCTAATTCAGTGTACACAGCAGCTTTATAGAATATAATGACTGCAAATAATGAGAATCAACTGCATATGGGCCAGCAAATGCCCTTTTCTTGGCTTTTCTATCACAATTAACTAAAAGATCCTAGCTAACATACTATCTCGGTAACAAGAATAGAGGTCAATTTGTTGCCCCTAAAAGAAAAACAAGAGAAAAAATATCCAAAAATTTAGAGAATATCCATGTCCCAATTTACATAGCAACTGCAACCCCTTTGTCATAGAGAAGTGGCTTGTTTGTTTGGTTTAGTGTTGGTTTATTTGTTTGTGGTTTTGAATGTGTCAATGCTATACCAAAATATAAGTCAATGGATTGGAGCTATTACAATTGTGGGACAGACATCTTGGGGGAAAAATGGGTCAAGGTAGGAAGAAAGGACCTAGAGATAACAGGTGTTAAGGCAGGCATTTAGGAAAGAAAAAAATCATAGGTAGGGAGTTGAACCAAAGCCTTTTATTTAAGAGCGTAAAGGGTAGTTGGATTGAGAGGACGCCAACGAAGCGCGCTAGGAAGCACAGCCTTAGGCCAACTGGCATCTTTGGGTAAGTACCAGATCAGGAGATAAAGGCTGTGGGTTTGGGGAGGAGAACAACCAGCTTGGTTGCATGGGATTTAGGAGGTGCCTGGTTTCAACTTCAACTCAGGCTTTATCTGAGATGAGCCAGGAAGAATCTTACTTTCATCCAAAAATAAGGACTAAAGAAAACGGGAGAACTGATGGGTTTTGGTGTGAATCGACATGAAACCGAAGGAGAAAGCCTGACTTAATTTTTAAGCTGGCAGAGCTGAATTCCATGACTAAGATCTGTATCTGTAATGTTTTTTTTCTTCTCACCCATTTGTAATTTCACTACCCATCAAGATCCATTGTGGAGCGCTTTAAACACCCAGGCTCTACTCTTAGAGAAACTGGTCTAGGATGAGACCTCAGGATTTGCATTTTTTAAAAACCTCCACAAGTGTTGCAAAAAATTTTGTTTACATGCTGAAATTCCTCAATGGAATGAGGTAAATGATAAAACGTTTTGAAATATTTTTAGTGTAATGCCCTGTTCGCTCATCATCAAGGAAAGGTACCCAAGTCAAGTGTGGCTCTGGCTGCTTCAGGGTCAGAGACTTTAGGGGAGAGACCTCATCCTCCGTGTGGGAAGGATGTGTCATGTTTGACTGTTGTTGGCTACACACACAAAATTTAGGTTCAACAATTTGTCCAGTGTCCAGCTTAGCACCCCCAGATGTGAACAACTTGATGATGCTCCATGGAGCTCTTCAAGTAGCTGACAGATCTGGAAATAGAGAAGACCAGATTAAATCAATTTTTGACAACAACGAAGACCAACGCACTAATAGATTCTTGAGATAGAACGGGTGTTAGATTTGTAAGAAGCAAAAATTTGCTTTGCTTGGGAAGAATCTTAGTATACACAACAGCTAAGTAACTCTGGAAGGATTGTTTTTGTTGTAGATGAAAATAAGATATATACAGAAAATATAAAGTCACCTAGGTTACTTTCTTTTATATCAAGAAGTATCTAAATGGAAAAAAAAAAGAGAGAGAGATCCTAAATGAACAGAATTTACGCAGTGGAACCTTATATATCATCTTCAGTGAGGACAGCCCAGGAAGAAATGGTGATTATCAGGCCCAGGACTGAGAAAGACCCACAGACAGAGACAGGTCCGAGCCTAAGACTAGATGACCACTGGAATGGGGGAAATAAATACCATGGGGGACGGACCAGACTTCCTGGTATCAGCGACTGAGAGGTACGAAACAGGAACAGGTGGTGGTACTCTAGGAGCAGACTAGGCTACTAAGGAGTCCAGTCCAAAGGATTGGCTCCCAGAAGCCAAGCTGAGCAGAGCTGGGGAAGTCCAGGGACTGCTGGTAGTCAGGATGGCGTCATCTTTGAAATTGTCATCTGGTAGCAGGGCCCTTGTCTTGGGGTAGGGTGTGAAAAGAACAAGGAAGCTCCCTAGATGGAGAAGATCAGAGTATTGGATGGATAACCAAGACAGGACTCAAACTCAGGAACAAAATGGAGGTCCAGTTGTCAGATATAGAAAATATATTTTTAAAAGATTTTCACTTTTTCATCTCTAGCTATAAAAATGTATACTATAATGCAGCTGAAGTCACCCTGCCCTTTAGAGCTGCATGAGATTGATT
This sequence comes from Trichechus manatus latirostris, assembly GCF_000243295.1. Lineage (NCBI taxonomy): Eukaryota > Metazoa > Chordata > Mammalia > Sirenia > Trichechidae > Trichechus > Trichechus manatus. Next base: position 13,731,564 of record NW_004443941.1, read on the forward strand.
CATTCCTCAATTTGTTTCAAGTTCAGCGTCTTCCTCAAGATTTCTGGAAAAATCCCAGGGGCAAGTTCCTAGTCAATTTTAGTTCTCATCTCCTGCCGCTGCAGAATTATTTGTTTGAGGATCATTTTGCTACTCCATACATACTGCCTCTGTTACTCATTATATAGACCCAGACTTGGAATCAGTTCCATTCCTTGATTCCTGCCACCTACCAACCCCTTCCACTACCACCACGTGAGTCATACAAGGCCATTGTGCATATAGCAGCTTTCACTGAAGGTTTGGGGAGGCAAGGGGGGAGGAGGTTATAGTACAGCAATATGCATAATTTATGGTAAAAAAAAAAAAAAAAAACCTAAGTCATCTGCCTTGTTAAGAGTTCTTCAGTGCCCTGGCACACTGCTCAGTTCCCTCCTGTTTCTCCTCTACCCTGTGATACCCAAGGTCTTAGTAATTTCACAAGCCTTCAGGTCTTATCTTCTACCCCAGGAAGCTTATCCAGGCACAGTATTGCTCTCAGACCCAGAAAAGAATGGCCCAGCTCTGGGGCCTATGCCTTAGAGGGGCCTGCTCTGGCGATCACCTGGCCCTGCCTGTAGGCTGAGGTATCTAAGGAGCTCAGGGCAATGTCCAGTTAGAGTCTGCTCCCCCACCCTACCCCTTCTAGACCACATTGTAATATTTTAGGCTTTGTGAGTCAAATGGTCTCTACTGCTACTACTTAATTCTGCCATTGCAGCATGAAAGCCGCCATAGACAATATATGAATGAATGGGTATGGCTATCTTCTAATAAAACTTTATTTGTAAAACCGGGCTGTGGGCTAGATTAGTTTGCTTACCCCTGTTCTAGGTCACACACCTGGGACACTAGAATTCCTGCCAAAATAGGGCCTACTTCCTGGGTCTATTCAGCCCTCTTCCCCAGATCCACCTCCCAAAGGTAGACCTCACTAACCCTGTTCACACCCCCAAGCCTGAGAGGTGGTCAAGGGTCATCTGTGGACAAGCATGTGTTCAGAGCTTGGCTGTGAGGGCTGGGGTGTCCTCACATGTGTGCAAGAGGCCGCTCTCGGTGTAGGATCAAGTTGGAAGTAAGAAGAAAGGGGAGGGGATTATTCATGGGCCAGGAGCCAGGGCTGAGGACCAGCTCTCCCCAGGACACTATGTACTGACTTAGAACTCTGAGGAGTCTGAGAAATCCAAACTCCAAGCTAGCCATCATGGATTGAGTTGTGTCCCCCAAAACACCTGTCAGCTTGGCTGGATCATGATTCCCAGTATTGTATGATTGTGTACCATTTTGTAATCTTATGTGATTTCCTTATGTGTTGTAAACTCTATCACTATGATGTAATAAAATGGATTAGCAGCAGTTATACTGATGTGGTCTACAAGATTAGATAGTGTCTTAAGCCAATCTCTTTTGAGATATAAAAGAGAGAAGCCAGCAGAGACACACGGGGACCTCATACCACCAAAAAAGCAGTGCCGGGAGCAGAGCACATCCTTTGGACCTGAGGTTCCTGCGCTGAGATGCTCCCAGACCAAGGGAAGACTGATGCATCACAAGGACCTTCCTCCAGAGCCGACAGAGAGAGAAAGCCTTCTCTGGATGCCCTGAATTTGGACGTGTAGCCTACTAGACTGTGAGAAAATAAATTTCTCTTTGTTAAAGCCATCCACTTGTGGTATTTCTGTTATAGCGGCACTAGATGACTAAGACACTGGCCTTCCAGCTCGTTAAGAAAGAACATCAAGTTGGGAAGATGAGACAAATTTTATTTAACTGTTAACTTTAAATCTTTGTTGTTATTGTTATGTCCCATCTAGATAGCGACCCTACAGTACAGAGTAGAACTGTCCCATAGGGTTTCCAAGGAGCCACTGGTGGATTTGAACCACCGACCTTTTGGTTAGTAGCCTGAGCTCTCAACCAGTATGCCACCAGGGCTCCATCTTCAGACTTATATTATCTGTGCCTTTGTCATTTTACCCAGGTTTCTCAAATGTCAAGGGATTTTCCTAAGCAAAGACTTTGTTTTCACTTTTACGAGGAATCCAAAAGAAAAAAAAAAAATTTTTTCTCACTCTGCTGCAGTAATGTATTTCTTTTTCAGCTCTAAACACTTGGTCGACACCACAGGAGTAGCAAGTATGCTTTGGTGTTAAGTCCTGAGCATGGGGTTAGAGCTTCTTAGCTCCTTCCTGCCCAAGTTCAGGATTCTTTCTAGAGACAAGCAGGGAGCGCTAAATCCGCCACTGGGGTCCTCAAGTTTACCTGTGGGGACGGAGGCTTGCCAAGGCCAGGAATCGGGCAGAGTCTGAGAATCCCAAACTACTGCCAGCATCGTCTGGTTTAGAAACCAAATTTCTCAATTTCTCTAAAAACGGAAGTATCAGGGCTTGTGCTTGCCCCGAGAATTAACGCCCGGTGAGAAAGACACAATGGGGATAATGAGCTTCGTGTCGGCTCTGGAGCTGTTCGGCTAGAGGCTGGAAAAAGGACAGTCCAGCTGGTGGGGAGGGCTTCTCCCTGGTGGCGCTCTCAGCCATCTGTTCCCGAAGCCAGCCATCAGCTCCCGTTGGAAAGGTCAGGATGGGTGTGTGGGTAAAACCTAACGTTGGCTCCACACGCCTCGTTAGATGCAGCTGCTCCTAGCTTGGTCACGCCTGGGTTTGCACCCAGGACCCTCAAAAGCTCTGCGCATTATGGTAATTACCCATCTGCTGCAGCCTTTCCAGAACCGGCTGCTCACAAAGGGAAGCCAGGAAGCTCTCCGCCAACAGCAGAACCCGAGGTGTAAGGAGGCGCCGGAGGCCCCTGGCCCCCTCCTCCCCAACCCCCTCCCGGACACTCAGAAGGCTCGAAGGGAACTAGCCCAGCACTCAGCACAACCTCTCCTCTCTCGGGACCCCAGGGACATCGAGCACGGGCTCTCCCACCGCGACACACAAATGTAGTCCACTCAGAGAGAGGAGCTGAACCGGGGAGGGCTGTGTATCTGCCGAGACAATGAAGACACCTTCTGTTCACCGGGGAGCCGGAAACACCATTTGTTTGAGAAGGGACTTTTTCTTTGGGGACTGAGTGACTAGAGAGTCTGATTGGCAATTTTTAGATTATCAGTTATTACTGAAACTCTGAAATTGTACCCATGTATCTAGATATATTAGTCCCCGATTAGTAGTAGTTATTGAGATCCTAAAATTATTTATGGCATAGATTAAAAAAAAAACCAAAAACCAAACCCGCTGCCATCGAGTCGATTCTGACTCAAAGCGACCCAATAGGACAGAGTGGAACTGCCCCATAGGGTTTCCAAGGAGCAGCTGGTGGATTCGAACTGCCAGCCTTTTCGTTAGCAGGCATAGCTCTTAACTACTGCCCCACCAGGGCTCCTATAGCATATATAGATAGCAGTAAATGTATAGCTACATGTTTATGCAATGATATGGAGATCTATAAATATCTTTTGACAGAAATGTTGTCTTGTATAAACATAGGCTTCCAAGGATGGAATTTTCATTTCATATATGCAGGTATGTTCGTATAGAGTGAAACCTGTGAGAGCCGGAACTCGACGGTACTGCCTTGTTTTTCTGGGTCTTGAAAGTTTTCCGCCTTTGACACGGTGCAGCCTTACCGCTTTTCTGTCGCTCTCTATTAGTGGAAAATATTTGAGTTTTCCTTCTCTGACACGTTTCTACTTTACACAGGTTTTGGCTTTTGCGGGTTTTACTCTATAAGCTATAGTTCTTGGACATATAAATGCATATTTATACATATGTATGCTACATATAGGAGCCCTGGTTGCACAGTGGTTAAGAGGTTGGCTGCTAACCAAAAGATCAGCAGTTCAAATCC
>NW_004443941.1:13735530-13789322 GCF_000243295.1 Trichechus manatus latirostris
ATACATTCCACTATCCATCTGTCAATTTATCATACTGTGGTGGCTTACATGTTGCTATGATGCTGGTATTTCAAATACCAGCAAGTTCACCCATGGTGGGCAGATTTCAGCAGAGCTTCCAGCCTAACATTAGGCAGAAAGGCCTGGAGATCTGCTTCCGAAAATTAGCCAATGAAAACCGTATGGATCACAGCACAGTATTGTCTGATATAATGCCGGAAGATGAGCCCCCTAGGTTGGAAGACACTCAAAATACACAGTGATCACAACAACAGACTCAAGCATACCAACGGTTGTGAAGGTGACTGAGGACCAGGCAACATTTCATTCTGTTGTCCATGGGGTTTGCCATGAGCCGGAGCCAAGTCTACAGCAACCAACAACAATTAACAACATATACACATTTGACACCATCGATGTATACTATAAATATACTATATATATATATCTATATATTTGACACCATCAATGTATAATATAGAGCTACATCTGCAAGGGAAGGGGACTTGGAATTGGCTCAAGCCCCAGTTCTGCCTCCTTGCCCATACATGGCTATACTTATGAGAGGATTGTACTCAAGGTAGCAGGAAGAGTGGAATAAGACAAACCTCAGAGCCATTAGCTGGATTGATTGTGAGATTGGTGAGACCTCCTGGGCAGGACTGGAAATCTGCGCGCGATGAGGTGGGGACACGCGGGGAAGCAGCAATGCTGGAGGCCTGCGTTAGCAGCTGGTACAACTTGATTATACACAAAGTTAGAAGGGCAAGGCCGGAGGTTACGCACGTGTCCCTTCCGTGTGTGCCCTGGGAGCACGGAAGAGAGCCTCAGTGGCTAGGAAGGTCAGAGGGAGGAGTCACAGCACAGCCTGATCTGGAAGGATGCCCAAGAGATCACTTGGTGAGGGAAACATTTCAAGATTTAGCATCTACAACGGCATGAAGATGCACGGCGTGTCCTGGTGATGGTGAGGGTCTGGGTGGCTGGAGCTTAGGGTGATGGAGATGAGGCTGGAGAGGTGGGGCCGGGGGGAGTCCCATGGAGAAGGGCCCGTGAGCCACCCTACGAGTGAGGGCTTTATCCTGTGCCCAGTGGGGAGCCACCAGAGGACGCTAAACAAGGGAACTATGAAATCAGAGTTAGGTTTTAGAGAGGTCAGTCTGACAGCAGAGAGGGGAGACTGGCAGGGAAGGTGGTGAGGAGGTTGTTGCAAGAGGCTAGGCAGGAGACGGTGGTGGCGGGGGCCATGGAGCTGGAGAATTCAAGAGCCCTGTGGGGACAGAGGAGTCCCTGGGTGGTGAAAACAATGAACACACTCGGCTGCTAGCCAGAAGGGTGGCAGTTCGAGTCCACCCAGAGGAACCTCAGAAAAAAGTCCTGGTGATCTACTTCCAAAAAAGCAGCCATTAAAAACCTTATGGAGCACAGTTCTACTCTGACACGCATGGAGTTGCTACAAGTCAGAGTCGACTCAACAGCAACTGGTCTTGTAAGGAGTAAAATTGGTAGGATTTTGGGAGCACTTGAATGCATGGGATGAGAAGGAGGGAAGAAACAAGATGACCTGGGTTTCAAGCTTGAAAGTTAGGTAGACAGAGACAGAGGATACAGGAGGAGAGGTGGGTCTGAGTGGCTGGGGACTTCTGTTTTGGATATTTTGATCTGAGATGGTTGCAGGACATCAGGGGTACATACATCTAGAGTGGAGTGACAGGAATTTATACACACACATACTCTCACTCACACACACAAAGGACCCCCTTTACAAATAATTGAATAGGAAATATGAGGAACCCATTCTAGGAAAAGGCCAATGAACCCTCATATGATCTGACCCCTGCTCCCCTCAGACCTCACAGCTGCTCTCCCTTCAGCTCACTCTGCACTTGCCACGCTGGCCTCCTTGCTGTCTCTTCACATGACGAGAACACTCCCATCTCAGGGCCTTAGCTCTAGCTGTTTCCTCTGCCTGGAATGTTCTTCCCCCAGATACCACTTCCCTAACCTCATTTTGGAGCCCTGGTGACGTAGTGGTTAAGAGCTTAGGCTGCTAACCAAAAAGTCAGCAGTTCGAATCCACCAGCTTCTCCTTGGAAATCCTATGGGGCAGTTCTACTTTGTCCTATTGGGTCACTATGAGTCTGAATCAACTCCATGACAATAGGTTTGGTTTTGGAAACCTCATTTCCAAGCCCTCGTGGTGCAGTGGTTAAAGCACTTGGCTGCTAATGGAAAGGTCAGAGGTTCGACCCCACCAGCCACTCTGAGGGAGAAAGATGTGGCAGTCTGCTTCCGTAAAGATTACAGCCTTGGAAACCCTCTGGGGCAGTTCTGCCCTGTCCTGTAGGGTCACTGTGAGTTGGAATCGACTCGATGGCAATGAATTTAGTTTGGTAACCTCGTTTCATTCCTCATTGCTCAAATCTCACTGCCCCATCCCCTCCACACTCCAAATCCTCCTTATTCTTCTCTAGTTTCTTAATTTTAACAATTTGTTGTTAATTGTTCGTTGTCCCTGTGAACATGCAAGCTCCACAGGGGAGGGAGCCTTGTCTGTTTTGTTCACCGATATATCCCAAGTACTAGAACATACCCAGCACACGGTATGCTCTCAATAAATGTTTGTTGAATGAATGAATATTACAGTGAATGTACTTATAATAAGGAGCAAAATTAGATTGATGACTTATCTATAAAGAGAGAAACAAAAATCTTAAGCATACTCGGACATATATTTCACAGGATGTAGTTTATAATTACAGCAGTTACAATACTTAGAGCAAAGAATGAGCCAAGTGTTGGTTGTTTGGGAGGGTGCATAATTCTTCTGGCCAAACTATGATAGCATGATACAACTTAGAAAAATTCCTAGTTGACATCTGCAGTATGACTATGAAAGGATTATTTTTCGCAAAAATATCTGAGGCTCTGGTCAATTTTCCCAAAGACTTCTTTCTCTCTCTCTGAGTATGCATGATAATTTTTTTGAGGTATAATTTATTTACAGTGAAATGGTCAGATTTTAAGTGTGTCATTCAGTCAGCTTTGACAAATTCACATCACGACAGACCATTTCCATCACCCCAGCAAGCTCTCCAGTGCACTTGCCTCTTCAGCGTCTCCCCCCAAGCAATTGTTGATCTGACTTCTGTCACCATAGGTTGGTTTTGCCTGTTTTAGAATCTCAAACAAATGGATTCGTGCAGCGTATAGTATAGTTTTTTTTTTGTATAGTTTTTTTTTGTGTCAGGCTTCTTTCACTGAACACAATGTATTTCCAGTCTATGCATATTGTTGCATGTATCAGTAATTCTTTTTTTTTTAATTGCTGAGTAGAGTTCCAAGGACTTCTCTTATCTTTTGAAAGACTCATTCTGTTCTCCTCTTTGTGGATTTTATCAATTGCTAATTGCTCTGACCGTGGCTTTGCCTGTCGTTCAAGTAGCTCTCTTTCACTTTCCTTCATTTTATGAAGTTCGGTATTCTCTGTAAGACTTGCCACTTCACTTTGTGATTGATTTCCACATTTGCAACGTACTGCCATACATATATTTAACAATGCATGAGAAACTGACCAAGAAAAAAAAAAAAAGAGTTTGACAAGATCTATGTGGTTTGACATTCCTAATAAAAAAGGAAGAATGTTTGGAGTAGGGACTAATTTTATAACGGGTCAGTATATTAATGAATATTTTTATGTTTTGATCACTTTTGTCTCACAAAGCAACCTTGAGAATGCAGGGACCAGGATAATGAACACTGTTACACAGAGGACACCTCGACCCTCCCTGGTGTGTTGTGTGTGTGCCCGTGTGTGTGTACACAACACATACAAGTCCACTGTGGTTTTTATACTGCAAGTTGTTGCTATTCTTTAGTAGATAATAAAATCAGTTTAATAGGTTACGACGAGCATTTTTTAAAAATGAAATCAGCTAGAAAAGAAAATATCAGAGGACAGCTCGCACTGTAAGAGTAGGTATTGTTTTGTGAGACTTTTGTTTCAGTAATGTGTACATACATCACATCAGTTAGAATATTGATTTGGTTGCTTTAGCTGAGACCAAATAGCAGCAGCTTGAACAAGACAGGCTTATTTCACTTCCCTGCAAGTCTGAGCTGGTAGGCTGTCCACAGCCCTAGGCAGCTCTGCTCCATGCAGCCATGCAGACACCCAGCTCCCTCCTGGCTGGTTGTTCTTCCACTTCCTGGGTGTTGTCCTCATTCACTTGATTGAAACTGGCTCATGGCCACATCTTCATGCCGGCCTCTGTGAAGGGAGAAAAAGCAAAGCTTCCTTTTGAAGACATCACGGGGCAAATGTTACTTCTGCTTAAAGTCCAGTGACCTCAGCTTAGCTGCATGGCTATACCTAGGGGCAAAGGGTGTTAGGAATAGTCTTTAACTGGCAATGTGGGAGCAAAGACAAATCCAGATAGCCCTGGAGGCGGACTCCCTCCCCATTTTGGTAACTAAGGAGATAGCTGGCTCAGCAGGTCTGAATGAACTCAGTGGAAAACAGGCTGCTATCAGCCGCTGAGCTCTAGAACTTTTCCTTTCTGACAAGGCCACTTCTCCACCAGGCACCTTCCATTGTTACACCCTCACATAGGTGTTCTGTGCCCCCGTCTCTGTAAATATATAGAATACTGGGGGGAAAATTCCCTACTGGAAACCCACCCTGGGGGGTGTCGTCTAGCTATACTGACCTAAGCAAGCCTCTCTGTGGGTTGATTAGGGCCTGGGGATTATAGCGTTCTGCTGCTTCCCTCCATATAAGTTTGCCCCGATAAGCACTATTTTATACCTGACCACACGTCATTACATACGTAAGTAATTAATACTGGAGTTATGATTTAAAACAAAGAAAGAAAACCTTTAGATAATGAGTCTAGCTGATTCCTAGTGTCCAAATGATCCAATTATTAATGTTTTATCCAAGCATTTCTGCCTGGCTTACCTTACTAGAGGTAGGTATTTTAAAGAAAATAATTGAGAATCCAATAAAAATGAGTCCTTGTCCTCGAGAACAGCTCTACAAATTGCACCAATTGAGCAACTGTTAACATTTTGCCACATTTGCTTCATCAGTCTGTCTATACCTATGTAATATATGTATCTGTGTATACCTATATAATGCGTATACCTACGTATATCTGTGTAATATATATGTTTATGTAATAGGTATAATATGCATTATTTTTGTCCTGAATCATTTGAGAGTTTCAAACTGTTAGGAATTGAATTGTGTCCTCCAAAAAGATATGTTGAAATCCTAACCCCTGGACCTGTGAATGTGACCTTGTTTGGGGAAATAGAGTCTTTCTTTGAAGATATTATCAGTCAAGTCATACCAGAGTCAGGTGGGTCCTATCCTAACGCCTTCTGAATGGTGTTTTAGGAACACCAAAGATTGTCACAAAAAAAAAAAAACCAAACCCATTGCCATCGAGTTGATTCCAACTCATAGTCATAGCGACCCTATAGGACAGAGTAGAACTGCCCCATACAGTTTCCTAGGAGCACCTGGTAGATTCAAACTGCCAACCTTTTGGTTAGCAACCATAGCACTTAACCACTCTGCCACCAGGGTTTCCACAGCCACCAAAAACTAGGAGAGAAGCATGAAACAGTTTCTCTTTCAAAGCCCTCAGAAGTAATTGACACAGCCAAGACCTTGATTTGGACTGCTATCTAGCCTCCAGAGCTGTGAGAAAATAAATTTCTGTTCTTTAAAGCCACATATTTTGTGGGGTTTTTTATTCAGGAAACTAAAGCACAAAGACAACGCCCCTTTCCCCTAAATGTTTCAGTATTTTTTCCTAAGAACAAGAACATTATTTTACATAACCACAGTAAAACGATCAAATTAAAGAAATTTAACATTGATACAATGCTACTGTCTAATACACAGTTTCTATTCAAATTTTGCCAAGTGTCCTCATAATGTTTTTTATGACAACCCCCCATCCCCAACTCCATCCAAGATTACACATTGCATTTTATTGTCATATTTGGTAATTTTTTCAATGAACATTTCAGCTCCTTCACTGTTGCTGCCAGTGGAGTCTTTACTGCGGACTCCATTCTTTCTTGCTGATGTCCTTGCAACACCACCCTTTGACCTCGTGATTGCTTCTCATGGAGGTGGTCAGTAGAATGGCCTTAGAGGTTGTAACCACAGAGTCGGACCAAGTCTTGACATAGAGTCAGCATTTAATCAGATACTATTTTAATATCTGTATAAAGTGTGTCTCTATTAGATAGGAAGAACATTAAAAGTTCATTAAGTCCAAAGGACTTTAAACTTGCCAGAAAGACATTTAAAGATCTGAAGAAACCAAAGAAATGCAAAACCCAAACAAAGCTATCTCAGTACAGGTGGCGTCATAGGCTTTCCCAAGTAGACTGGAGAATCCCCCACCCCACCCTACCACCCCCCCCAAAAAAAAAAAAAAAAATTGGTGTCAAGTTGATTCTGACTCATAGGGACTCTATGGGACAGAGTAGAACTGCCCCAGAGGGTTTTCAAGGCTGTAAATCTTATAGAAGCAGACTGCCGTATCTTTCTCTCGCGGAGCAGCTGGTGGGTTCAAATTGCCAACCTTTTGGTTAGTAGTCAAGTTCTTAACCACTGCGCCACCAGAGAATTAGGTACTACATAACTTGACCCCACCCTTCTTTACCTTCTGGAGTCTGAGACATGATTATGCAAAGAGGCTCGCCTGGCAGTTGGCGCCATGAGAATATTGTTCTGGATGTCTGCATTTCCAGCCCTCAAACCTCAGCCAATATCCCTGGCCCATGAATAACACTAGACAAAATTTGCTGGGAAATTAATCCCAAAACTGTGTATTTAGGATGACATATTTGTTAACCCTTAGTGGCTTAGTAATAAAAAATTGTAATAATTTGTAGAGATAAAATAAATCAAATTAAAATATTAGAAATAATTTGTATTTTTGGCATTTTAAGAGACTTTAAGACCTTAGAGTATATCTTAGTTATCTAATGCTGCTATAACAGAAATACCACGAGTGGTTTTAATAAGAAAAATTTATTCTCTCACAGTTTAGGAGGCTAGAAGTCTGAATTCAGGGTGCCAGCTGCAGGGGAAGTCTTTGTCTATCAGCTCTGGGCGAAAGTCCTCAACATCAATCTTCTCCGGTCTAGGAGCTTCTCAGTGCAGGGACCCCAGGTCCAAAGGATGCGCTCTGCTCCCAGCTCTGCTTTCTTGGTGGTAGGAGGTCCCAGTGTATCTCTGCTTCCTTCTCTCTTTTATGTCTCAAAAGAGATTGACTCAACATACAACCTAATCTTGTAGATTGAGTCCCACCTCATTAACATAACTGCCTCTACTCCTGCCTCATTAACATCACAGAGGTAGGATTTATAACACATAGGAAAATCACATCTGATGACAAAATGGTGAACAATTACACAATACTGGGAATCATGGCCTAGCCAAGTTGACACACATTATGGGGGGACACAATTCAATCTATAACACAGATTAACACACAGTATCACACAGATTGACTTTAAAGGTCTAATATAAAATATTATATACTTGAAAAATGAATTTAGACATGATTTTAGGTTGAAATTTTACTGTTTGTTAACAGCATTGGAACAGTCAAAAGAACCTAAGATTCACCATAGTTATAAGTGTAATTTATTAATAAATTTATAAGATTTAATGCCTTGGGAAAATCTATTAGTCAGAGAAAGGTAGCTCTTCAAAGAAAATAGAATATGTTAAATGTATAAATGCATTTGAAATATTTAAAGAGGTTTAATTTACTAAGCTTGTAAGTAACATAAAACATTATAATTAAAGGCCCCTTCAAAGTGATTATTAAAATTTGCCAGATTAATACACAGAATGGTTAAGATCTGTAACTGGAACTTAAAAGTTTAATAACTAAGTTTTTTATTTTGTAACTTTAATAGCTTGAATATTAATTTTTAAAAATAAATGAATCTTTTTGTAATCCTTTCAGTGTTCAGAAGCCATTGTCAAAGGCACTGAAATCCCACGGTAAAAATGGCACTGCAGGGGCATCTGACCTCCTCTAACTTCACAAAGGGGAAGGAGAATTGAGATCACAGCCCAAGGCTGATTCCTGTGAGGTGGAGGTCAGACATGCCTCCACCCTCCAACCTTTTTACCGATTCTGACACCAGCCACCCCTCCCACAGCACTCTGTACTTCTGTGCTGGGTACGATAATTTGTTGCAATGGCCACGCAGAACTCACAGACAATACTCACGATTGTGGGGTTTATTAGGAAAGTAACAGGTTATAACTCAGAATCGGGATCAACTTGGAAGTAACAGGAACAACTCAGGATGCAGTTCCTTGATCGGGACAACTTCTTTTTGCCCTCTGCCACCAAACCCTGCTGAGTCCTGGCTGCCGTCATGCCCTGCTGGGTGCTTTCTCCAGCAGGTGTCATACCTCCTGGCTCTGTGGGTCAGCAAGCGCCCCCCGCAGCCATCTCACACCAGTCTCCCTCTTCACGTGGTCTCGCAGCACCGTCTCTCGCCGTCTTCCGTGTTATAGCTCCCTCTCTGTGTCTCTTGGATCTGGGAGGTTCTCAGTGCAGGAATCCAGGTCCAAAGGATGTGCTCCACTCCTTGCTCTTCTTTCTTAGTGGTTGTGAGATCCTCCCTTCCTGCCTCTGGGATGGCTCATTTTAAGCCTATCAGGATGGCAAAACTGACCAAATTCCTCGTTAGGGTGCTATATACCATATTTACAGTGTCCCACCCCCAGAAGGGTGTTGTCATGGATTGAATTGTGTTCCCCAAAATTTCTGTCAGTTTGCTAGGTCATGATTCCCAGTATTGTGTGATTGCCTACCATTTTGTCATCTGATATGATTTCCCTGTGTGTTGTAAATCCTATTACTATGATGTTAATGAGATGGACTGGGGGCAGTTATACTGATGAGATCTACAAGATTAGATAGTGTCTTAAGCCAATCTCTTTTGAGATATAAAAGAGAGAAGTGAGCAGAGATACTTGGGGACCTCATACCACCAAGAAAGCAGCGCCAGGAGCAGAGTAAGTCCTTTGGACCTGAGGTTCCTGTGCGCAGATGCTCCCAGACCAAGGGAAGATTGATGACAAGGGCCTTCTTCTGGAGCCACCAGAGAGAGAAAGCCTTCCCCTGGAGCTGACGCCCTGAATTTGGACTTGTAGCCTATTAGACTGTGAAAGAATAAAATTCTCTTTGTTAAAGCCATCCACGTGGTATTTCTGTTATAGCAGTACTAGATGACTACGACAGGTGTCATGCACCTTATTTACATTATTAGCAAGCTATCCAATCTCCTTAGTGGGGCACAAGTACCTCATTTGCATAGTCCTACCAAGTCATTTGATGGAAGTTACAAAGACTATGGCTAGAAGGACCATATCAAGTAATTCACTGCACCACATCCACATTTACAGAGGTCATCTTCTGGCTAATAAGTTGAGGCTGCTGCCAGCAGGAAGCTTCAAGCAGTAGCTGGTATCCCACCTGGATGCCATTTTGCTGGCAGGGGCAGAAACTGCTCTCTCCTCGCCCACAGAAGAGCCAAATGAGAAGAGCCCATAGGCTTCTCGATCCGGGACAAGGCCAACTAGAACCTTCATTATTCAGGGGACATCAACCTTTGCAAATGCTTTTACCTCCACCCTGCCTTAATTGCTTTCTGGCTTGCCACACGTAGAACGTGTTTTTTATGATTTTAACTATTTCTGATTGAAATAAAGCTAAATCAGACCTTGCCTGGTCCTCTATACTATTTTTATTTCAAATGTAACTATACAAAGAGCTACTTGCTTTTGCTGTTTTCTCTTTTCCTCTATCAGATGATGCATATTATTTCTGCCCTACCTCAGGAAAATTCCCAGCTGGTTCTGTTCATTCCCATCTTGGTGGTGGGTAAGGTCTTCTCTTGATACTCATTTCCAGACAAGGTTGTCCACCTGCCTCACCCTGGGTCTAGGACTGTGGGATGCAGGCAATATAGCCACAGGTGACAGGTTGTATCAAAATAATCAAAGCACAAAAATAATTACAGCATATAGGGTTTAATAGCGTGGTTAATCCATATGCATACCGGGAGACCTCCGTTCAAAAGAAACTGGAAGTCTTGTCTAGGCTAGTTACAGTGAGGTTTTAAGGAGTAAAGGAGGAACTTAGAAAAGTAGCCATTGGCTAACCTTCAGGCAATTGACTGAATCGTGTTCCCTTCCCTCTGTGAGGTCAGCTGATATCAGGCTACCAGGTGGCCTTGCCAGCCCTCCCCCACTTACTTGCACAAATCTTCAGGTGTTGTTAGAGGTTTGAAATCATAAAGGCACCTCAATGAATTAGGAAATTCCAAGCTTTTAGAGTTATCTCTCAGGAAATTAGGGGAAAAAAATTACTTTGAGTAAAGTTAAATTCTTCGCACAAGGCAAATTTTGGTGGCACAAACAGTTAAGCGTTCTCTTACTAACCAAAAGGTTGGCAGTTCAAACCCACCAAGAGGCACCTTGAAAGGTCTGGCGATCTGCTTCCAAAAGGTCACAACCTTGAAAACTCTATGAAATGCAGTTCCACTCTGACACACATGGGGTCGCCATGAGTCGGAATCAACTGGATAGCAACTGGTTTGATTTGGTTTAGTTTATGGTTAATAGATGTCGCAAAGGGGGAATTTGTGCGATTTTATGGTCACTGTGCCCCTGGTGGCACAGCGGTTAAGAGCTCTGCTGCTAACTGAAAGGTCGGCAGTTCGAATCTGCCAGCTGCTCCTTGGAAACCCTATGGGGCAATTCTACTCTGTCCTATAGGGTCGCTGTAAGTCGGAATCGACTCGATGGCAAAGAGTTTGGGGTTTTTTGGTGTCTCCTATATTTCTAGTAATCTGTTCTTGGCTATATTCCACAATGATCAGTGATTTTGTAAATTTGTCTATGCACTCAGAGGGATTTGTCAATCTGGTCGGTCCTCAGTTTCTTTAACAGTTGGGAGCTTCCAAAAGAAGAGTCTTTACTAAGACTTCTCCATGTGCTGATGCTTGGGGTGCTTCTCTGTATCTCCCATGTGTCTCCTCCACCTCCTGCTCCCCGTCCTTGGCACCCCCTCCCTTCTTCATCTACATGAGCAGAACACTCCTCTGCCATTAAACAGCTTCCAAATCTTTATTTCACCACTTTGAACAATAGCTTCTTTGAGTCTTTGTTTCTGCTTCTGTGTGACTCCAGGAGGGAAAACTGGCCCTGGGGTACCAGGGAGAGAGCAAAGCAGAGAAGGAAATTCCCTGAGAAATATAGAGAGATGATCCTGTCACTTGAGAAATGACTCATTTTATCTTGCCTTATCTTTTAGTTTTCAGTGGGGACAGGGATATGAGCTCAAGGAGAAGAGGTAGGAAGACAATTCTTGCCCCCAACTGGAGATACTGGGTCCGAAGTATCGGCTGTGGGTTTGAATTCTGCTTCGCCACCATGTAACCGCTGGTAAGTCACCAACATTTCCAAACCTCACTTTCCTTATCAGTGAAATGGGATCTTTATAGTACCTACTTACCTCATAAGGTGGTTGTGAGAACTAAATGAGAAAAAATGTGCAAAGTGCATAGAACTGTGTCTGGCACACAACATGGCACAGTGGTTGAGCGTTTGGCTGCTAACCAAAAGGCTGACAGTTTGAATCCACCAGTTGCTCTTTGGAAACCCTACGGGGCAGTTCTACCCTGTCCTATAGGATCGCTATGAGTTGGAAGCGACTCATCAGCAACGGGTTTTTTTTTCTTTCTCTTTTTTTGATTTATCATCATCATCATCTCTCTGCTAGCCCATTAGGCCAGGAGAAATTTATGTTACTATGTTAAAACTTCAGAAAATTCAAGACGCCTGCAAACCAAATTATCTCCGCTATAGTATTGCCACAAGACACTCCCCAAATACTACCCGGGGGGGATTTCAAGAGTTGTGCTCATACGTCAATTCCTAAGAACACAGTCTGACACACACTTTGTATTTTCTCTCCAGTTTTCACAACGAACTCACAAAGTGAAGTTAGAAAGGCATCAGGCTTTATATAATTTATGGATTCCTGAAAAGTTAAAAAAAAAAAATCTTAAAAATCTAACTTGATACTGAATGCTTAATATATCTGTTTCAAATTCTGAGATCATCAAGTTCAATGACCTAATTTTATAGGAACATGCCCATTACTTCAAAATGCAATGATAATCCTTTTGCAACGTGAAGAATTCCATCCCTGGTCTTTGTTATCCTATTTTCCTCAAAAGAAGAGTTAAGTCTTCCTCATCCAGTCAATGGTTAACTACAGATGAAATGTGTACTGTGTATCCATATTCCTTAGGAGAATGAGATTGAGTCGCCAGAGTTTGCCATTTCCACGTTTTTCCATGTGAGAGCCCTAGGTCACGTCTTTAGCTTTACAGGTTGCTCACTTGCTTGCTCGCTTGCTCTTTCTTTCTTTCCCTCTGTTGAAAGACAATTTCCTTACAAAAACCCACCCCTAGAACACACAATAACAACAGATAGTGTAGCCTGAAAATCTTTAAATGACTCTATCACTCTTCCCCTTTCCCTAAACCTATTTTTATTAGATTAGCATATGGATTTGTTTAATTTAGTTGAGATGATGCAGCTCAAGGCCACCGTGAGTTAAAAAAAGAAAAAGAAAAAGAAAAAAACCATTTCTTATATACTACAGGCCTGTGAACTGCAGCCCAAGAAGCACTGATGCTTACAATGCAGGGTTCCTTCAGGCCCAGTGCCCAGAGCTGACAATGTAAATTCTTGCCAGTATAAATCTTCCCTGCAAACCTGCAAAGGGATTAATCCAGAAAAGGCTGTTTGTGCTGGAGAAGCATGAGTTTGCTAAGACAAAAATCTTTCGAGTTAATCAGTGTTCTGAAAAGGGTAACAGAAAACAGTAGCTATCATGGTCAACAAGGAGGGTTGACTTCTGTTTTCTTGTGGGTTAGGAGTAGAGAGAATAAAAGCCTGGATGAAGGAGAAGCCCCACTATCTTCTCACACCCACCACAGTACAGATGCACTTTGCCAATGGACTGCACATTACAAGTTCCTCAAAAGTTCTGGGTCCACTAAATCATCTTTCTTTGTGGCAAATCAGCGTAAGCAAATAGTTATTGAGCACCTACTAGGTGCAAGGTTAATAAATTATATTCTAATTTCCGAGATGTATTTTCCTCATTCCCAATGGGTGTTTAATGGAAGGTCTGTCTTAATACTTCAAATTAATCTACTTTCTGCAGTTGTTTTTGTTAGTTGCTATTGAGTCTGCTCCAACTCATAGAGAGCGTATGTAAAACAGAACAAAACATAGCCCGGTCTTGCGCTATCTTCATGATCTTTGATATGTTTGAGCCCATTGCTGCAACTAATGTGTCAGTCCTCTCATTCCGGGTTTCTCTTGCTTTCATTGACCCTCTACTTTACCAAACATGATGCCTCTTCTAGCGATGTGCCTTTCCTGGTGGCCTGTCTATACGTCTGTGACTTAGTACATCAAGTCTGCCCTTGAGTTTGGTGTCCTTGGGTGGCACAAATGGTTAAGAGCTTAGCTACTACTAACCAAAAATTTGGCAGTTCAAAAGATTACAACCATTGAAAAGCAGCCCTATGGAGTGCAATTCTACTTTGAAACACGGGGTTGCCATAAGTCAGAATCAACTTGAAGGCAACCAGTTTCTATATTTTACTTTGGAACATTCAACTTTTGTAGAACCTACCCTTTGATAGCTTCTATGCTGATACCCCTAAACCACCTATATTGCACATTAAATTCAAACCTTCTTTCATTAGCTGATGAATGAGCATTTAAATGTTTGCATACACTGCTAGCCTATCAATGGCTCAATTCTGTCAGGGTCTCCATCTTTGCTTGTCTGGCACTGTTTTGCAATTATATTAATACTTTATTTGCAGTTTGCTCTTATTTTAGAAGAATAAGTGGTAAGTGAAGGGAAAAAAGCAAGAATGACAAGAAACACAGGTCTTGAAATCGATATAATTGAGGCAAGATGGACCGTGGTGTGATGGATCACTTTTGTGTGGCCTTTCTCGTCATGGTCTTGTAATTCCCACCCAAGTGTTTGGGCGGAACTGTGCAAATATGGTAATTGTGGCCCACCAAAGGGATTGGTCAGCTTTGCCTCTCCACTAGGCTTAAAATGAGCCATTCCAGAGGCAGGGAAGCGAGGATCTCACCACTACCAAGGAAGGAGGGCCAAGAGCGGAGCACATCTTTTGGACCCAGAATTCCTGTGCTGAGAAGCAGCTGGAACCAGGAGATCAAGAGAGAGAGAGAGCTGTAACACTGAAGACAGCAAGAGGCAATGGCACAGAAATAGTGGGCTTCCTGGCCCACGGGGCAAGAAAGCTGAGTGCCTTAGGGCCAAGGCTTACTAGCGGACTGGGGTGCCTCAGGGTACTTATCAGCAGAGCTAAAAGGGCCTTATAACACTTGCCCAAGTAGGGCAGAGGCTGAGAAGCCAGAGAGAGGCATGCCTGCCGGCACTGTATCCTGAGCATTCCTGAACCTGAATTGTAACCTGTCACTTCCCTAATAAACCTCATAACTGTAAGTATTGTCCGTGAGTTCTGTGTGGTCTTTGCAATGAATTATCGACCTCAGCAGAGTGCCATGGAGAGATGGTAGGTGTCAGAATTGATAAAGATGAGGGAGAGAGGAGGCATGTCTGACCTCCGCCTCTTAGGAATCAGCCTTGGGCTGTTGATCTTGATTCTCCTTCCCCCCTGTGGAGTTAGAGGAGGTCAGACACTGCCCCCACCCCATTCTTACAGGACGTTATCAGAAATGCTAAAAGCAGTACATTTTTAGTTTCAATCGACTATTCATTACACTTAAGCCAGTATAGTGTGTTTGAATGGGTTGAAAAAAAGTTGAAGAACATTCATGAAAGCTGGAAATAGTTTGAAGATTATGCCTAAAGGAAAAGATATAATTAAGCATTTTATCATTTTTCTGGCTTTCTGCAAACAGATCTTCCGTTCTAATATACATAAGATAATTCAACTTTGTAACATTCAACTTGCATATATATATTTCGGGCATTCCATATGTATATGCAGGAGACTACCTGCAGAGGATCCTGCCTGTAAATCTCTTGCAGAGCAAAATAGTCATTTTAACAAATGAAAACTCTTGATGGTGGAATAAGTACCAATTTTGCTTCTTGTCCCTCCTGAAACCCCACTGAAGTCAAATGTGTTATTACAAAAGAAATAGATTCATATGAGTAAAGAGAATAGAAGGGACAGGTCACCCACAGATGAGATGTTCCAGAGATTTCTGAAAGAGGAGAAGAGAGCTGGCAAAGGAAATTTGGAGAAAGCAGAGTGGAAAGCAGGAGCTGCTCCAAGACGAAAGCTCTTCCTGTCTTTTGTAAAATCCTAAACGAACTGAAGAGAGTTTGCAAAGTGCCTTTAATGGCAATAAGGCAAGGGGGTGGGGAGGTGGGGGAGGATTTCTTCCAGAATGAGATGAGGTCAAGAGGTCAAAGGTTAGATGTTATGAGGATGGGAGAGCAGAGACCCATGCACTGTTGCTGGCAGATCTCAAGAAAGGAACAATAGAGGAGGTGTTATTGCATGTCCCTCTAGGGAGGTTGGGTTAGAAGCAGAAAGCCACTGAACCTCGTAAAAACCAAACGCGTTGCCATGGAGTTGATTCCTACTCATAGTGACCCTATAGAACAGAGTAGAACTGCCCCATAGGGTTTCCAAAGCTGTAAATCTTTACGGAAGCAGATAACCACATCTTTCTTCCACGGAGCACCTGGTGGGCTCAAACTATCAACCTTTTGGTTAGCCATGGAACACTTTAACCACTGGGTCACCAGGGCTCCCTATGAACCTCATAGGACCACGTTTTCCAGACAGAGCAGAAATCCTTGGTACTGCTGCAATGATGATGCATGCCCACTGTGAGATGTGTCCACAATCTGTCTTAATTGCATTAAAAGAAAATAGAGAATTTCTTTGACACGTGAATCTTTTTTTTAAGATTCACAGGTTCTACATTAATAGTAATAGGAGGAGTTGTAGTAGTACCTTGAATAATAGTCAATTTGATTATCCTGACAAACGCATAGGAGAGAGGTTTTTGGTCAAAGGGACCTTTTGACACCTAAAATTAAGAACTCTGCTTGCCTTCCAGGACCTTTTCCTCACTCCGTCTACACTACCTGTCACGGCTGTACAGTTGAGTTCACTCTGAATTTCTCCACCATGAATCAAATATATTCTATCCAGTTACTACATACAAATCGTCTTTTCTCCCTCAGGGGAAATGGGAAGAGCATACAGCAAAGGTGGAGGGCAGCGTTTGGCCTCCATGAGGGCTTTGGCTTTGATTCTGAGTGACATGATCTGAGTCCATTTTAACAGGGTCACTTGAGCTGCTGTGTTGAGGGAAGACTGTAGGAGACATGGGTGGAAGCAGGGATACCAAGAGACCACCACAAAAAATCCAGATGAGAGATGACAGCGGCTTTGACGTGACTACAGCCGTGGAGATGCTGAGAAGTGACTGGGTTATGGATATATCTTGAATGTATAGCTGACAGAATTTCATAATGAATTGAATGTGGAGTATGAGAGAAAGACAAGTCAAGGATGACTCCAAGGGTTTGATTCTGAGCAACAGAAGGATTAATTGATTTTTTTTTCTTTTTTTTTTTAGGATGCAAGAAGTTTATTAGGGAGCACTCTCAGGATCAACATCTATGAGGGAAGGGAAGTAAGCAGGATTGGGCAGAGAACAAAGTAAGGCTGCAAGTCAGTCTAAAGTCTATAGCCTACTCCTTAGGAAACTCTGAAGTGGGGGTAGTCCTTCAGAGCTGTCTCTAGTTGGTGTGAGAGGGCTGGGCCTTTACATCATGCAACAACCAGTCACTGGTACAGGCAGCTCCTAGGAAGGGATGTGACCTTAGATGTGGCCACTCTCTTTACCTAAGGGAAATTCCTGGAAAGGGCTGATGGTAGGAGATGTCAACCCACAGTACTCCCACCAGCTGAGGAAATAAATCCGTCAGTGCTGGAAAATTGGGGACAGTATTTTACAGTGTCCACTGTAATTCCCTAGTGTCAGAGGTCCCAAGATGTAAGTTGTGGTGACAGTAGTATTTATTTAGACCAGTTTTGTGGTGTGAGACCATTTATCTCAGTTCCTAATTGCATAGCATCCAAGCCTGTTTCTCTGACCATCTTGGAGATTCTATAAGTGATCTAAAATCTTTTAATAAATTCCTTTCTATTTAAACTAGCTAAAATAAATTCTGTTGCCTGCAACTTAGAATTCTTGCCAATAAAATAAGTGACTTTTTAAATCACAGAAATGTTGTGTAAGGTAGAATAGTGCCCCTTTCACTATTTTGTGGCTTGCAAATTCAGCAAGGCCTTCTTCCAAAAGAGCCTGGGGTTCCTCCTCTACTCTGAGCCACCATAGCTCAACTGGTATTTTAAAGGTCTTGCTATTCTCAATTGGATAAGAGAAGTTATGTTTAGTTTGCGTAAATACTTTTTGTTAATTTTCTTTGTGGTTACCTTGAAATTTACCCCTATCTTCCTAAGTTTAAACCAGTATTTTATTACTTGATGATGCCTTGACTTCCTCTCCATTTGAAAATTCTATACCTACACCGTTTATTCCCCTCTTTTATTTTCTGACACTGTTGTCATTTACAGATTGACCTCTCTGGTTCCCTGCTGTAAATTTTTTAGTTTTGTTTTATTCTTGAGAGTTCATTATCTAGGTTGGTATCTGGCTGATGCTGTCTTATGTCCTAGATTCAGGTTGTTGTCTGATGTTGGTTCTCTAACTGAAGAACTCCCTTTAATAATTCTTGTAAGTTTGGTTTAGTTTTTACATATTCCCTTAATTTCTATTTATCTGGAAATGTCCTAATTTTGCCATCATATTTGAGTGACAGTTTTGCAGGATATATTATTCTTGATTGACAGGGTTCTTTTTTTCTGTTAAGGTTTTATGTATGTCATCCCATTGCCTGCTTGCCTGCATGGTTTCTGCTGAGTAATTAGCGCTTAGTCTTATTGTTTCCCCTTTATATGTGACTTTTCGTTTTTCTTAAGCTGGTCTCAGGCTTTTTTCTTTGTCTTTGGTCTTAGCAAGTGTGATTATTATATGTCTTGGCTATTTTCTTTTGGGGTCTATCCTATATGGGTTCATTGAGCTTTTTGGATGGTTGGTTTTTCATCTTTCATGATATTAGGGAAGTTTTCTGTCAGCAATTCTTCAATGATCCTCTCTGTGTTTTCAGTTTTCTCCCCCTGTTCTGGAACTCCAATCACTCACAAATTCTTGCTTTGGATTGTATCCCACATCGTTCTCAGGGTTTCTTCATTTTTTTTTTTGTGTGTGTGTGTGTTCTTTTGTCTGATTTTTCCTCAAAGTGGTATCCAAAGACTTGTCTTCAATTTTGCTGATCCTGTCTTCCATTGTTTCAATTTTACTCCTAAAATCTTCTCTTGCACTGTCCATTTCTGAAATCCTGTTGTTCATCTTTTAGATTTCTAATTGCTGTTTTTATATGATTTCTAGTTGTTTATTTATTTTGACATTTTGTTCCATACTTTTTTCCTGAATTCTTTCATTGCTTTGCCTGTGTTTTCCCTAATTTTGTCTTTTTTTCTATGATTTTGTCTATTCTTTTCTTTACTTTTGTCTGCATTTTCATTCATCTGTTGGAGAACCTTGAATATTAGAGTTTTGAATTCCCTATCAACTAGCTCCAGTACCTTTTCTTCTACCAGAAGGTCATCTGGTGTTTTATTTTGGTCACTCTCTGGAGCCATCCTCTCCTGGTTTTTTTTCTATATTTTGATATTGTCTGCTGTCTCCAGGACATTCAGGAATTATTTTCTTCATTTACTGATTGTAGATTTGATTGTTTTGTCCTGCTTTTTTGTTTTATTTGGTTATGTCTGTTTTGTTGCTTGCTCACCTGTGGGGACCATACTTCTCACCACCTTGTCCAGGTGGGCAGGGCTGGTCACTCAGCTATGGTGCAGCAGGGCAGGTCCAGCAGGGTTGGAGGTGTGGGGATGGGTAGTTTGCAGCACTAACTGAGGCTGATGGGGTGGGGCAGGGGCAATACACGGGACCGCGTCAGTGCTGCTGGGGGCGCAGTGCTCAGCACACAGTGCAGATAAGCAAGAGGGAAATGAGAGGATGTGACGTTGCAGAGCCAAGTTGGTGGGTGAAAGAAGAGAGGAAGCAAAAGCAAAAAAAAGTAAATAAAATGGTGGCATGGTAGGATTCAGCAGGTGGGGGTGGGGTAGACTTGGTGAGGCCGTGTGCCAGTGGCTCTCTAGCCGAGGAATGTGGCTTGGCCTGTTGAGAAGCGGTGTGGGTGACGCATGGGGCTAGGTGAATAGGAGAAAGGAAAGGAAAGAGGGGAAAGAGAGAGAAGAAACCAATCAACCAACAAACAAAAATAAATAAATAAAAACAAAAAAAATATGGTGCTGGGGAGCCAGCTGTTGGGGGTGGGACAGAACTGGGGTGGCAGCGAGCTGATGTCTCTCACCAAGTGCCAAGCATAGCCCATCAGGAAGGGGTGGAGGCAGTGCAAGGCCTAGGTGAGAGGGAGACGAAAAAGGGAGAAGGGGAAAGATAAAGAAAAATTATAATTATGGCACTGAGGAAGCCCCCTGTGGGGGCAGTGCAGACCCGGGAGGCCGTGTGCCAGAGGCTCTCCAGCCAAGTGGTACAGCACAGCCCACCAAGAAGGGGGAGGGCACAGCACACGGGGCTAGGTGGGTGGGAGAAAGGAGGGGAAGGAAGAGAAAGAGAAGAAACTACAAGAAAAAAAGAAAAAAATACAAACAAACAATAAATAAAGTGGGGCTGAGGTAGTCAGTCAGTGAGAGCAGGTGCAAACCCTGGGAGGCCGTGTGCAGTGACTCTCCAGCCAAGAGGTGCAGCATGGACCCTCAAGAAGGTGCAGGGGCGGTGCCCAGGGCTGGATGGGCGGGAGAAAGGAAAGGAGAGAGAGAGAGAGAGAAGAAACAGAAAAAGAAAAAAAACTAAGCAAACAAACCAAAAAAATTGCAGCCTGTCAAGAAGGGGAGCGGATGGCACATGGGGCTAGCTGGGCAGGAGAAAGGAAAGGAGAGAGAGAAGCAACCAAAAAAAGGAAAAAACAAACAAACAAATGGCACTGAAGGGGCCGGCCAGTGGACGTGGGGCAGACCCTGCAGGCAGTGGGCTGATGTCTCTCCAGCCAAGTGCCCATGGCCCGTTGGAAAGTGACAGAGGCCTCGTACAGGGAAGAAGAGTGGGGGGTGGGGGGAAAGCATGTATCCCTGGCTACCAGGTGTTCTGTCTCTTGTTGGGAGTTCCATGAAGTTGCTTTTCCATACTCCCTGCATGTGTTCCTTTGTGGCTGTAGTCCAAGCTGGCAAATCGGTGCCACTTTAGCTGGTAGGGAACCTCCACTCCATAGCTCTCCTCAATCTCTGTTCTCTGTCAGTTTCTTATTCCATTGGATGCTCGACTGAGTTCTTTATTCCTTCATTTGGTGCTTAGCGTTCCAGGATTGATGTTTGTATCTGTTTTACCCAGCTTTTCCAGTCTTTGCTGCAGAGGGACGGCATGGTGCTTCCGTCTACAGCGCCATGTGGGCTCCGCCTCCTAGGATTACTTTATTTTAATGGATTCTGAAAATTGAAAACTAATAAACAGCATAAATATTATGGCTGTGTAATCACTGTTCCCAGTAAAGTTATGTTATGATCTTTGGGCCACTCAAAAGAGAAGGTTCCTAGTGATACGTTCACCTGGATTCTTCTTTCTAAAACCATGTCACTTTTTGTTCGTTTCATATTGTTTTTTGAATAAATAATATACTCATATAGTTCAAAACCCAAAATGATATAAAGGTTGTACAGTGAGAAGTCTTTCATTCACACCTATCCCATCTGCCTCATATTTAGACCATGCTTATTTTTGTACTTTTTTTGTTTTGTTTGCTTCCTGGAGTTTCCGAACTGCCTTTCTTTTTGTGGAAAGAAGAAACGTTATCTTCATCATGTATTGAACACTTTCCAGCTTCTTACTCCTTTTATCTTTTGCTTAGAATGTATTCCATTCTTCTTGGAACCTGCTGCCTTCCTCTTTTAATTTGGATTAATTTCTTCATGTTTGAACTGTGACTTTCTTCTACAATGGTTTTTGTGTGTGTGTGTGTGTGTGTGTGGCATTTTTAATTGCTTCACCCTCTCCCATTCTTGCATTATTTGCTTTGATCACATCTTCAAGTTTTTCCAAGTTCTTAGCCACACAGTCTATATTATGGAGTTCCTTTTTATCCTAGAGCAGCAGTCAACCAACTTTTTTTGTAAAGCGCCACAAAGTAAATATTTTAGGCTTTGTGGACCATACAGTTTCTGTCATAACTACTCAACACTACCATTGTTGTATGAAGGCAGTCAAAGACAATAGATACACAAATAAGCATGGCTGTGTTACAATAAAACTTTATTTATGAATATCAAAATTTGAATTTCATATAATTTTCATGTTTCATGAAATTTTTTTTTCAACCATTTCAAAATGTAAAAACCATTCTGAGCTTTTGGGTCATACAGAACCAGGCAACAGGCCAAGTTTAATCCACAGGCTGTAGTTTTCCAGCCTCTATCCTAGAGCTTTCCTGCCTGAAGTCTTCAGTTGGATGTGCTTGCTCTCTAGGTCGACTTCGTAGCTGCCCTCCTGAAAATTCCCTTCACACTCTCCTAGGGTGGAAGCACTGCTTCCTGGATTCCATGTTTTTCTCACTCTTGCAGTAATCCCTCATTTTCTGAAAAACATCCTCAGGTAATTTACTTACAAGGAAGATCAACTTTCTCAGTTTTTAGCATTCTGGAAAATATCTTTACTCTTCCCACACATTTTGTTAGTAGTTTGGCTACATCTAGAATTCAAGGTTCAAAATATTTTCCCTTAGCACATCCAGTCATTCTTTATTGCCCTTGAGAAATTAGATGCCAGTGTGATTCTTGTTCATTTTGTAGGTAACTTATCCCTCGAAAACCCCCCTCCAACTCTGAACACTTTTAGAATTTTCTCTTTATCTTTGGTGTTCTGAAATTTCATAATTATTTGTCTAAGCAGGGTTTTTTTCCCCCCCTCATTTATTACGTGAGTGAAATTTCTTCCATTTCTCCTTACTGATTGCTACTCCTCAGTTTTTTATGTTGTCTCTTTCTGAAACTTCTATTAGTAAGATGTTGAACCTCCTAGGTTGATCCTCCATACATGTGTCTTATCATTTCTTTGATATTTTACATCTCTCATTTTGTTTCGTTTTATTCTAACATCTATGAGAACTCCATGTCTTTATTTTCCCAATTCCCCACTGAATTTTTTTATTTCAACAGTGCTATTTCTCATGTTTAAGAGAATTCTTGTTTCTGGTTCATTTTTAATAACAATCCGGCTGTGTGTATATTCTACCTTCTCAATCTCTCTAAAGAGCCTGACCCAGTTACTATTGCTGTATAACAAACTATCCCCATCCAACCATATTCTGTTGCTCACAGGTTCTAAGTCAGGCATTTAGACAGTGCAACAGGAGGGGTGGCCCACCACTGCTCTAGCAGATGTGGGACCTCAGCTGGGAAGATTCAAAGGCTGGGCCTGACTCCATAGGAGGGCCTGGAATCATCTGAAGCCATCTTCACTTGCATGTCTGGGGCCTGGGCTGGGACAATCAACAGGAGCACCTACACATGCTCCCTCCATGTGGCCTGGGTTTCCTCAACACACAGTGATCTCAGAGTAGTCGGATTTCTTACACAGTGGCTCAGGGCCCCAAAGGCTAGTGTCTCAAGAGAACCAGATGGAAGCTATATGTCCATTTCTGACTGGCCACTGAAGTCAAACAGTGCTGCCTTTGCTCCTGTGGTTACAGATGAGTCACTAAGTTGGCCCAGATTTAAGAGGAGAGGACATAGACTCACCTCTCAATGGGAGGAATGTCGAATAATCTGTGGGCATATTTTAAAACAATTACAAAGACAATGGGTTTTTGTTTTTAAGGTCTGTTTTTCTTCAGATAACATCTGCTTCCCTGTTTATGTTTCTTGTTGCTGGTTTGCGCCAATTATACTGTGATTCTCTTGTCCAGGCAACAGAAAGGCTATGAGTGCTGTATATGTGGGGAACATTTGCCATGTGGGAGCTTTTGCTTTGGAATGAATGCAGATGAGATGCAGGCATTTGCTGGGAACATGAAATGAGAGAAGGAAGACTACTTTGCTGTGCGAAACCAATACACACTCAAGTTTTTTTGATTCTTTATTCATTTTCTTTAGAGAAAAACCCTTTGATATGATAT
This sequence comes from Trichechus manatus latirostris, assembly GCF_000243295.1. NCBI lineage: Eukaryota > Metazoa > Chordata > Mammalia > Sirenia > Trichechidae > Trichechus > Trichechus manatus. The sequence continues at coordinate 13,758,960 of NW_004443941.1, forward strand.
TTTTGCCTGGCATTTAGTCCCCTGCCATATGCTGTTTAGCTTGCAGAGCACAGAGAGAGGAATAGAGAAAACCTACTGCTTGGCATGTTGTTGTTGGTGTTAGGTGCCGTCAAGTCGGTTCTGACACATAGCAACCCTGTGTACAACAGAAGGAAACACTGCCTGGTCCTGCGCCATCCTCACAGTCGTTGCTATGCTTGAGCCCATTGTTGCAGCCCCTGTGTCAATCCATCTCCCTGAGGGTCTTCTTCTTTTTCTCTAACCCTCTACTTTACCAAGTATGGTGGCCTTCTCCAGGGACTGGTCCTTCCTAATAACATGTCCAAAGTACCTGAGACAAAGTCTTGCCATCCTTCTTCTGAGGAGCATTCTGGATGTACTTCTTCCAAAACAGATTTGTTCCTTCTTCTGGCAGTCCATGGTATATTCAATATTCTTTGCTAACACCATAATTCAAAGGCATCGATTCTTCTTCGGTCTTCTTTATTCATTGTCCAGGTTTCGCATGCATATGAGACGATTGAAAATACCATGGCTTGGGACAGGCACACCTTAGTCCTTAAAGTGACATCTTTGCTTTTTAATACCTTGAAGAGGTGTTGGCATACTGACTTTCAGTTGATCCTGACTTTTCACTGATTTCCACAAGGAAGACTAGCACTCACTGTAGCTGCAGTTGCCTCTGTTCATACTCAGGGCTTCGGCAGCCACTGCTTGGCATCAACAGGAAATACCCTTGAAGCCACTTTCCACCGTCAGAAACTTGTTGACCAATGTCATCTGTTGTTGACCAGCTCCCTTTCTCTTTATACTTTGTTGTAGTGAGATTATCTTTTCTTTCTCCTCTTCCTCTTCCTTCTCCTACTTTTCCTTTTCTTTGGTAAGTTTATTTTAATGTTTTGTCATGAGGGAAGGAGCTGAAAGTCTGTGCTCAGAACTCCATTTGGAAACAGAAGTCAATGGGAATTTTCTAAATTAATTTTGTATTGAGTCATTGGAGCATTCATCTCAATGGAGAGACCTACGGTGACTCTAGGTTTCCAGTCTATGTTTCTCCTTCCCTCCCTCCATCCTTCCTCCCTCTCTTTCTTCCTTTCTTTGTTTGATATTTGCTAGCATTTAATGAGCTAAACATTGAATTTGCATCATATCACTAAATCTTCACAATTTTTACTAACTTTATTATGTTTACTATTATTTTCCAAATTTTACCAGGGTTGAAACTGTGGTTCAAAGAGGTTGTCACTTGCTCAAGGTCACATAGTAATGGGACAAACTATTACAACTGGGGTTTAACTCCATAATTAAAGCCCTTGTCTACTCTGCTCTGAACCAAAAAACCAAACTAAACCCGTTGCCGTCAAGTCGATTCCAATTCATAGCAACTCTATAGGACAGAATAAAACTGCCCCATAGGTTTCCAAGGAGCGGCTGGTGGATTCGAACTGCCAACCTTTTGGTTAGCAGCCGTAGCTCTTAACCACTGCTTAATATTAGTGATCATTTTATAAAATGAATTTTTAAAGAAGATCCTGCGCTTGAATGTGTCCACATAGAGCTGTTGATGGCAGTAAACCCCAACGACTCAAAAGAACACCCAGTTTTCAACTCTGACACATAAGGCTCCAGTTCTAACACTCTCCACCAACCAAGAAACAAGCAACAACAGCAATAACAAAACCCACCACCACAGGATTGGAAATACTGCTCCTTATTTGTCTTTCCTTCTTCTGTTGCTACTAAGGAAGAAAACAGTAGGTCATCAAGGCAGGCAGGCAGAGAGGCCCTTCCCTCCTGGCAGCCAAGAAGGAAGGGCTCCCCTCTCCTGGAAAGGGAGCTATAATTGCTGAAAAGAGAATTGTTGTTTTCAAATTATCATACTTTGTTTTTTGTATAGGCAATGTGTGCAATGACCACAAAAAGGCGCACAGTGGAATGAAAGTTTCCTGTCCAGCCTCGTCTTCCAGCCATACATTCCCACCCCCCACCCCCCATCCAAACAACCACCAGTATTATTTCCTTGTGAAACTTCCCACAGAACTTTTATAGAATATGCGCACGTGCACACACACACACACACACAAATATATACATACATATATAATTTTTTAAAACGTCAAAGAGTAGCCTACAATGCACCCATTGCTTTTTTCATTTAACAGTGTGTCTGGGTCACAGTATTAGCATAATGTTCCCTTACGTGGCCACACTAACACATTAATGCATTTAATCAGTCCTTTACAGATGTACAGTTGGTTTCCAGTCCTTTTTCTACAATGAACAATGTTGCATGGAAGACCTCTGTACATACCTGGTTTTACGCGTGTTAGTATGTTTGTGGGTTACTCTTCTAGAAGGTAGTAGTATCTGAGAGTGCCTGTTACCCACACCCTAGGAAACAAATGCATTGCCAGTTTTTTTCTTTGTCGGTCTGATAATAAAATGAGGCATCTGGTTGCAATTTTAATTTGCATTTCTATTGTTGTAAGTTAGCAAGAATAAAAAAGTGGCTCTCTGGGCTGCTTTTGAAGGGCAGTTTAAGATTTACACATTTTCTGCCCTGGGATGTGCTCCTGGTTGTGGGTGCAGAAACTGCCACGGCCTTAGCCTTGCACAGTCAGGGGCCACCACACACTACAGAAGCCTAGAAAGGGGCGGGGAGGGGGGGGAGGAGAGGCTCTGCCTAGGAAGGACCCCACTCTGAAAGGAGAAGAATGAAAAGAGGCGATGGGAAACAACGATGCTAGGCCAGGAACCTAACGATGAAAAAAGGCTGCACCCATAGGTTTCACAGAGATTCCCCAAGAGCTGCCTTGCAGTGGGGATAGAGAGGTCAGACGTACAGGACTCAAAGCCTGCCATTCCTCTCCGTTAAACCAGAGAAGTTTGCATTTCTCTGTTTTACATTTTGGACTTCTATCTTGAAGAAAGAGTTCTGCTGCTAGAAAGAAATTTAAAAAATCACTAGATTAGATGGTCTGTACAGTCTCTATGGGCTCACACTTTATACCTCAAATAAGTCTCCCTTTGCATTGCATCCTTGGGACTTGTGGGTGAGTAGGGTTAGCTACAGAATTTGCAGGACCCAGTGCAAAATGAAAATGTGACGCCCTTGTTCAAAAAGCAGGGGAGAAGTGTCATTCAAGGTACTAAAATACAAAGCTTTGTCTGTCTTTTAACTTGTGGTGGTTTTTTTTGTTTTGGTTTTTTTTTTGTTTGTTTGTTTTTCATCCAACAAGAAGACATTGCTTTATTAATGATAGAAACAGTACAAATTTCAAACCAAACTGCAGTTGCTCTTTTGAAACACCAAAAAAATAAATAAAAAGCCCTCATTTTCAGACGGCTACATTGTTAATTTCATAATAGCATTTACAATATCATTACTGTTGTTCTTCAGGGTTCAGACTGCCTTTGTTCTCCACGTTTGCTTGTGACATGACCAATTCTATGTCCTTAACTTCAACGCCTGTTTCATTAACCTCTTCCTCTTCATTCTCCTCTTGTATGGTTGGAGTGTGTATGTTTTCTTGAATGTTCAAGACGGCTTCACCTTGAGCTTTGAATTTCTCAGTGGCAGCTAGCTGTGTTTGCTGAGATAAATCCTCGATCTTGGCTTCCTCAAAAATTGCATAGGTATCTGAAGCTGGGCTCTTGTAGACATCTGGCTTTGTGATGACAAGCAGGATATTCTTAGATTTCCAGATAGTGACTCCAGTAACCCCTGTGACTTGTCAAAGATCCAGTTTGGACATAGCCTTCTATTCATTCCCACTGTTTTGTGTTACTGACTGGCTCTTCACTGATTTCAGTTGCTGCTGCCAGCTGGGGTTGTTGCGTGGTTGCCTGTGTGGAATCCTATCCCTGGAGCTCTGGTACTGATTCATCACTATCAGATTCTGTTCCAGACCCTGTCTCAGCCCTGGGCTGTGGCAACTCTTGCTCTGTAGCAGGGATGGTTCCTATGGCTTCACCGGGCATTTTGTGCAGAAAACATGGAACCAAGATGGTGGCATAAAAAACCAGTGTGGTGTTTTTATTTACTATTTAATGTCATTCAAATAAAGAAAAATTAGAATTATAAATTATTAGTGTAAACTTTACTTTTCATCTTTATATGGTGCAACGCCAGTTTCAAATCCAAATATAAGAGCATTTATCTCCCATACAGAATCAGCAAATATACACCATTTATATTTTGTCGCTTGTACATGCGTACGTATTTTGTTCTTCCCAGAACAGTGGGAGACTGCACAAAACTAGCTCAGCTGCGTTTATTTCCCATCTTGATATGCGAACATTCTACCAACACTCTCTACCTCTGGCTCACTGGTAAGTAGGAAAGGACTGAGAGGAGGAGAAGCTACGGGGTGCTCAATTTTCCCTTTCCTTATATGTCGTCGTTTTCAGCATAAGTGGTTGGCTAATACAGAAAACTACAAGTAAGAAAAGATATGACAGGGTTCCTTGGCTGTTGGTGTTTCTTAGACCACCATTACCTTCTTCCTGTGTTCAAAGCAAGTTGTGGTAGCAACTCGGGGCCGTCAGCGCCCTCGCTTATTCATTCATAGACATAGCTGCTTACTTTGTAGTAATCAGTCAGTCTCACTGATTTCCCACACATCGTGGGTCCACTGAAATTCTATGCTTGTGAGGCATTGTGAATGCTCTATACAAATGGAGCAGCAGGGAATGGCGACTAACTCATGTGTTGCATGCACCTTCTCTGCTCCCACACGTGCTCCACTGCCCCACTTACAAAGATGGAATTGTTAAGAGTTCCAACGTGGGGACAGCAGAGCATTAAAGCAAGTGTGGGGCCCTTCGGAGCACAGGATCTTTTACGACTGCATAGGTCACATGCTCATAAAGTTGGACCTATGGGTCATGAATGGAGCGTGAACATTTTGATAGGCAATCACTTTGTTCTTTGGATGTGTTAATGCTTCAAAAAGTGAAAAGGCCTGCAAAAAATGCAAATAGTTCAGTAGGTATCACTACTGTTCACCAGTATTCAGTTTTCTTCTACTTCTAGGCTCAGCCCCTCTTGAAGAATGTCCATGTGACTTTGGTTAATAAAATGTGAGTAAAGTGATATATGTCTCTTCCAGACAGAAACTTCTAAGAGCTGTGTGTAGTTAATTATTTATCTCCCTTTCCTCCATCATAGTGACCACCAATGTCCAGATGGTGGTGTCTCCGTCAGACTGGGCCCCAGAGTGAGGACAATGTGAAGCAGAGCGCCCACCCTACCACTGACCCAGAGTGGACATGTAGCAAGAGCAAGAAATTAAAATCTTTGTTGTAAAGATTTGAGAGTTGTTCGCTACTGTCTGAACGATTGCTTGATGACAGTGAAGAGGACTTGAAGCACTTACTGATGAAGATCAAAGACTCCAGCCTTCAGTATGGATTACACCTCAACATAAAGGAAACAAAAATCCTCACAACTGGACCAGTAAACAACATCATGATAAATGGAAGAAATATTGAAGTTGTCAAGGATTTCATTTTATGTGGATCCACAATCAACAGTAGTCAAGAAATCAAATGATGTATTGCATTGGGCTGCAAAAGACCTCTTTAAAGTATTAAACAGCAAAGATGTCACTGTGAAGAATAAGGTGTGCCCGACCCAAGCCATATTATTTTCAATCGCCTCATATGCTTGCAGAAGCTGGATAATGAATAAGGAAGACAAAGAAGAATTCGTGACTTTTAATTATGGTGTTGGCAAAGAATATTGAATATACCGTGGACTTCCAGAAGAATGAACAAGTCTGTCTTCAAAGAAGTACAGCCAGAATGCTCCTTGAAAGTGAGGATGGCGAGACTTCATCTTACATACTTTGGACGTGTTGTCAGGAGGGATCAGTCCCTGGACAAGCACATCATGCTTGGTAAAGTAGAAGGTCGGCACTAAAGAAGAAGATCCTCATTGACACAGTGGCTGCAACAATGGGCTGAAATATAACAACAATTGTGAGGATGGTGCAGGACCATGCAGTGTTTTGTTCTGTTGTACATAGGGTCGCTATGAGTTGGAACTGACTCGACAACACCTAACAACAACAACCCAAACTAACACATTGTTATTACTGCTTTTGTTTTCTGGAATCTAACATTTATAACTCTGTGGTCGTTCTTAGCTGCCATTGAGTCACCCCTAACTCATGGTGACCCCATGCACAACTGAACAAAATGCTGCTTGGTCCTACACCATCCTATGATCAGTTGTGTTCAGATCATTGTGATCCATAGGGTTATCATTGGCTGATTTTCAGAAATAGATCACCAGGCCTTTCTTCCTAGTCCATCTTAGTTTGGAAGGTCCACTAAAACCTGTCCAACATCACAGCAACAGGTGATCCACCACTGACAAATGGGTGGTGGCTGCACATGAGCAGCACTGACTGGGAATCAAACCCAGGTCTCCTGCATGGAAGTCGAGAAGTCTACCACTGAACCACCACTGCTTAAAACTGTCTTTGGAATAACTGTAAAATGTATATATTTTTTTAAAAAATCTGCAATTTTTTTTTTTTTTTTAAGGTGACTTCGTTTGTCTTTAAATAGTAGAAGCACCTTTGGTAAATTTTGTGGATGTTTGCTGCATATTGAATCATTAGTTGATTTTATATGTGTGTTGTTTGGAAGATAAAATACAAGGATAATGTTCTAAAGGCTAAGCCCAACTTTCCTTTGTATCTGGGGATCACCGCTGATACCCAGAATTGCTGTAACATCCTGGAGTCTATAATTCATGTTATTAGGCAAGGCTTTTTCCTTTTAGGAAGCCTCAATAAAGAAAGAGGATAATAACTCTGCGGAATCTCTTCCTTACCTCACCTCCAGTGGTGGAATGATCAGAAAAGGATCTGTCCCAAAGAGGATATGAAGAAAAACAAGATTTGGATAACCCGGGTCTGAACAACTCTATATTCCTGAAATTCTCCAAAGATATCACATTTATGCTAAGTTTACAATTCATATCAAATTCCTCCTCCTTCTCTGGTCTCTGGAAGCAGATTCCATCAATGGGAAGAGCTATTTATAAGAAGAAAAGAACATGGAAAACTTATTTTAAAAGCAACTATAAAATCTGGCATCAAGGATATTTGATGGATTCTTTTGTACCCAGAATTAATACTCCAAGGAGAGGGAAAGCCAATGAATGCAAAGGTCTGAGCTGTAAATTAACAATTCTCACGCTTGGTCTTGATATTTGCTATCAGATAACTTTTAATGAATGAAGTCTATGATTTTTTTTCTTAGAGCAAATATAAAATCTTCTTCTACAGACCTTAACAGATGGAAAAGAAATATACTAAACTATGTAAAATGCTAACTCTGAGATCAGTTATTTGAAGGTTCATAGAATTCCAAGTAAACTCCATATGTTTGGAAATATGTGGCCCTTTGCATTTGCAGACTTCGCGTTTTCTAGGTTGACATCTTTGGGTGATTCTGAATTTTCATTACAGATAGAACTTTGCGATTTATGAGAGCACAAGTTTGAATAAAATGCCACAAGTTTGGGGTTTTTAAGTCACTACAGTAATCCAGGAAGTTTGCCTAGCCTTCTGCCCAGCAGCCTCATCTCAGTAAGGTCTCATCTCAATAAAGTCAGCCTGTTGTGTCAGCTGCATATGCAGTTAAAAACCCCAAGAGGTACAGAAATTCTCTTTGCATTGTGGAAAGGACCCTGCAAAGAAAGACAACCTCTAGCCCTAATGCTGTTGAAGAAAGGTGAAAACCCCTAAGAAAGTGATCGTTCTTAGTCAGAAAATAAATTGGGGCTTGTAAGAGCCCATTGTCAACTACTGCTTTACCTCAGATTGATGGTATGATACGTCTCCCATATCCTGTCTAAAGAGACAAGGAAAAGTGATTGGTGAGATTGTTTTAGGAACTTCTTGGGCCAACGCACACTGCTTTTCAAGTGAGAAGTAAGACTTCAGCGACAACTGCAAAGTCTTTAACTAGTAGTTGAGGAAATGCACTGGAAATACTTTCCTTTCACAGGAATAGGGCTCAGGAGAAGGCCCGTACAGATACATGTATGAGGCAATAGATGATGTGGCGTCTACCGCTGCAATTGAACCACCATGAGTAAAAGTTGCTTCAATCATCTGCAGAACGTGAGGCTAACAGGCAGGTGGCTTCAGCTGACCTTCTTCTCAAGCTGAAGAAACTAATACAAGAAATGTGTCCTAGCACAGAAAAAGTGCTCAGAGCACAGGGAATTTGCCTACATTCAAGGACAATAACTTTGAGAAATACACTTAGTGTTATTTTTATGCCAGGAAATGGATAAAGTTGCAAAGGGGACAAAGAGACAGCTGTCATTCCTGATGTTCTTAGAGAAGCACCAGCCACATTAAGAACGTCTTCTTCTGAGGTGAGTTCTTTGTGTTCTGCTTTAATATTGTATATTTCTCTGCAATTCCTCACTTCTGACTCCTGACCCAAAAGGTCAGCAAGACGCTGCTGACCTCGCATGGCTTGTCATCCTCCTCTATTTCGGACACATACATTATAGCAAAAGTTGTAGTGTCTCATGGCTATAGGCTAGGTTTTGCAGTGTCAGACCAAGTTCATAGTTAATGTTACTTTGGTAATTCTGTAAGATAGGATAGAATTACTTTAATGGCGGAATTTATTTTAATAGTTTTATATATAAAAATACTGTTGGCTGTATTTAGAAACACTTTAAATGCTTGAACGAATCACTTTAAAATTTCAGTGATAATTTACTGCAATTTCATGGGGGAAATTATATCTCGTGGTGGTAGCATGTATAAATTTGGTATTCACAACCAGTTCATGAACTCAGGATCCCTGACAGAGGTCAAAGGCTGTGTTTTCTGTTTATACAATTAACCATTCACACATAGTTACTTTACTCCATTCTACATATTTTAAAAGCCACGATTTCTCAGTTTAGGTAAGGTATAATGTTTAAGTCGAAAAAGATTTACAAAGATGTTAAGGAGAGAACAGAGTCAGCATATATCAGCTGTCACTCAGCTCTACTGCTGTGTGCCCCTAAGCCTTACAGTCAGATCAGGAGGGGACTTGGAAATTAAGGCACTCTTTGTTAGTTAATCTTATAAAGGAAACACAGATTAGATTGGAGTTCTGAAGAAGTTGCCTTAAAAGATAGACTGTCTCTCAAGTCATTTCCAGGAAATACCTGGAAATCTAATAAAGATTTGACCCAAAGTCAAAAAAGTTGTAGCCTAATCACTAATTAACATATCTACAGAAAGGATGTCCATTTCCAGTAGGGTGGTAAGTTGGTAACCTGACCACCTCTTCATATGAAAACAATTAAAACACTGGGTAAAATTTAAAACTATCTTTTTAAATGCATCAGTGATATAGCAAGAGAAGGACTACTCAGGCAAAAAACTAAGTGAAAAGGGGTAAAGGAACCCAGAGATGTAAACTGAGCAATAAAATGGGCTTTACCTTGAGGACATTTGCTGAGCTGGGTGAAGTTGAAACTTTGGTTTTTATGGTTTCATAAAGTGCTGGGGATAAGATAAAAAAAAATCCAAGGATCCCAAGGAGGAGGGCGTCTATCAGGAGACCTACAGAACCAGACACCTTAAAAGACTACACGGTCAGTGTAAGAGTGAACTGGTAATAAACCTACTCTCTCTTCCCTCTACCCCAAGGGACTGCATAAAACTCTCTTAATATCCTTTTAATATCTTGAGCCTGGAGCTTTTTTCCCCTTCTTCATTTATAATGTTGATTACTTTTTATCTAAGAACCAACTTATGGCTTTACTGATTCTCGCGATTGGATATTTGTTTACAGTTTCTTTAATTTCTGCTCTATATTTATTATTTCCTTTTTTTTTTTTTTTTTTACATTATTTGGGTTTTGGGTTTATTCTACTACTCTTTTGGTGACTTTTTAAGTTGTATGTTTTACTCACTAATTTTTAATCTTTCTTCCTTAATTTATATACTCTAAGGCTATACATTTTCCTCTAATAATTGCTTTAGCTTCCCTCCACAGATCTTGATATGGAATATTTTTATTATTGTTCAGTTCAAAATACTTTCTTCTGTCTAGGATGGATAAAGCTGCAAAGAGTGTCACTTTTACCCTAACAATGAGAAAAAGACAGATACATTACAAAATTATAACTTTTTTTGAGCCCATCAAAAGAATTGAGGTCATAGCTTGAATTCTAAGGAGGGATAGGCCTTTTCAAGGACAGCAGGACATGCAGACTGGCTTACCTGTAGCAGATCATGGGAAGAAGGGGTGGAGACAGGTAGAAGAAATCAACAAATATTTCAGTGAATTGTTTGAGGTCCAGTATGGGCTGGCATGCTAGTTTGGAGTAGCTGGGGGCTCCAAGCATAGTGGGAACTTGCACTTGCTCACACTTTTCCATGAGCCTTCACTGGGAACATTGGGCACATTTATGCAATCCATTTATGTAATTTATTCCCCTTGAGTGTGTGTGGGACCTGTGGTTTGCAACTCTAGAATATGGCAAAGAATATGGGATATCCCTTCTGGGATTACTTTGCATAAGATTGTAACTTCCATTTTGCCAAAGGACTTTTTCCATTGACTTTCTCTCTTGCTAGCTTCGACAAAGTAAGCTGCCACATTGTGAGCTGTCCTATGGAAAGGTCCATGTGGCAAGAAACTGAGGGCAGCCTCCAGCTGATAGATGGCAAAGCAATGAAGTCCTGAGCCTGAAAAAAACTGAATCCTGCCAGTAGCCACATAAGTAATCTTGGAAGCTGATTCTTCTCCAGTCAAATCTTCAGATGAGACCTCAGCACTGCCTGACATCTTGATTACAGCTTGTGAAAGACCCTGATGCAGAGGCCACAGTTAAGCCCTGCCCAGACTCCTAACCAACAGAAACTGTGAGATAATAAATGGGTGTTATTTTAAGCCACTAAGTTTGTGGTAATTTCTTATGCAGATAACTAATACATCTACTCAGATTTTAATTTAAATTATCATATTTTACATTTTTAGAAATCCTGTTTAGTTCTTTTCAAATTCCAATTAATCATTTTTTAAAATTTCCTGATCCTTGGGTATATTTTCAAGCTTGTCTTTTATTTCTTTAAGTATATTAATGATTGTCTTAGGCTGGGTCCTCTAGAGAAGCAAAACCAGTAAAGCGTATAAATATATATATAGAGAGAGAGATTTATATCAAGGAAATGGCTCACGTGGTTGTAGAGGCTGTGGGTCAGGATAGAGGCTTCTCCTGATTCATGTAGTCGCAGGGGCTGGCAAACCCCAGATCGGCAAGTTGGAGAGCAGGGCTCTTGCTCACAGGCTGTGAAGATTGACAAATCCCAAGATCGGCAGGCAAGACTGCCGGTAAGCTGCTACCTCTGTCCCAAGAACTGGAGGTCTGACGAACAGGAGCCAGCTGCAGGATCCAGAATGAGCAAAAGCCCCTGAGCCTTGCCAGAACGTCTGCCTACACCTGATGCAGGCCACACGCCCAAGGAAACTCCCATTCAACCCATTGGCTACTCACAGCAGATCCCATCATGGGGGTGATCACGTATCACATCTCAACAGAGAAGTAACCACAACATCACACAACTGCCAAAGCACTGAGAATCATGGTCCAGCCAAGTTGACACACAATCTTAACCATCACAATGATGGCTATTTTATAATCTGTATTGATAACTCCAGTCTCTAAAGTCTTTCTCTTGTTTCTTGCTCAAGGTGTATGTTTCCCTGCGTACTTAGTTATTTTTGACATTTTGGTGCTCCTTTTTATTAGAAGATGATTTGTAAGCATTATTTTAGGCCTCGAATGAATATGAGTTCCTTTTGTGCTGGGATCCCCATAACTACCCTCAGGTTCACTGATACACTAGAAAGAGTCACAGAATGCTAAAAAGCTGTTATACTCAGTCAGTGTTCATTACCGGGAAAGGATACAGATTAAAATCAGCAAAGGAAAACAGTGCATAAGGCAGAGTCCAGAGAGACCATGTGCAAGTTTCTAGTCATCTTCTTCCAGCAGAGTCATATGGACAGCAATTAATTCTTCCAGCAATGATGTGTGACAATATGTACAAAGTATTGCCAACCAGGGAAGCTCATTCAAGCCTGGTGTCCAGGGTGTTTACGGAGATCAGTTACATAAGCATGGACACCCACCTGACTGATCTTAGTTACTTAGTCTCTAACCCCTCCAGAGGTCAAACTGATATAACGTGGCCCAAGGCCCCCACCATAAATCACATTGTTAGCCTAAACTATCAGCTGTGGCCCAAGCCCCAGGTATACAAAGACACTCTTATCAGGCAGGATCTTCCAAGGGTTTACAGGTTACCTCCCAGAAGCCTGTCAAGGGTCATTTCTTTCTTTGGAATGTGCAGGATTTGAGCACCTGAAGCCTGCTGTGTTAACCCTTGATAGCACACTTTAGAGATAATTTGTTTTGACCAGGCTCCTAAGTCATTGCAAGTCTAGAACTCATGGTTTGAGGCTTTTGGGATCACCCAGGTCATGTGAATTTGGGTTTAAGTCTACTTAGAGATTGGCTTTTGGTTATAAATTATCAGTGATATTACCCACCTGTTCTGCTCAGTGACAATGCAGTGTTCCTGAAATCCTCAGTGTGTGTGTGTTGGGGTAGTCTATTTAGTTTTGGTTCTACTTATAGTGCAGGCATAGTGAGGGATCCCAGAAGCATATGAGAGCAATTCTCCTACTATATGTACCAAGTTTAGAAGCCTCTACACTTTGTCTTCAGTGCCCCGAGCTTCAACAAGCTGTGAAAAATAACATAAGCTTAAGTATGTCAAGTTAGGCAAACATCCTTGGGGCAAATGTAACTTCAACAATCTTTGGTTTCCTTCAAATATTTGGCCTGATAATTCTTTGCTATCTATGGTCCTATTGAATGCTTTTAAGAAAAAATTAAAAAATATTTTTTATTCAACATTTTAGTTCTTTTCTTTCTTTTTTTGTTTTTTTTTTGGAGGATTTAGGGAGCTGGAAAATACCTAGACATCCTTACTACTGGAAATAGACTAGATCACTTGTGTTCATTCTTTCTTTTATAAAACAATAAAGGTGCTTAAGGCTATGACTGTTCCTTTGAATGCAATTTTAGCCATTTCCCATGGGTTTTGTTATAAATTGCTCCCATTTGTTAATGTCTAAATAAATTGTCATCTCAGGTTTGATTTCCTCTTTGATTCAGGGGATATATTGAAAAGCATTCTTTAATTTTGAAGTGGCTAAGAGTTTTTGCTTTTGTTATATCTCTGTATTTTTCTATTTATATCTAGCTTAATAGGATTATGGGCAGAAAATGTGGTCTATAAAATCTTTATGTTCTGGAATTTATTAAGCTTTTCTTTGGGCCAAGTAAATGGTTGATTTTTATGGATGTTCCATAAACAATAGAAAAGAATGTGCTTGCTTTGTTTATAGAAACCCTATGCAAATAGGATAACATTTATGGTTTAAATGCTTTAAATAAATGTGCTTTTTTCCTTTACATTTACATATGTGTGCTTTTCTTTCACTCTCCAGAGGAATCCATTGCTTTAGGTGGAAGTTTGGACAGTTACAGAAGAAATATAAAGAGAAAGTAGCAGTCTATGTTTAACTTTTGACCACAGAAATGGAATTTTTTTCAGTCCATTCTTTAGAAATCAGGTTTTGACCACAGAAGAAAGGATTTTCTAAATTCTGTAAGCTTCATCAGCATATCCAAAGCCAGGCTTGGAACAGTTAAATGTTAAATTTAAAGTAAGCCACAGGTAGACAGAACTCAGTTCCTGTAGTCTTTGTTAGGAAATCACTTTTTTTTTTTTTGTCTTGGGGAAGGGTGGAAAGGGAAAAACGTGTATTCTGACAACCTTTCTCCAGGTTGAAATCTAGGACTGAGTTGTTCTGAGGGTGGTAATGTTAGTGGAAAGAGCCCTGGTGGCACAGTGGTTAAGCTCTTGGCTGCTAACCAAAAGGTTAGTGCTTCGAACCCACCACCCACTCCACAAGAGAAATATCTACAGCCTTGGAAATCCTATGGGGCAGTTCTACTCTGTCCTATAGGTCGCTATGAATCAGAATCAGCTCGGCTGCAATGGGTTTGGTTTTGGTTTTGATGTTAGTGGTGGTGGGGCATGGTGGTTGCAAGTAATAGGATATCAGGAAAGCTGGACTTGAAGTGAGCTTGTGCCTGTCCCTCCATTTAAAACTCTTGTCTTCCACCTTCCCAAAGAGTGGGCCCATCACTATCGTGCAAGGGAGGAGGGTGCTGTAGCAGTATAAGCACAGTCCCCTGGTGTAGTTAGGCGGAGAAAGAGCATGGCCCCTTTGCCTCCCTCGACTTCTGTGTGGTGTAGAAGGAAGTCAGAAGCTGTCATATCCCCCAAGGCTAACTAGCTTCCAGGGTGAGGATTGAGCTGACCCCACCACAGAGGCTGCAGGTGGACAGTCTAAGCTAGGGGCCAGATGGTGGTTTGGGTGAGACTTGGAGAAGAGTGCAGTCAGTAAGTCATTGCCCAACCCAAGGAGGGCCTGCCTGCAGTAAGAGTTGGAACAAGGAAGCCACCAGTGGCAGACTTACGCAGTGGGTGCCACCCGAACAGGAGGACCAGGAACACCATTACAGAAATGAGAAGACTCTGAACACAACGAGGTCCTGCCCACACAGACACAAGCCCCTCTGCTAATAACAGACGCCCTCCTGGGAGAAGCAGGGACTGGGAAAAGACACCTGACATGCTGAATATGTACCCAAAGATGATGAAAGATCCAAGAGAGACTGAGACACTACTAATCAGCAAACATAAGTAAGTGCTACTCCTCATGGCGTCCTATCAGGAGGTGCTTGGGACGAAGATTAGACCTCTAAGAAATCAAGAACCTACATATCCATGGAGCTGTAGGTGGAAATGGGACACTTCACAAGCAAACTGTCTCACATCAAGTTTGTAGTTCATCCTATTCAAGTCTTCTTTATCCCTTATCTACTTTTTGTCAATCGTTGTTGTATTGTTGTGTGCCCCCTAGAGTTTTCTCGGCTGTAGTCTTTACAGAAGCAGACCGCCAGGTGGGTTCCAACCGTCAACTTTTCGGTTAGCAGCGAAGCACTTCAGCGTCACGCCGCCAGGGCTCCTTTTTTCTGCCAAATTCTGGAAGCCATATTGCTCCCTCACCATTTGATAGTTTTCTCAAGTTTTGTTTCTGGGCATTTTTACCATAAATGTTTTGCTATGTTGATGTTTAATATAACAAAATGTTTTCTTTGACGCGTTGTCTTATTTCTCCCTATGAAATGTTCTTTTCTGTCACATGTAATGTTTTTAGCTTTCACATCTACATTATCAGATAATAACTTTGGCACCCTTGCTGACTTTGCTTGTGTTTGCACGCTTTGTCTCTTTCCTTTATTTTCAACCTTTGTCATTTTGTTCCTGGTACATTTCTTTTAAACGGAAAATATTTGAGAGTATTTTTATAGGGAATTCAACTCATTTATACGAGTTTTAATGCTTTCTTCTTATTTTGAAAGCCCGTTGCCATCAAGCTGATTCTGACCCCGTGTGTGTCAGAATAGTGTGCTCCCAAGGGTTTTCAATAGCTAATTTTTCAGTAGTAGATCACCAAGTCTTTCTTCCAACGTGCCTCTGGGTGGATTCAAACCTCCAACCTTTTGGTTAGCAGCCGAGGGTGTTAACATTTGCACCACGCAGGGACTCCCTCATCTTATTTTACATCTACTAATATACTTCAAGGAGCCTTGGTGGAGCAGTGGTTAAGCACTCGGCTGCTAACCAAAAGGTCAGCGGTTTGAACCTACCAGCTGTTCCACGGGAGAAAGATGTGGCAGTCTGCTTCAATAACAATTACAGCCTTGGAAACCCTATGGGGCAGTTCTACTCTGTCCGATAGGGTCACTATGAGTCACAATCGACACAAGGGCAATGGGTTTGGTTTTTAGATAACATATCTTGCTGTTGTTTCTCTTTTTTCCTTTCCTTAATCAACTGACAACTATCCCCACCACTAAGATTAAACTATTTGAACACTTTTAATTTATTACTTCTTCCATTCCAATCCCTCACCCACCCATTTCTTTCTTTACTTTACTGAAAGTAATGCAGAATTTTGGTTTCAGGTTATTATTATATCTTTCCTTATAGAATGAGTGTTGTGTTCCAAGACACCTTTCTTAACCCTTACACAGCAGCTTACAATCACATTAGCATCATCCATTTAGATTCAACTATGAATCATATTTGATTTATGGTTTACCACTGTTTCTGATATATACCCACTGCCATTGAGTCGATTCTGACTCATAGCGACCCTATAGGACAGAATAGAACTACCACATAGCATTTCCAAGGAGTGGCGCCACCAGGGCTCCATATATATATATATATATATATTTGGTCTTATGCTATTTTGAGATCTTTGTTCTGAAGTTAATTTTTATTTGGTTGGCGTACTTCCCAAGCAATTCCTTCAGAAAGACCATATGTCTATATATTTTCTGTGCCATTGAATGTCTGAGAAAACATCTGTCTTTTGCTTTCATATATGATGACAGTTTGGCTCAGAGTAGGAATTGGGATTTGTAGTTCTTTTCTTTCAACTGTCTGTAAATGTTGTCTCTCTGTATCCAAGGTAGTGTCGCAGATGAGAAGATGAGAAATAGGAACCTGGTCTGATTATCTTTTCATTTAGGCAACCACATATCTTTCTGAAAGCTTATGAGGTTTCAACTTTATTCTTGGGGCTTAGAAATTTCACTAGGATATGATCAGGTTTTTTCCTTTTCCTGAATCCTGCCCAGCACTTAGAGAATATTTTCAGTCTGAAAATTTTTCAGTTCAAGGAAGTTTTTTCTCTGCTTCTTCTTTTATACTTGCATCTTGTCCATCCATTTCTTTTTTCCAGCTGGAACTTGTATGATCCCATTTTAAGACTTTTAGATATGGCTTCTGTGGCTCACGTTTTTACTAATTTCTCTTTCTGTGTAATTTTGCTTGGAGACGATATAGCGTCTCCATTTATATGCTCGGATCACTAATTGTACTTTGCAGCGTTGCGCATTTTCTTTTTCCCTTCCCTTGAATTTTTGCATAACTTTTTATTTTGATGTAATTTCTAAGTACCGAAAAGTTTCAAAAACAGTACAAGATATTCCTTTATCCATTGGCACCACGTCTTTACATTTTGCCCCATTTTCTGTAAAATTCTTAAATGGGAATCATGTCTTTTCGTTTCAGTTGATAATATTTGTGGCTATCATGAAGGGAATTTATTTTCATAACATTTTCTAATTGTTATGTTTAGCATATGTGAAAGTTGATGGGGGGAGGTAGCTATCTAGTTATCTGACTTCTTATTAAACTTTGTTATTAATCCTATGTTTTTCGGTTGGTTCTTTTGGATTTTCTCAATAGATGACTGAAACGTTCCTCTTTTTCATAAAACACATACTCCAGTAGCTTCCTGGGAAAGGGCATTTGGAAAAGAAAAATGTTGAGACTTTGCATGTCTGGGAACATCCATATTGTGCCCTCACACTTGATTTACCAGGGCATAATACTCTTAAAAACCGGAAAACCAAGCCTGTTGCCCTCGAGTCGATTCCACCTCATAGCGACCCTACAGGACAGAGTAGAACTGCCCCCCAGGGTTTCCAAGTAGCCGCTGGTGGATTCAGACTGCTGACCTTTTGGTTAGCAGCCAAGCTCTTAACCACCGCGCCACCAGGGCTCCC
The DNA here is from genome assembly GCF_000243295.1 of Trichechus manatus latirostris. Lineage (NCBI taxonomy): Eukaryota > Metazoa > Chordata > Mammalia > Sirenia > Trichechidae > Trichechus > Trichechus manatus. The sequence continues at coordinate 13,776,727 of NW_004443941.1, forward strand.
TAATATTCTAAGTGGAAATTAATTTTGTGGGCATTGTTCCTTTTTTTCTGACTTCCAATAATACTCTGAGAAGTCACCATCATTCGTTTCTCATTCCCAATGCTTTGTGTGTGATTGTTTTTTCTCTCTGAAAATTTTTAGGATCTTTTCGTTGTCTCGGGTAAGAATAGGTAGTCTTGTGAATAAATACTATGCACTCAGAAGTTTTTCTTAGCACTTTATATGTTATGAAGCCATTGGATCCTCAAACAACTCTGTGAGGTTATTGATACTATAATTATTCCTCCTTTACAGAAGTAGAAACCAAGGCACAGAGAGATTAGGTTACTTTCCTAAGGTCATACGGCTAATAGGTGACGCACCCAGGATTTCTATCCAGTTAGTCTGACTCTACAAACCATCCTCTTAACCACTATTCTTAGCTTTTTGAAGAGGGCAAAAGTAACCAAAGAAATTTCCCACTAATTCAATTTCAAGTACTGGGGAAGAGTTCACACTACCCAGAGTCTGGGTTCTTGACCTGCGCACAGACCAAGGGTGTTTGTGCAGCCGTTTCTGTACTAGTTCCTAACGGAAACCAGCCATCAGCTCTTCTTCTGGCTGCAGGCAGGGGGCTGCCAAAGGCAGAACAGGTGTCATTTTCAGCACGGTCTTGAGCCACTTGTGGCCAAAGGGGAGCCTGACAGAGGGTAAGTCATTATCTGCAAGGCTGACCCAGCTCCACTATTGTCGGCAGCAACCACTCCTCTTTGTGACGTCTCGGGGCATCTTGTACCCAGATGCTGCCCAGATGTTCATGCCCTGTCTTCTGTACTTATTAAGTCACAATACTTTTCCTCTTCTTGCCTCCTAGAACATTTCCTGTAAATGCCAGTCATTGGCACAGGGTCAGTCTCTGCTTGTGACACTCCTTGTATTTTTTATTAACTTTTACACACTTAGGTCTTCCCAGCTAGATTGTGGAAAAGTCTTACACATCTAATCTTTTGTGTTTACAAAGAATGACATGCAGGTGTGTGTGTGTGTGTGTGTGCATGCTGTTTAAAAGCTTTGTATCATAAACGTAATATATTTTCAGGTTAAAAGTAGAGAAAGTTACAGTATAGAAGGACGGAAAATGAGAAGCAAATTTTCTCAATTTTTCTGAATCTCCCAGTCCTCTCTTTTCATCTCCTGCCTTCTCTTTTTCTATTCCCACTCCACAGAAGCTACAGTAGTTACTTATGTGGGTCTTTCCAGAAATTTCTATGCATGTAATAACATACATGTGTTGTATCTTTTAACATAAATGGGATTATGTTGCACATACGGTTTTGAAACTTAATAATTTCACTTCTTAGATTCTTAACACCTTTATGCAGTTGTACGTTCTTCCCTTTTTAACAGCTGTGTAGTATTCATTGTGTGAATGAATCAGTTTTACTTGCCAGTCATCTATGGGTGGGCATTCAAGTTCTCTCTAGTTCTTGTTTGCTATTATAATCAATGCTGTAATGAATATCCTTGGAAAATAATCTTTAATCACTGTTGCAAGTATATTCATAAATAAATTCATTGAAGTGGAAGTGCAGGGTCAAAGGGTATATGCATTTAAAATGTTGATAAGCGCAACCACATTTACTTTCATGAAAGTTATACCTAATTACACTACTACAAACAGTGTCTGAGAGGGCCTGTCACCTTCCCCCCACCCCTCCATATTCAACTCTGGGGTCTATTAAATGGCTTCTTAATGCTTCCTCATTTAACATGGAGAAGCATTTGTATCTCTTTGCTATTTTAATTACTCTAATCGTGCTTGAAATTGAGCATATTTTCAGGTATTTGTTGGCCACTGGTCTCTCTCTTTGCAATGAACTGACTTTTCATATCCTCCAGTGAATTGTCTACTGGTTCGTTGGTGGTTTTGGGGTTTTTTTTGTTTGATGTGTACGTTGTTTGTTTTGTTTTATTTTTAGCAGGTTAATGAAATTAGTCCACGGCCTGTTATACGTGTTGCTAATATGTTCCCTGGTTTGTTGTGTATCTTTTAACCAGTGGGTTTCTGATGTTTGTTTTTCTTGTCTTTTAAATTCACTGCTTTTTTTGAACGGGGGAAGTAGGGGTGTATATGAATGAAAGCAGCTAAAAAGAGTAGAGGGATTGTCTAAGCCCCTAAACACATAGGTGTGGAGAGGAGGAGAGAGCAGGAACAGAAACCAGGGCATCTTCCAGCCCCGTTGCTCAAGTGCATCGCCCCTGCCACGAGTCACAAGCCTTACAGAGCAGCCAGGAAGCAACCGATATCGAAACCTGAGAAGCCTGTTCACGTAGTTTTTAGTTAAAAAAATAAAATAAAATAAAAATATTTTTTAAAACATACATTGTTAGCTAAAAGGTAGCTTTGCCCTTTAAAAAAAATGCGTATGGGATACCCAGGATTGGGTGACACATTAATACGCAACTTGTCCTTGCCAACTCTTCCAGCCAGCTTAATTCTCATCAGCCACTATAATTTATTAACAGTGAGGTGAGAAAAGACGTGAATCAGCTTAATGTGATATAAGTAGGGCGTTGCCATAGCAACAAGATGCAGTGTGTTTTCTACTATTTATGTATGGTTTATTTTCTCCGGAGCCTCTGAGTTATTGCTTGAAACCAACGGAATAAGAAACATCTTGTTCTGAACAACCCCTCCCCACCCCTCAGTGTGTATGTGTATATAACAAAAAACAAAAGCACTTGAAATGTATGTTTTAATATGTTTATAGCAAAAAGGCTTACTACATAGTCTTCAATCCACGGTGATTTCGCAGAACTCAAGTGTTTTTTATTTTTACCTCTGAGACACACGATTTCTCACTGAAACCTCTGGCAAAAAACCCAAAACACAGGCTGGAAGCAAACCGAAGGCTAATATTCGGCTTCTCAAAGGAAACATTCATGCACATTTTTCTCTACCCAGACTTCAGAACTGGCTGGAACTACTCTCCGCTTACAAACAGTGAGCCGACTAAGCCTGGTGAGAATTTTTTGTTTTACTCGTTCTCAAATATTCAGAAGAGAAAGCCAGGCCATAGAGGAAACCAAGGACTGAGTTTGTGACTGTCTCTCTGTGCGTGGAAGACACACAGTCATTTAAGGGCTCTTAAAAAAAAAATATTTACCATCGGGTTAATTCCAATTCATGGCAACTCCATGAGTATCAGACTAGAACTGTGCTCAATGAGGGTTATCAATGGCGAATTTTCTGGAAGTAGATCCCCAGGCCTTTCTTCTGAGGCACCTCTAGGCGCATTCAAACCTCCAACTTTTCATTTAGCTGTCCATGTATTAATTGTTTGCATCAACAGTTCCCATCCCTTGCCTGAAATACCCTGCATGAAATAACATATTTCATGAAGAATCTTTGTAATTCTCTCCACTTTCCTCTGAGGGTTAGAATTTACAGTTTTTCATTTGAAGATGGACTTGACCAACTCCAGGCTGTAGAAAATATCTGGGTTTGGGTTTGTGTTGTGCAGGAAAGGAAATGGTACAGAGTCCCTCTGTCGCCCTCTGCCTTCACGCCCTCTTCCAACTTCCAATTCTATCATAACCACCTCCAGCGTTATCGAGACAGAAGGAAACATTAAACAAAGGGGAGATTTAACTCTCAGTATCTCCACTCTGCATTAAATATCAATCGATGTTCGTTTATTTGGCTATCTTATTAGAATCTTTAAATCACTTCATATGTGTAGCAAATCTTCCTGATCAGATCTTCATGGACCTCGTCAGCCTTCTCGCACATGGCTGGGGCTTGAGCTGAAGAAGCTCAGAAACGACCAGCATCACTCGCCTCTCATGAAAATGGTGTCCCGAGCTCAAATTCTATCACGCTCATCTTCAGGATCCCAAAAGCCCACCCTACTCTGATGTTCCCCCACCACTCTGGTCGCGGAAGAAGGAAGAGTGTTATAATCACTTCCAAGCTACCATTTGGTGTCCAGCAATTCCACACACCCCAATCCCCTCCCATATTCTGCTGGCGAGAAGGGGCAGGATGCACACAGCCAGTCAGCTGCAGCAGTGATATGTGACCCAGCCTCAGAAATCCATAGAAGCTGGATATTTCTACCATAGGAACTGACACCCTATGATGCTCCTCCCGTCATCAATGGTCACTGACACTTACCAATAAACAGAGCATCTAATGCAGCCCACACTGGATTCTTCCTTTGAGTCATTTGCCTTCAAGGGTTGCAGCACGTCCAACTACATTGAAACAGTGGAGCACTGTCTCTTCTTTTGTTTATTTTCTAGGTATAACTTAAAGTGCACAAAGTCTAAACCCCTCCAAACATACACCCTGACTGATTTCTATCATCCTCAGTTTTGCTTGTTCTTGAACTTCCTATAAATGAAATCATACAGTATGAATTTTTTTGTATCTGACTTCTTTAGCTCAGCATGGTGTCTGTGAGTATGAGCAGTTCATTTATTTTTAGCTATGTATTACTCTAATCTATAAATATCCCACAATATATTTATCTATTCCAATTGATGAACATTTCAAGGTTTCCAGTTTGGGGCTACTCATTGTGAATGAAGCTGCTACGAACGTTGTTAGACGGCTCTTTGGATGAACATGTGCAATTATATGGAGTTGAATTGCTGAGTCATAGGATCTATTTAGGTTTAGTTGTTCTTGTTTGTTGTCGAGTGGATTCTGACTCATGGCAACCCCATGGGTGCAAAGCAGAACTGCTCCATAAGGTTTTCAAGGCTGTGACCTTTCAGAAGCAGATCACCAGGCCTGTGTTCCAAAGCACCTCTGGGTGGGTTTGAACTGCCGACCTGTTGGTCAGTAGTGGGGTGCTTAACTGTTCCTACCACCCAGGAACTCTTAGGTTTAGTGGTTACTGTCAAAGTTTTCCAAAGTGGTTGAACCTATTACACTCTCCACACTTGGTATGGTTAGTCATTCCGGTGAGGACTCTTGGGTTGCCGAAATAGAAACCAGTTTGCGTTGACTTAAGAAAAAGGAGGGTATAGCCTAAGGATACAGGATATGGTTAGTCATTCTGGTGTGGCTTTAATTTACATTTTCCTGATGACTGATAATGTTGAGCAATTTCAGATGCAGGGCCCCAGGCGCCTTTGGGGTCTGCATTTGACCCACAAGTATTCCCATGCCCACAGGAGTGAGACATTAAATAGCACATTAAAAACACCATCGCAGACTGAGAGAGACCACAGGAAAAAGAAAAAAAGTATTTTTCCTGCTTCTGAAACCAGGGACCCTGCATTTTCATTTTGCACTGGGCCCTGAAAATTACATAGCCATCCTGCACAGGCGCCATCCTTGGCTGCTGAACCCAAATCTTTGGGGTAGGGTCTGGGATTCTGTATGTTCATCAAGATGCCCACATGATTATTATGCCCATTTTACAGACTCTTCCCAACAGCATATAAATATGTTTGATTCTTGCAGGTCTTAAAAAACACACACAAACACACAAAAGCAAACCAACAAACAAAACCCTCAACACTGTCCCTCTCTGATGCCCTTCAGTGCGGGATTTCTTTAAAGAAATGTCTTATCCTATGTAGCCCCATGAGCCAAGGAATGATGCCTGCCTGCAGAAAGAGGAGCTGCAGGGGTGCTAAGAGTTTAAGTTCCTGCCTACAGTCCCTTCTGCCCTTGGGTCCATGAACCACTGCTGTATCCTTCTAGGTTATACCCTCTTTTTCTTAAGTCAACTCAAATTGGTTTCTATTATCGGCAACCCAAGAGTCCTAATAAATATAATTTTTCTCAGCTTCTTAGAAATGCTGGCTCTTGCCTAGCACTCCTTCCTCCTTGACTGCTCACTTCTCCTTACTTGGCTGACTCCACCCAGCCATGTCTTCATGGTCTCCTATGCTGGATCCTGTCCCCGGCTTCTCCCCTAAGTGTACTGTCCCTCGGCTTCTGCTCTGCTCCCTTCTCTTTCTCATTTTATCATCTTCTGTATTCATTTCCCAGGACTTCTGGAACCAAGTACCAGAAATTGGATGGCTTGTAAGAACAGACGTTTATTGTTTCACAGTTCTGGAGACTAGGAGTCTGAAATGAGGGCCATACTCCCTCCAACGGCTCTAGGGGAACATCCTTTTTTCTCTCTCCCAGCTTCTGGCAACCCCAGACGTCCCCTGGCTTGCAGCTGCAGCATAACAACGTCTCCACCTCCATCTTCACATGGCTGTCTTCCGTGTGTGCCTCTCTGTCTCTGTGTCTCTCCTCCTCGTCTTATAAGGACACCACTCGCTTGGGATTAGGACCCACCTCCTCCAGTATGACCTCATGTTAACCGATAAACATCTTCAAAGAGCCCATTTCCAAACAAGATCACCTTCACAGGTATCAGGGGTTAGGTCTTCAACATTATCCTTTGGGTGGACACAATTCAATCCATAACACTCCCCAGTCTCAATCATTCCAGCCATCATCTTTATGTTGGGGCACCCAGCCGTCATCAATCTCCTGAGACCCAGGCCCGGTTATCTCCATGACCACCAGCTGCATGCCTCCCAGGTGCCTTGGACTCACCAAGTCCAAAACCAGAGTCATTACCATCTCCTTTTCCGCAGACCTCCTTCTCCCCCTGGGTTCTCTATCTCAACTGTTCAAACAAGAACCTTGGCCACCACCCATACTCCTTCTCCCTGCATTACAACCATCACTAGTCAATGAAGCGCCCAGTCCTATCCGTTCTATCTCCCAGACACCTCTGGAAACCATCCACCAGCCTCCATCCCCACTGTCTCGAAGCTAGTTTAGGTCACATTCTTTCTCCCCCGCTGACCTCCTAATTGGTTGTCTGCTTCCAGCACTGCTCCTATTCTTTAATTCATTTAACAAATATTAATATTTATTCATACTTAATATTTGTTAAATGAATCAAAGAATATTGAGGCATTTCGAGTTCTTTAATATGGAAAACAGGTGTAGGGAAGGATGGGGAAGGGGAAATGAGACTGAACAATAAGCATGACCCAGAGATGGAGAATGTCACATTTCAGCTAAACATTTGATTTTTATTCTGTCAGTGAAGGGGAGCCATTGACCAATTTGACTCCCCAAGTCACACTCACTCACGTTGGTCAGTCGCTGTACCTCCCTGCGCTCATCACTCTGTGCGTTGGCTCATGCTGATCTCCCTGTCTACAATCCCATTCCTTGTCTCTCAATCCTATCCCACCTGCTCTCGGAAGCCTTCCCAGACTCATCCAGATCCCTCCCCTCCCTGCCCCGCTTTCTCCTTAGGATGCTAAGACATGCCTCACCAACCCCACGGCCTGTTACTTGATTGCATTCTCTGTTTCACTGGGTGCTGTCATTTACTGTGGGGCACATCATCATTTATACATCAGCATATGGAGAACAGTGACTATAAGGAAATTATAGGGGATTTAGTTAACAAACCTTGCAGAGTGTGTCCAAACAAAGATTGTCCTTCCAAACAGTCCCCATTCAAAATAATTTTGGAACTCTTCTTTGGGAATAACCTTCTGATCTAGTTTATGAACTGCACAAGAAATAGATTTATTCTTCATTGTGATTCTGCACTCTGGGCCCCAAACAGTATTTACTTAGCTTGTTCGTCTACTTCATTCTTCAGACTTGACTTCAAATGACTTTTGGATGTAATCGTAACAGCAGCGTTCAATCAGAGAAGCAGAACCACTATGCGTGATATAAGCTAAAACAAAAACAAAAAACCAGTTGCCTTTGAGTGGATTTCAACTCATGGCAATCCCATGTGTGTCAGAGTAGAACTGCTCCCTGTTCTCCATAGAGTTGTCAATGGCTGATTTTTGAGAAGTAGATTGCCAGGCCTTTTTTCCAAGGCGCCTCTGGGTGGGCTTGACCCATCAACCTTTGGGTTAGCAGCAGAAGGCCTTAACCATTTGCAGGGACTCCAAGAGTGATACAGAATGAGAGATTTATTTATGGATTAGCCTTTATACATTTGTGGGTGCTGGCGAAGATACCTATAGCAGGCTGCCGCCTCTGCTTCTGGTGTGGATCTGACGTCCCAGATCAGCTGGTTCAGGAAGAAAAGCTGACATGAAGGAGAAGGGCGTGAAGACAAACTGAAATGCACGTGGGTCTCTCCCTGCCCCCATGCCTGATGATGAGCGTGGCCTGCGGGAGAAGCTGGCGCCCTTTGCAGCGGTCTGCAAGTGCGTCTGGAGTCTGGCCCAGCGGTCAGAGAAGCAGAAGCAGGAGACTCAGCGGCAGCCGAAGGAGCTGCGAGTCCACTGTTGCCCTGGGCCAACAAGGAGAGTCCCCAGATTAGCGACAAGGTGTGCAAGCTGCAGCGTCACCAAGCACCCTATACCAACCTTCGGAGCCTAATGCTGCTGATTCAATTCCACGTTCCAAATCTTGCGCAAATTTCTCTCAAGGCCATCCTAACCTGGCACTATGGGGAAAGGAATTCTGGGAAATGTAGTTTGGGTCGGTAAATTGGCCTAGCACCGTACCGCCATAGTTACTGAAACTCAAGCGGACGGTTTGCCACCACTGAAAATATTCGAAAGCAAATATCACAGCATATCAGGGCACTTCCAGAAAAGGAGTTCCCAAAAATGTTTTGCTTCTAAGAAAGATCAGACTGACTTCTTTAAAAGGGGCATAGTCGTTTGGTGATGTGACATTCTCGTTTCTTTATTGGGCCGTTGTTGGGGGGAGTGGCCCTGAGTCATGTTATTTTATAGCGACTCCTTGTATTTTCTTTTCCTCTAGTTCTCAAGTTGACAGATCTTTTTGTTGTGGCTGTTGTTGGTTATATTTTAGGTCAACTAAGTGTTATAGCTCCTTAATAAGCTGTTCAAAAATCATACAGAGGAATGGGTAAGTCCTGGGAGGCGTCCTGGAGCGGGCGCATTCCTTCTGCCTCCCCAGAGGGGCTATTCTTGTTGCTTTCTCCGATCATGGCTATACTGCCTAACTACCGATTTTAGAGTCCGCTTTTTTCTGGAGGGCCTCTGGCTCTCGGCCCTTTCCCCACAGCTGGCAAGCCCTTTCTCATTATACGGCATATGTCAGCTTCCTTGTTTTAGCCCTCAGGGGGCTTCCTCCTTTAATCTTTATAATTTAATTTGGATGATCCTATTTTTGTCACTCTAGGCAAATCCAGAGGCTGGCAAAAATGGTCTGTGGGCTTTAAAAACCTAAATAATAAATGGTATGTTTAATGAATTACATTTTACTCAGGCTAATCTTTTTCTTTTTTTCATTTCGTGAACAAAACCCGGAGGCTTTTGATCCCTAATAGGATCCCTGAAGTATCGGCCACCTTGGCCATTGCTGACTAATTTATTCTTCATTTGCTTTCTGGAAGGACAGAAAGGCTTTAAGGTAATTCTCTACTATGTCGCTGTCACCATTTTGAAGTAAGGCCTAAACTGTGATATTTACATTGTTCAAAACACAGTAGAAAAAAAAATCAAGAAAAGGAACTAATCCACCTGCTTTGTTTCTGCTTCTTTTAGGGATCTCTTCCAGTGTGAGATTGTAGCCCTTTCTCTTTTTTCATTAGCACGTCCTTGGTAAAAGACTTGGCAATGGGTGATATCAGTTCTGCTGAGTGAAGTCATCAGCCTTCTATACCCCAGGAGGAGCCCTGGTGGCTCAGTGGTTAAGAGCTTGGCTGCTAAACCAAAAAGTCGGCAGTTCAAATCAACCAGCTGCTCCTTGGGAACGCTATCGGGCAGTTCTACTCTGGCTTATAGGGTCAACTATGAGTTGGAATCGACCTGATGGCAACGGGTTTGTTTTTTATACCTCAGGGAAGAGTCATGTACAGCTCAGCTTTCCACTATCGTTAAAACTGACAATAGCGTCCTACTACTTTGCAAACAGAAACAAAATCCAAATTCTTCAGCCTGGAATTCAAAGCTCTCTGTGCGCTGGTGCTACATTCCTTTTCCTATTACGTTTCTACCGACTTCTAAATCTAAGCATTTACACTGAAGTGATGCCCAGTTAAGCTGTCCCTAAATGGAACCTCCACATTCCCATCTTACTCAGGAGCATTATTTTCCTTGGGCTACCATAATACAGGAGCCCTGGTGGCACAGTAGTTGAGAGCGCTCAGCTGCTAACCAACAGGTCGGCAGTTCGAATCCACCAGCTGCTCCTTGGAAACCCTATGCCCTATGGGGCAGTTCTACTCTGTACTATAAGGTCGCTATGAGTAAGAATCAACTCTATGGCAATGCGTTTGTTTTGGTTTTGGTATTTCCCAGTGCCTGGAAAATTCCTGGTATGTAACCCGCACTTGGTAAGCATTTGTTGAAGAAGGAAGGCAAAACAAGTCCAAAATATCTTTGGTTGCCCATTCTGGTGTTTAAGCATGCTCACAGCACCAAGTATTTCTTTATACTTGGCCCAGTTATCTTGCAGCACGGCTGTAGATATTACCAAAGGACTTAATATAGCCTGGTGCTCTGGAGGAACACAGATCTGGATTCACATCCACCCCCACCGTTTTAAAGAGCTGTATGGCCTCGGGCAAATTGCTCAACATCTCTAAACCCTGGTGTCCTCATCTGTAAAATGGAGATAATTATGGTATGTGCGGCTTAAATACAGATCCCTGGGTAGTACAAACTGTTTGTGCTCAACTACTCATCAGTTTGAACGCACCAGGCAGTGCTGAGGAAGAATGGCCTGGCAATCTGCTTCCCCAAAAATTACAGCCAAGAAAATCCTATGAAGTAGTTCTACCCTGGAACATGAGACCAAATGGACTCCACGGCAACGGTTTGGTTTTTTGGTGTTGAGGCTTAAATAAGGAAATCCTACCTGTCAATTCTCAATCAGTGTTCGCCGTTACTATGGCTCCCGCCTAAACCCCAGCAGGGTGGGTGATGGGTGGCAGGCTGAGGCCAGGCTGGGCCAGTGACCCCTTTGCTCTGGGCTTCCCTTCCATGTTTCTTCGTGCTGGCCAAGGCCCCAGCTGGAGGACCAGGGATCTTCCCAGCTGCTGCCATAGCCATGCCAAGGGTTGGAAAATGGAGGCCACGCCAGCCAGGGGTCAGACTCTGCAGCCCAGGAGAGCCCCGTAAACAGCACTTGGAACTTCATTCTCTGCGAGGTGGAGATCGGAATCTGTGTGTTTCCTAATAGCTCTTTGTTTCAGAGTAAGTTTACTCCAGCCTGAGAAAACGCGGGCGTGGTAGTTCCTTACATTCAAACAAAACAAAACAAAGACAGCCCCCACCTCCACTCCCCACCCCCTACTCAAGCAACGGAACGGCGCCCGGACACTTTCCCAGGCAAAACGTGCAGCAGGAGCGGAGGGAGCGGCTTCGTGGAGGATACTCCGACCCCGAGCCTCACAGCGCAGCCCTCTGGGGTGTCAAATCCCGGGTCCTGAACCCCGAAGGCGCCGGGGCTGGCGGGGTTCGCCCCGCTCAGCCAGGGTCTGAACCGGGAGGGCGCACGGCTGGCCTAAATCTGCCCGCCGCCCCGGGGCAGCACCCGCTCCCCCTACCGGAATCCCGGGAATGTCGCCGGTCCAGGAAGCATCTGTCCGGCCTTTGGGCAGAGGGAGGGGTCAGACCTGGAATTTCTCGGGTGCTTTTGCGCAAAAGTCCCCTAGAATTTTCAGCCTCGTGAATGTGAATCCTAAAGGCGTGAGAGGGAAGTTATCCACTTCCCTGAGCAGCTTTAGTCACGGCACCTCCCGGCTGGGAAGATCCTGGTTCAGAGAAGATTCAAATGCCTCTTTCCTCCGCTCGGAAGATCCCTTCTTTGTGTCTAAGGGAGGACCCTCTTCCCGGGCTGGAAACCGACGCGGCGCTCCCAGGCTGGCGTTTCCAGCTGGATTGTCGCCATCTCGTGGTAGGATTGAGTGGTCGCACAGGCGCATCGGCCGACCAGCATCCCAACAACTTTCTTGGGTCCCAAACATTTCTTTCCTTCTTTCCCCAACCTCCTGGGAATTGAAATTTGAAAAGCATGTATCCTGGACATAGAAACTGAGCCGTGATGCCTGTTATTTCCTCTTTTAATAGCATGAGCGTGTCTTCCTAAAGGCAACCAGGTGTTCGCTGGAGAGTTCCTGCAAGCCTCGCTGAGGGACTTTGCCTCCACTACGGTACCGTCTTCACCGTGAATGAGGCGCTAATCCCCCACCAATTTCCCATGATACAAAGTAACGATTAAGAAGACATGTTCCTACTGGTTAGCTATGTTATTATACTTGATGAGTATTATTTAAGGACCCCTGTTATTAAAGACTCCCTATTATTATTACGCATTTATAATGTATTCTATACTTTCAAAGCACTCAAAGACCATTATCTCCATGTGCTTTGCAAACACTCCAGAGAAGCAGGCAAGTGACAACTTCATCTTATAAAATAGGGAAACTGAGGCACTGTAATTAGGGCAGAGTTCCTGGAGCTATGAGTCAGCAGTAGTCATTTTTCCTGGATGATGACTGTCTTACTTCAAAGTATCATAGATTCCAGTAGATGGTAAAGACACCCTAACGTGGAAAACTAGTTTTGCTCACTCACTTTTAACACCCCTTGTAATCCACTTTAGAAACCCAGTCACAGAAGTTTTAAAACTT
>NW_004443941.1:13789694-13864080 GCF_000243295.1 Trichechus manatus latirostris
TCTATTAAGATTCTGGTCAAGAAAACCCTCTGGAGCAGTTCTCCTCTGTAATACATGGGATCGCCAGGAGGTGGATTGGCTCAACAGCAACTAGCAACAACAATGACAGTATCCTCTGAGACAGGTCCCTGGCTGACGCAAATGGTTTGCGCTCATCGAACTGAAAGATTTGAACCCACCCAGTGGCACCACGGAGGAATAGCCTGGAAATTTGCTTCCGTAAAGATTTCATCGCAACCCTATAGGACAGGGTAGAACTGCCCCATAGGGTTTCCAAGGAGCACCTAGTAGATTCAGACTGCCAACCTTTTGGTTAACAGCTGAGCTCTTAACCACTACGCCACCAGGGTTTCCCCGTAAAGATTACAGCTAAGAAAACCCTATGGAGCTCAGTTCTACTCTGTAACACATGGAGTTGCCATTAGTTGGAATCAACTCAAGGGCAACGGGGCTTTTTGTTTTTGTTTTTATCCTCTCAGACACAAGGAAAACTATTTTCTGCTTTCATACTTTTATGTTTGTTCTTTTCAGAAGAGTTTTCAGTCTCATCAATCAAACAAAACACCAAACTCATTGCCAATGAGTCGATTCCAACTCATAGCGACCATATAGGACAGAGTAGAACTGCCCCATGGGATTTGCAAGGAGCGCCTGGTGGATTCGAACCAGGGCTCCAGTCTTATCAGTGGGCGTACTCATATTACCACAGTACCTTAAATTCCTTTGATGACTTAAACCCCAAACCCAAACCTCTTGTCGCTGAGTCAATTCTGACTCATAGCAACCCTACATAACACAGTGGAACTTCCCCATAGGATTCCCGGGGAACGGCTGGTGGATTCGAACTGCCGACCCTTTGGTTAGCAGCCAAGCTCTTAAGCACTGAAAAGAAACATCAACATAATAAGTAATTTTGCTCTTTTCATAGAACGCAGTCACAAAAGAAAAAAAAAAAATCCAGTCATTCAGATCTCTAGTGGAAAGTCTTGGGCTTGAATTCAGAGCTGGATCAGAATTGAGGCAAAGCAAGGCTTGAGGGGCTTGTTTTACCATCAGTCGCTGAGGTTAGCCTAGCTCCCGACAATGCTCTAAAGCTGAACTTTTTCCTTAGAGCCTTCCCACACCACTTTTAAGGATCCTCTCTTTTAATTCAGTTATTATTCAAAATAATACATTTCTGAATGTCTACTTTTAAGGATGTTGTTTTTGATGTGGGAGTAATCAGGTTAACCTTCCCAGACTTCCCTTAAATTCATTCAACTCATTCATTCATTCAGAAGGAATGTATTTATAAATTGCTACTCTTTATGGGCCTATAATAAGCACTTTAAATTCTTTATCCCTACCCAGCAGTCCTCTGAAGTAGATTGTCATTATCCTAACTTTACAGGTGAGGAAAGTAAAGTTCAAAAAGTTCAATTAACCTGCCCATGGCCACACAGCTAGAGGGAGAACTGGGGTAGGGTGCATGAGGCTGCGCGTCCTGCATGCACAGAAATACGAAGCCACTTTCACTTTTGGAATCTTTCATGTAGGAAGGCAAGATGCGTGACTAGGAAAGGTAAAAAGGAAACAAGGAGTTAAAAAATAATACAGTGATGAAACATTCCCATTTGGTAGGGAAGAGTCCTGTGTGTACACCCAATATTTATTGTGTCCACAGAGTGGATTCCAATAGGGCCAGCCCTGCTGAGTTTTCCAGCCAGCCCGTGAGCCACATCCGTTTCCTCTTCTGTCCTTAGCCAGCTAGAAACATGGGATAAGGTGGTGACCTACTGGAGAGGCTCATGACTCCCCAAACTCTTTCAGATGCCTCAGCTTCCAGTCAAAGGGAAGGATGTTCTCCAGGAAGACCCCAATCTTAGCTGGATACAAAGGGAGCCCAAAGGCCAAGACAGCTTTAGCTGGACAACAGAAATGTCGAAGCTTACTAGTGTGGTAAACAGGAAATTTTCAAGGGAGGTACAGTAAACTCTGAATAAAAAAGGGATGACTTAACATTATTGTGAGATTATCTGCTTCTTGCGAGATTTAAGAAACTGATAGAAAATTGATGGGCAATTTGGAATAGTATTTGAGAGGATGTTCTTTGGAGCCGGGCTGCCTGGATTGAAGTCCTGATTTCATCACCTATTAGCTGTATGAATGTGGACCAGTCCTTTGGCCTTTCTGTGCCTCGGTTTCTTTATCTGTAAAACGAAGTGATAATAGTACCTACCTTATAGGGTTGATGTGGAGATTATGGAGTCCCTGGATGGTACAAACAGTTAACACTCTTAGCTGCTAACCAAAAGGTTGGAGGTTCGTGTCCACCTAGAGGTGCCTCAGAAGAAAGGCCTGGTGATCTACTTCCAAAATATCAGCCATTGAAAACCCTGTGGAACACAGTTCTACTCTGGAGTCTCCGTGAGTTGGAGTCAACTCAACAGCAACTGGAAACTGGTGAGGATTATATGTGTTAATCTATGTGCCTAAAATAGGATCTGGTTCATGGTAAACATTACATAAATGCTAGTATTTATTGTCATTCTGGTGGAAACAAACTTTTCATTCAAACATATCTGGGCTCCTATCCTGCTGGGTGGTCCTGGGTAAGTTACTGAACCTCCCTAAGCTTCAGTGTCCTCATCTATAACACCACCTTGCAGGGTTGTCGGTGAGGCTGAGATAATATACATGAAACTACTCACAATAGTGTTGATCACATAGTATGGGCTCAATAAATTCCCATTTTCATTTTTCCTTATTTTAGCATTTTGGGACACTTCTTAGTGTGGTTAGCGGTGGGAAATGAATAGTAATAATGCAAATATTCATAACCTATAAATAGATTACCTTTAAACTCTTATCATTAAAAAGAGAACGTGGCCACTTGAACGCCATGAGCATCCAGCCATAAAATGGCAACCAGGCAGGGCTGTTTCACAAAAAAACAGTCACACATGCCAACAGCAAGTCCTCTCCTTTTCCGTGCAATACTTGGGTCGGGTTCACCTTGCCTTCCTCTTTAGGCTGCCTGAGGGCAGGCTTTTCTGCAGCGCTGAGTGGTAAGAAAAGGGACTGGGAAGGTCTCACTGAAAAGCCACAGCGCTCACAGTTGCTTACGCTCCTTTTGCTTTTCTCAGAAGCCAAGGTCAGAACCACCACAGAGGCCGTAAGGAGGCAGAGGCGCAGACAGACGCAGCCAGGCTCCTTCGGGACCACTGGGGGCCCGGGGTGGGGGCCACTGCACTCTCAAATGCAACACCCATTGCCTGCATGCATCCTAGGTCTGCAGAGTGGGGTCTGCAGCCCGGCAGCATCGGTGTCGCCCACAGGTTTGCCTCAGGTCCCACCCCAGACCTACTCAATCAGAATCTGCTTGGTAACAAGACTCCGGCAGGTTCCGATGCACGTGGCAGTTTGAGAAGTGCTGACTAGACCACGTGAAGCCCAGTGTAGCTGCTTGGTCCCAGCCGATGCTGCGACGGGGCTAGGACTTTAAACTCTTGTATCTTCTCTTCACTTCCTCTTCCCTTGCATTCATAGAGTGCCCTATAAATGGAAATGACAACGGCCTACTATGGCGTCGGCACTGCCTGAGACGGATCACAACTCTCGAGAGACCCAGAACTGGAAGATGGCCCAGATGACAATTGAAGTCTCACTTCCTGTGGCAGGTGGGGTGGAGTCCGGCAGTATCTCTGGAGTACCTCCGTGTGCCAGGCACCAACTGTAGGACAAAAAGAACAGCACCCATTACCATTGAGTACGTTCCGACTCGAAGCGACCCTACAGGACACAGCAGAACTGCCCCATAGGGTTTCCAAGGAGTGGCTGGTGGATTCAAACTGCCAACCTTTCGGTTAGCAGCCAAACGCTTAACCACTGTGCCACCATGGCTCCTTAAAAGAATAGTGTCATGGAAAGCTTTGGACCGGGAGTCCTCGGGAGATCTGGAGTTTGCTTCAAACCTCACCTCTAAGTACCTGGGCAAGTCCCCTCGCCGCCCAGCATCTGCATTTCCCTATCTGAAAAAACGAGGAGCTCAGATTAGAGGGCCCTAACTTCTCATCCGACTTTTAAAAGATGCACTTCTAATTGTCCTAGTCTCCAGACCTTTGCCCAATTGGGTAGATAAAATTATTTTAAACGATTACACATGGCAGAGAGCAACTCAGGACAGGACGTTATGAAGGCTGAGCTGTGCGTAGCTGGCAGCGCACGGCGCGGCGCGGGAGCAAAGACTCTTGGAAGCCGCGTCCAAAAGGCAGAGGAAGTGTCTGGAACCTCAGAAAGCTCCTCCTCCCCTCGCTCCCAGACCTAATATGGAGGGGGGCGGGCTGAACTTTTACACTTCGCCACTAGGTGTCGCTGTCATGATGTGAAATCCTTGGCCGGCAGGGAAGCTTGGAGGGAGAAATCTTTGCAGCCCTCTGGGTAAAGGGACAACCCTATACTTCAAGACTTGAAACACAGGTTTCTAAGAGTGCTGGGAAGCTCAGGGCACCGGGCTGTCTTAAGTCTAAGCAGGAATCAGTGCATACGCTCCGCCCCTCCAAGGCTGGCTCCAATAACATGACAGACCAGCACGGAGGTCAGCAGAGAGCACAGAAAGAGTCCACCCACTTAAGCACACACGCGCATACACATACACATCAGGTTTCGGGAATCTCCCTTCTCACACTTGATCTCTTCCCTGTCGTTCTGGACTCTGCAGTTTGGCCCCTCACTTGCCCTATAAATAGCCAGCAAGGGATTTGGGCCCCAAGCAGAAGCCCCGCCCCCCCAGGAGAGCTTTGCCTGGGCGGTGGAGGGCGCGATCTGGCCGCTCTGTCCTGGGGTGAACAGTGTCCCTCCAGACCCACCAGTGCTCCTCAACATTCTCACCCATGTCATTCCCCCGGCAAGGAGGATGTGCGTGAGATTTATTGAGGCTCTGCCATGTACCAGGCTCTGGGCTAATTGCCTTTCTTAGATAGTACATGAGCCCGCATTCTCTGCAGCAGCTTCCATTAGCCGCTCTGACTCGGCCCCTGAACAGCACACACTGAAAACCTGTGAACTTTGCTGGGAAAAGGACCAGCAATTACCGTGGGATGTAGGAAAGAGTGCACAGAACTTGGAGCCCCACCCGTTGGTCGGTAGCAGCTGTTTTCTTGACAGCTTGTGACAAAGGGTGCATCATTTAACCTTTCTGAGCCCCAATTTCCACATCTGTAAAAGTACTAAATGCGTACCTTGCAAAGCTGTTTGAGCATACTTTGAACTTGCAAGATGCCAACATATTTAACATTTCTTAGTGTGTTAACTGTTAATATATAATACATACTGGAAAATGCACCGTCATAAGTGTATAGCTTATTGAATTTTCAGACTAAACATACTCTCACAACCAGCACCCAGACCAAGAAGAAGTCTGGGTATCCCAGAAGCCCCTGGACCTTCTTGCAGTCACTAACCCCCTCCCTCACCACCACACACACACATTATCTTGACCTATAAGAGTATAAATTTGTTTTTGCCTTAGTATAATTGCAACCTTACAGTATGTACTCTTTTATCTCTGGCTTCTTTGGCTAAACACCCATGTATTTTACAGGTAACAACAGCTTGTTCATTTTAACTGCTGTGTAGTATTCCATTGTGTGAATATAGCAACAATTTATCCATTCTACAGTTGATAGACATTTGGGTAGTTGCCTGTTGGAGGCTGTTACAAATCTTGCTTCTCTGAATATTCTAGTATGTATCTTTTGGTAACATTTTATACTCATTTCTGTTGGACACAAAACTCTGATTTCTAATATTTCTTTTTGTGTGTGCCCCTTGAAGTGAATTTGAATTTGCCCACCTTAAAGCATACATATTTTGGCAAGCACACCTCCTTCCTGGTAGGCTGGCAGTAAAGCAATCAGAGAAATTTGGGGCCAGTAGGACTTTGCTGGCTCCTGAAAGCTTCCTTTAACAGGGCCGTAGTCATATTTCAGTTCTGCCAGCCTCCACAGCCCCTTGTTTCGTGTATACTAGTCTTGCTGTCAAATTTGTGCAAACCATCACACAAAAAGAGCCAAATCTTTTTGCTTTCCCAGTATCCCCCACAGAGCTGACCAGAGGTGGAGAACGGGGTGGATGTTCAATGGATTATTTTGTATTGAACCCATGGGGTTGGACAACGCTAGGCTGGACTAGACCAGCCAGTGGAAGAAGAATTGCCGCCAGGGGAGCTGTAGACCATGCAGCCTCTCTGAATCAAGTCCAGTGGGAAAGGACAGAAGTCTCTTTCCCAGGAGTCTCAGCAAAACCCTCACTGTGCTTCACTGGCTCTGCTTGGCCCTGAAAAAGTGTCACTCCAGCCACAGTCCCGCAGTGCACATTGGCCTGATTTTTTTTTTTAACTACGTGCATGTACACTTCTTGCTAACTTTTAAAATCATAAAATAAAGAAAAGCATATAAACTACTTAGTACACTATAGTGAATAAGTAGACAATGAACAATTATGTAATCACTGTGCAGGCATCACAAAAGCCCTTACCCCTGTGTCTCTTCCTGCCCACAACCACCTTCCTCCTTCCTTCTGGACAAAACTATTATCATATAGTTTCGTTTTGCCTGTTTTAAACTTCACGTACGTAACATCTATTTTTTTTGTCTTGTGTCTTTCATTAAACATTGTTTTTCAATACTGATCTATGCTGTTATATAGCTACAGTTCATATATTTTCATTGCTGTGTAGTATTTCAAAGGAGCCCTGGTGGCACGGTGGTTAAGCACTCGGCTGCTAACCAAAAGGTTGATGGTTGGAACCCACCAGCTGCTCCGCGGGAGAAAGATGTGGCAGTCTGCTTCTGTAAAGATTACAGCCTTGGAAACCCTGCAGGGCAGTACTACTCTGTCCTATAGGGTCGCTATTAGTTGGAATCGACTTGATGGCAGCGGGTTGGGTTGGGTTTATAGTGTTTCAGTGTATAAGTATGCCACGGTTTATCTATTCATCTTATCATTGTTGAATATTCTGGTTACTTTCATTTGAAACGATTAGGAACAATGATGACACTGTGGTCATTTTTAAACGTATTTTCTGATATGTATGTGTATATATTTCTCTAGGTTATACATTTAACTGTCAAATTACTGGTTCATAGTATATGCATATCTTCAACTTTACTAGATTCTACCAAATTGTTTTCCAAGTTGTTGTAGCAACTCATACTCCTGTAAGCAATGTAGGAAAGATCTCATGACTTCATGTCCTTGCAAATACTTTGCATTGTCAAATTTCTTAATTTTTGCCAAACAGATGCATCTATAGTTGGATTTTCACTGTGGCTTTAATTTGCACCTCTCTGTTTACTCATGCAGTGAGTACCTTTTTGCATGCTTATTAACCATTTATACTTCCACTTTTGAAAGTTGTGAAAAGTCTTTCCCCATTTTGCTGTCTTTTTGTTATTGAGTTTTGAATAGATGTCTTATATATTCTGGATCCAAGTCCTACGTCAGTGAAATGTGTTGGGAAGATCTTCTCCCACTCTGTGGACTGTGGTTTCGCCCTCTTTTTGGTATCGGTCATTAAACGGAAGTTCCTCGTTTGAATGTAATCCAACGTGTTTCAATCTTTGCCTTCACGATTGATGCTTTTGTAACTTCAGATATCTTATTTAAGATATTGCCAAGGTCATGAAGATATTCTATATTGTAAGATACTATTTTATACTGACTTCCACATAATCTGCCTACAATTTACCTGGCATTGGCTTTTGTGCACGACTTTTGTATATGGTATGAATTTCCCCCTGTTACGGATTGAATTACGTCCCCCCAAAATATACGTTGTAAATCCTAACCTCTACGCCTGTGGTTATGATCCCATTTGGGAATGGGTTGTTTTTGTTATGTTAATGAGGCAGGATTAGTGTAGGGTGTTATCTTGAGTCAATCAAGAGGTTAAACAAGTGAGCAGAGGAGAGATGGGGTAAGATAGATGTCAAGACACAAGGATTTCTCCAAGGAAGCGGAAGTTGAATTGACAAGGACCTTCCTCCAGAGCCAACAGAGAGAGAAAGCCTTCCCCTAGAGCTGGCGCTCTGAATTTGGACTTCTAGCCTCCTAAACTGTGAGAAAATAAATTTCTGTTTGTTAAAGCCATCCACTTGTGGTATTTATGTTATAGCAGCTCTAAATACCTAAGAAACCCCCCAATAGTAACATTTTTCAAAACTATAGTACAATATCACAGCCAGGATATTGACATTAATATTGTTAGATACAGAATATTTTTATCACCACAAGGACTCTTCATGGTGCCTTTTTGTAGCTACACCCATTTCTTTCTCATCCCAATCCCTTTGTTAACTAATCTGCTCTCAAACTTCATTTTTGAAAGATATTTTTCACTGAGGATAGAATTCTTGGTTGACCGTTTTTGTCTTTCAGTGTTTTAAAACAGTGCTCCATTGTCTTCTGACTTGCATTGTTTCTGATGAGAAGTCTATTGTCATTCTCATATTGGTTCCCCTGTGCCTAACGTTTCTGTTTTTCTCTACTAAGATTTTTTCTTAGTGTTTGCTTCTCAACATTTGGACTACAATGTGTGTGTGTGTGTGTGTGTGTGTGTGTGTGTGTGTTTCCTCTTCCCTTGTTTGAGTTTCTCTAACCTTTTATTTGCGATTTGCTGGTTTTCATCTCTTTAAGTTTCTATTTTTTTTTCATATATATATATATATATGTATATATATGGAGCCCTGGTGGCGCAGTGGTTAAGAGCTCAGGCTGCTAACCAAAAGATCAGCAGTCGAATCCACCAGCTGCTCCTTGGAAACCCTATGGGGCAGTTCTACTCTGTCCTATAGCGTTGCTATTAGTCAAAATCATCTTGATAGTAATGGGGTGTTTTTTGTTTGTTTGTTTGTTTTGAGATATATATATATCTGTATGTATGTATATATACACCCTATAGCTCTTGGATGCTGTTTTCTCTTTTGTTTTCTCCATCCTTTTTCTTTTTGTATTTCAATTTAGATAATTTCTATTAATCTATCTTCAGGTTTGCTAACTCTTTCCTCTGCTGTGCCATGTCTGCTGATAAGACTGTTGAAGGAATTCATTTATGATAGTGCATTTTTTTAAATTTAGTAATTTCATTTGACTCCTTTTGTAGTCTTCATCTTTCGGCTTAAATTCTCTATCTGCTAATGCATGTTGTCTCTGTTCCACTAGATTCTTTAACATATTAATCGTAGTTATTTTAATGTCATTGCCTGGTAACTTCAACATTTGGCTCATCTCTAGGCCTGGTCTGTTGATTGTTTTGTCTTTTGACAATAGGTTGTGGTTTTTTATTTTTGTTTGTTTTGTTTTTTTACTGCATGCTGGACACTGTAGTAGAAGAACAGTAAAGACTATTGCAAATAATATTTACTCCTGGAGATGGAAACATTTCTTCACTGTCAAGCCGCTTGTGTGGAATGTTCAGTCTATTCAGTAGCTGAGCTGGGTTTAGGTTTGTTGTTGGTATAGCTCTTTTTGGTACACCAAAGAATTTAAATTACTCTAGTGACCAGCTGCTGTTACTTTGTACTTACTGTGGGGTCCAGTGTGCTGGAGGGTTTTTCTCATGTTTCCACTCCACTCTCAGCTCTCTTCAGGCCTTGTATGCTTGTGCCACACAGGGGGTCTCTCTCCATGCTCTCTCCCTTCCCTCAGTGGTAGGCTACTGTGGCTTGTTAATCAGCGCAAGGCTCTTGATGGGGAAAGGAGGGATTCGTGGTTATCCTAAACCAACTTTGGTCTTAGGTAGGCTCTGTGTGCCTGGGCCTTGGGGGTGGAGCTTACTCAGAATTCCTGCACCTCCAACTACCCATAGAAACCAGTTTCTGCCTTATAACAGTGTGGATTCTTGGGAAGGAGAGAATTTCTTGACCCACCTCCAAAGAAAGCAGATATTTGCTTTGTATCATTGCAGGATACTGGGCCTGAGCAGGTTTCTTGCCCTTCTCCAGGGGTAGGTGGCTTTTGTTCGTACCCCAACCTCTGGGGTACATGAACTTTGTCCAGGATTGGGGTGGGAAGGGCTTGAGCATTTGACATGGTGTCCCTGCACTGACCAGGGGCAAAATGCACCAATGTGAACATCCCTGGTTATTTTGCTAGTGTCCTCCAATAGGGAGATGATTGTTAACACTTCACCTCCTTTTATCTTGACCTTCTGTGTTATCAAAGAAATTTCCTGAAAAAAATGTCATTTTTCACTTTTCTTCCTTCTGGAAGAAGCCTATTGTTGTTAGCTGCCATTGAGTTGGCCCCGGACTTAGCATCTTTCGCTTCTCAGCTTTTCAACATTATGGACTTTCAGCCAACTACGGCTTTACTAAAACTGAAGGAAATAAAAAAGGATATGATAAAGAGCATTGGAAAAGTTCAAAGGAATGAAACACCGAACGGTCCTGCACCATCCCATGATACTGGTTGTGGATCAGACCTTTGTGGTCCATAGGGTTTTCATTGGCTGATTTTCAGAAGCAGATCACCAAGCCTTTCTTCCTTGTCCATATTAGTTTGGAAGCTCTGCTGAAACCTGTTCAGCATCACAGCAACACATAAGCCTCCACTGACAGATGGGTGGTGGCTGTGCATGACCAAGAATCAAGTCCGGGTCTCCCACATAGAATGCATGAATTCTACCACTGAACCACCAATGCCCTCTTGTCAACTGTCTTTAAAAAATAACTAAGAAGTCTAGTGACTGGGAACTCTGGAACTTGATAAGTTGAGGACTGCATCCTAGGTCCATGATGACCCCAGCAAAGTTCTGACACTCTGCGAAAATGCAGGTAACAGCAGACATCTCTTTCCAGCTCTCTCTGCCACAATGACTACTATACTATATACTGAAATACAGAAGTCACCATATTTGTATTGCTACACAGTATATCAGCAAAGGCTAGGCAGCATGGTTACAAGTCAAAGAATAACCTGAGAAAATCTTATCATATTAGACTGATGGCTTCTTCTTTGGTGTGAAAATCAGTAGGGCCAATCACATGAAAAAAAAACATACATACCACACTTATCTGCATATACACACATACACATACAGAATTCATATTTATATTCATATTTCCTAGCAGCTCCATCATAACACACTCCTAAAAACTAAGACTCCTGTGGCTATGCTGGTTGCCAAGGTGATTCTTGCTGGAATAAACACAGCTTTTCTGGGTAGACCTGGGATCAGACAAAGAGAGCTTCATTTAGAACAACTCAGGTCCTCTGATGAGGAGCCCTCTCTTTTCCTGAGGTCGCTCTCGTTGCCCACTCCCTCCCTAGCACCAGGCAGAAATACACACTGCTGGCTGCAGGACTGGCTCATAGTCTGAGGAGCTCTGTGTGGGAATCCTCAGTTAACACATGGAGCTCAAAAAGAAACAGGAAAAAAAATCTCAATGCTCAGCTGAATTCCAGAAGCCAGCTCATTCCAATACTAACAAATGAGTGGGAGAACAGGAAAGCAAATGTCATGATCCCACCCCTCCCCATTTTCCCTGGCTCCCTCTTCCCATCATTCCAGCCTCATCCTCTCCCCCTAGTTCCTGGATTTGAGCAGCTCTAATATTTAAGTCTGAAGACCTAGCATCTTTCACTTCTCAGCTTTTCAACGTTATGGTCCTTGAGCCAATTAAGGCTTTACTAAAACTGAAAGAAATAAAAAAGGATGTGATAAAGAGCATTGGAAAAGGTCAGCACTCCTTCCCAGGGACAAAGGCAGTTTCTTAAACCAGCACAGCCTGCAGGACCAGGGCCTTCCTTTCAGTCCTTTTGACCTGGCCCTGATGGCTAGAACAAGGGGGCAAGCCAATCGGACCAGTTCAGTCTCATACTATCTCTGAGCACAATTTTTATATGTTTAAACTCCAAATTCTATATTTTTATTTGTTTTTTGGTATTTTCTCTCACTCCGTAACATGAGATAGAACAGAGGGCCTTACGTTGTGAGGTCTGGCTGGGACTTTGAATATGCTGTACATGTCTCCCAGACTACCCTAGAGACAAAACTGAGTCCTTTGCCAATTTCTCCAAGAAAACCCTCATGTTAAATTTTGATGAGTTTAGTAGAATTTACTTAAGCTTTGGCGGGGTTACAAGGAGAGGATCACATCACAGAATTAGGAGCTATCTTCCAGCCCTTCCTCTGCCCACCACCACCTCTAAATTTTTCTCTGTCTTCTAGGCATGGTAGTTTCTTTCTCTCCCTGAAACCTCAGTGCTAACTGACATCCAGAATCTGGATGAAGGTGGGGAGTGGTTGAGGGGAGGCAAGAAGAAAATAGGGCTTAGAGTCTACCCAAGTTTGCATAAACCTACCCAACAAAATGCTAAGAAAAATGAAGGACTCTTTATTAATGTAATTCACTCTTTTTAGCATGTAGGCATGTCACATATAGCAAAACTTTCTCCTTAACATCAGGAAATACATATACATACATATATATGTGAATATATATATGTGTCATAGATTGTGTCCTCCAAAAATATCCGTCAGCTTGGCTGGGTCATGATTCCCAGTATTGTATGATTGTGTACCATTTTGTAATCTGATGTAATTTCTTTATGTGTTGTAAACTCTATCATGTGATATAATAAGACGGATTAGTGGCAGTTATATCGATGAGGTATACAAGATTGGATAGTGTCTTAAGCCAATCTCTTTTGAGATATAAAAGAAGCGAGCAGAGACACATGCGAACCTCATACCACCAAGAAAGCAGTGCCGGGAGCAGAGCACGTCCTTTGGACCTGAGGTTCCTGCGCTGAGATGCTCCCAGACCAAGGGAAGACTGATGCATCACAAGGACCCTCCTCCAGAGCCGACGGAGAAAGAAAGCCTTCTCCTGGAGCTGATGCCCTCAGTTTGGACTTGTAGCCTACTGGACTGTGAGAGAATAATTTCTCTTTGTTAAAGCCATCCACTTGTGGTATTTCTGTTATAGCAGCACTAGATGACTAGGGCAATATGTATACACCTACATACAAACATGCACACGTATCAAAATGTGTGGGTCCCAATAGGAATCATGCTTGGTTCTGAGCCTAAACAAATGGGAACTACTGGAAATCTCTGTTTCCCTGGCTGAGTTTCTTGTGGGCTCACTTGTTCTCCTTGGAGGATATTGCGCTTCTTCTGTCAGAGCTGCTGATCTCCACTCAGCTGCTTGGAAACTAGAGCCACTTCTACCTCTTCGTTCTGCTGGCCAGGGGCTGTTCTGCTCCCTTGGCCCTGCCCAGTGATAGAACATGTGGCTCATGCAGCCACCAGTGACATTTTCCCAAGGTGGGAGAGGTCTCTGTCTCTCATTCAGGCTTATGACTTATGCAACTCTGCTTTTCAAGCGTGAAGCAGAGAGCTCAATTCGTGTACAGTACATGCTATCTCGGTTTCTTAACAGCTCTTTCCTTTGAAGGCTATCCCTCCGTGTTACACACAAAAATATCCCCGAATACTAACCTTTATTCACTGTCCAAGGGCCAAGTCCCACTACTTTGACTCTCTCCAACTTCAGTGCATCTCCCCAACCCTCTTCCTTAAAGCTCTTCCTGTTTCTCCCAGAGTGTCTATGTCTTTTGGCTATTGGTACAAATAAGATTCGTTAAAGCTCATCCTGACATTCTAGAGCAGCGCTGTCCAATAGAAATGCAATGCAAGCCCACATATAATTTAAAATTTTCTAGAAACCATAGTTTTAAAAACGTTAAAAAAAAAAAGCAGGTTAAATGTATTTTAATAACATTTTAAATTTAACCCAACATATCAAAAATATTATAATTTCAACATGTGATCAATATAAAACATTTTAATGAGATATTCCTCCCCCCGTTTTTGGTACTAAATGTTCAAAATCCAGTGTGTATTTTACCCTTACAGTGCATCTCGATTCAGGCTACTCATATTCTCACATTTCAAGTACTCCGTAGCCACGTGTGCTTAGTTGCTGTTGTATTGGACAATGCAGATCCTCTCCCTTTTTCCCTTGCTGTTCTAACTCCTAGATGCAGCTAAAATTCCATCTCTTAGACTACAGCAGTTCCTATTGCTCTTTTTTCAGAGCTTCTTCCAGTAATCCCTTAGAGGCTGCACCATAAAATTAAGCTACTTTGATTAGATTGTATTATTTGCTACTGCAGAGAAGTTATTTTTTTTTTCTCTTCAGCAAAACTGGGAGCTCTTTCGGAATAATACTTGGGTTTGTACTATATTTCTCAATAACCCACATGATCTACTTTAGTGCAGAGCACAGGTACACACTAACAATGCTTTTTAGCAGCTTAATATGCTGTTACGTGTAGTTTTCATGACATTTCATTTGTACCTTGTCCTTTCAGTTAGATTGAAAACTCCTCCCAAACTAGATTCTGGTTCTTTTTTTTTTAATATCCCAAGCCTCTTAGTACTAATTCTACTAGGATTTAAATACCTACACTTAACCAAAATTGCAGAGCACTAGACGGATAAGTGCTTTTGCATATATAATCCCATTTGAATCTCAACCCTTTGAAGTGAGACTTAACTGATATTATCATCACTTTATAAATGGTCAACATGAGGCTCAGAGAAGTTGATTGATTTGCTTGAGGTCACATAGCAGGAAAATGTGAGAAAGTCCAGATGGTCTTACTCAGGGCTTCAGACTGGTTCTGCCCAGTTCACTCATGGCTGATGAAGGGAAACCCTAATGAAGCAGAATTTTTAAAATGTGGGTAAAGTGGAATGACAAGCAGAACCGGAAAAATTACGGGTTGAAGCCCTGCTAAAAACTTCATCTCCCTCTTGGGAAACAAGGGCAGCGTGTGCGTTACGTAGCAACCAAATCTCTGGACTGGCATAGTTGGAAACAGTGGTGCCCCGCTTAAAGACGGTGGCCAACTACACCGCTTTAAATGTATGTCATTCTCCACAGTCTCGGCAATAATCCAGTCTCCCACATCAGGCCCCTGAAAAGGCTCACTACGCCTCTTCCAAGTCTCCCATTTCAGAGGTTCGACCTATAATTTTTCCTGTTCCTCTTATTGTTCCACTTCACCCAAATTCAAAACGTTGCTCACAAAACAATTTGTGTATACATTTCTGAATGAGAAATTAATTTGTGCTGTAAACTTTCACCTAAAGCACAATAAAATCATTATTACTATTTTTTAATTTGGGTCTGTTCCGATTTCGCTTCATCAGCCATGACTGAACCAGTTTGAACCAGTTCGAAGCCCTGTTCTCACTACAAATGGAAAGCCCTGCTTTCCAAATCAGGAGTTCCCACCCGTACCCCCACCCCTGCAAATCAGATTCAGTAGATTCCGGGTGAAGCCAGGAATTCTGTTTTGCTTTGCTTTGCAATTAATGGTCCCGAGAAGATTCTTAGCCACCTCACCTACCACGTCCAAGAGCAAGCGTTAGGGAACTGCTCCTCACATAATGCTATGGAAAGGTCAGCTCCCTTCTCTGTCCCCATGGGGAGGACTTCCAGGACAAGGCATCCTCATAAGAGACCTGCCCACCTGCTTTTCTTCCCTGACTACACCTTATTCCTCCTTCTCTGTGGCTTAGTCAGAGAAAGGAGTACAAAAATTGTTAACTATGTGTGAATGAACTTTGGTAAGAGTTGTATTTAAATGTAAGCTCTACATGATCATTTACTCCAAAAATCTAGAGATCATAGTTGAGAACTTTGAGCCACTCATACCCTCTCCACCCAGAATGCCCCACGTCCATTAAGAGCAGAGTTATTAAAAGCAGCAGCTACTGGGCATGCTTAGAAACAACTCTTTTCGAGTAAATAACTTGGAATGTTTTTATTTTAGAATATCAAAGGGAGTCTGGACCACATTATGGCTAATTGACTGCATATTTCCATGAGCAGAAATGAAGCTATATTTTAGTTACAAGGATACAGACCACAGTGCCTTTAATGCTTGTTACTAGCTTTTCAAAAAGGAGGAGAGAGAGAAGCAAAAAGTGAATTGCACACCAAATTTCAGCCTGACTTAACCTTAGTTCTAGTTCTAGAACAAGGAGAGAATGAGGAAGGCAGCACATACATTTTGGCCTAATCACAGTGATCGCAATCACGCGGCCATGGCCCTACCTTTGTGCAGATCTGTTGGGATAAAGAAATGTTCTTACAGATGGACGATGTTCTCTCTCTCTGTCTTTCTCCTGTGAAGCAGCCTAGCTTGATAGGGAACAATGAATTCTGAAAGCTGAGCATACATGAACAAGGAGTCATTTCTGAAGTTAGGAAACACAGCAAAGTTGAACTGACGCTTTTAATGATTTGCATAATTGTTTTTGGGCTACGCAGTAGTTTGGCTTAATAACCATATTTATTTTACAGCTTAATCCTGGGCTCAGCTAGGGCAGAGGAGTCTGAAAAGAGGGCTGGAGAATGCGTAGTATGGAGCCCCCTCACACCGCCCATCTTATCTCGGTGAGGAGACCCTGCTGAAGCCTCCTGGGCTCTGTCTCCTCCCTGTTTACTTTGCTGGGAAGTAAATGACTCAACTGGGGACTTCTAAAACCTCTAGGCTGTGGGTGGCCTTGATTAAATGCTCTAGGAAGAAAAAAAGAAAGAAAAAATTGTGATTAATCAGAACTCTTCGATACTAAGACTTTCTGGGTGGTGGAAATTTCCCAGATAACTGAGCATTTCCTTCTTTAAACCCTAGACTTTATGTTTTCATCATTTCCCATCAAATGTATCATACTCTTCCTTGAGTTCTTAAACAATGGATGTAATTTAGACTTGTCTTGACTGAGTCATAAAAATTATCATTACCTTGACCTGTCATAGCAAGATGACTTCAGAGGTTACTGAAGTGTGTAAGGTTGTTTATTCCAATATGAAATGATCCACATACATGTAAGTTCTTGCAATTTGTTTTAAAATACTTTTTTTAAAAATTGTGATAAATATATAGGTAACAAAACATTTGCCATTTCAACAACCTTCACGTGTACTGTTCAGTGACATTAAATATGTTCATCATGCCCAGCCCTGTGATGGATTTTTATCATTTTTCGGACAATCTCCTTCCCAGGGTACCTGCCACCAGCAGTCTGTTCCCTCTTTTAAACTGCTCCATTTATGGAAATTAGAATAACTGGGGTGTCTCTGAAACTCTGGTGGCACAATGGTTAAGCGTTTGGCTGCTAACCAAAAGGTCAGCGGTTCGAATCCACCAGGCACTCCTTGGAAACCTTATGGGGCAGTTCTCGTCTGTCCCATAGGGTCACTACGAGTCGGAATCCACTCAACGGCAATGGGTTTGGTTTTTTTGGTTTTTGGGGGGTGTCTCTATTGGGTGTAAAGTAAAGGTAAATAGGCTTTACAAGAAGATCTAAGGGATAGCAAATAGGACTCTTCTGTATCTTAGTGAACATCCTCATTCTTGCCTATTTTCTGTACAGGGAGATTGACAGAAAGCTGATCCCTAGGAAGGTAAGAGGTTATTATGGCCACTCCAAGGAAGCTGACCTGAAAACTCAGAAGGAGGCTAAGGTGAGAAATGAATCTCTCTTCATAGAATTTATAATCAAAAATGTCTTATTTTTCTCATGACAAGAATAATGCATGCCAATTTTTAAATATTCAAATCATATAGATATATGCAATATGAAAAAAAGTCTCTCACCCCCACACCT
Source organism: Trichechus manatus latirostris (assembly GCF_000243295.1). Lineage (NCBI taxonomy): Eukaryota > Metazoa > Chordata > Mammalia > Sirenia > Trichechidae > Trichechus > Trichechus manatus. The sequence continues at coordinate 13,807,366 of NW_004443941.1, forward strand.
CCCCTGCAAATAACTACTTGTGAAAAGTACATCAATCTTTTTTCTATCTACATAATAGTATGGCATGATGACTTTTTCAAAAACATAAATTTAGGATCATATACTACCTTAGCCATTCAACTTACCAATTTATCTTGATTATCCTGTGAGTTTGTACATTTTGAGCCACTTCACTGATCTGAAACACAATTTAGTATTCCATTAAGTACCATGATTTATTCAAACAGTTCTCTACTGATGGATATTTGGATAATATCCAGTTTTTCAACATTATAATGTGTAATGCATAATTGTATAAGTGAGTGAGTATTTGGGTAAAATAAATTCTTAGATGTGGAATTTGTCCTTCAAAGGGTAAGGGGTTTCACAATTTTAGTAGATGTTGTCAAATTTTCTTCAAAAAATGTCATGCCAATTTACATTCTCACCAACAGTAAATGAGAATGCTTCACCCACACTGGATATTATCAATATTTTAGTATTTACTAATTTGGTGGGTAAAAATTTGTAACTCATTGTCATTTTATTTCCTTAATATTAGCAAAATAGAGCAAATTCTCACTTGTTTTATTGATTCCTTGCATTTCTTTTGTGATTACCTTTAATATCCTTTGCCTGTTTTTTCTATTGTTTTATCTTTTCCTTGTTGATTTATAAGTGCTTTTTGTTTATTGCAGGAATCAATAAACTCTCTTTGCTTGCTGTGTGTGTTGTACTTTTCCCCTAATTTGTCCTTCACTGGGTCTTTGCCACACAGAAGCTTATTATTTTACGTAGCTAATGTTCCCTTTTTAGAAACTAGGAACTGCTGTGCTGAAAAGGCCTTATCCACCCAAAGATTGTAAGAACATGTACCCAGATTTACTTCTAACACATTTATAGCTTTATTTACACATTTACATTTTTTATCCCTTTGACATGTATTTTGGTGGAAGGAGGGAAGAGAGGGCCAGGATTATTATTTTGCCAAATAGCCATCAGTTGTCACAAAACCATTTATTGATTTATTTTCCCCATAGATTGGAAATACTACCTGTATGAGTTGGAACCGACTCAATGGCACCTGGCAACAGCAACAACATCATATACTGTATTATGTGCAAATTGCCACATGTTTGGGGATCTATTTCTGAACAACCCTATTCTGTTTCATTGTCCGCAGTCTCTTGTTAGGTTAAAACCACACTGTTACAGTTTACTGGAAACCCTGGTTGCGTAGTGGTTAAGTGCTACGGCTGCTAACCAAAAGGTCAGCAGTTTGAATCCACCAGGTGCTCCTTGGAAACTCTGTGGGGCAATTCTACTCTGTCCCATAGGGTCGCTATGGGTTGGAATTGACTCTACAGCAACGGGTGGGTTATAGTTACTATAACTTCATAACATCCTATTACTTGGTAAGGAGTCCCTGGGTGGTGCAGACACTTAATGCACTCAGCCACTAACTGAAAGGTCGTAGGTTTGAATCCACCCAGAGGCACCTCAGAAGAAAGGTCTGGTGATCTACTCCAAAAAATCAGCCACTGAAAACTCTATGGAGCACAGTTCTACTCTGACACACATGGGGTTGCCATGAGTCAGAATCAACCCCACAGCCATGGGTGGTAATATCTGGTAGAGCTTATTCACCTCCTTTACTTTCCATAATTTTGCTGACTATTCTCACAAGTTTATTTCCCTAGATTAAATTTAAAATAATTTTATCAAGTTCTTAAAAAAAATCCTGTTAGACACATACACAATGGAGTACTATGCAATGAGAAAGAACAATGATGAATCTGTGAAGCATCTCATAACATGGATGAAACTGGAGGACATTATGCTGAGTGAAATAAGTCAATCACAAAAGGACAAATATTGTAAGAGACATCTATTGTAAAAACCCATGAAAAAGTTCACACACAAAATAGAACAGTCTTTGTTGGTTACCAGGGATGGGCGGTGTGGGGGGAAAATACTAAACAGGCAACAGATAAGTGGTTTCTTGGGTGAAGGGTGAGACAGTACACAATACAGGGGAAACGAGCACAACTTGTACAAGGAAAGGTCATGGAAGCTCCACAGACACATCCAAACTCCCTTAGGGACTGAACTGCTGTGTGGAGGGCTGTGGGGACCATGGTCTCGGGGAACATCTAGCTCAATTGGCATAACACAGTTTATAAAGACAACGTTCTACATTCTACCTTGGTGAGTAGCGTCTGGGGTCTTAAAAGCCTGTGAGCAGCCATCTAAGATATCCCACTGGTCTTACCCCTTCGGGAGCAAGGGAGAATGAAGAGAACAGGATACAACGAAAAGATCAGTCCAAAGGTCTAATGGACCACAGCTACCAAGGCCTCCACCGGACTGAGTCCCGTACAGCTAGATGGTGCCCGGCTACCACCACTGACTGCTCTGACCAGGATCACAACAGGGGGTTCTGGACAGAGCTGGAGAAGGATGTAGAACAAAATTCTAACTCACAAAAAAAAAAAAAAGACCAGATTTACTGGCCTAAAGGAGACTGGAGAAACCCCGAGAGTATGGCCCCCAGACACCCTTTTATCTCAGTGGTGAAGTCATCTCCGAGGTTCACCGTTCAGCCTGGGAGTGGACAGCCCCATAAAACCAAATGGGACTAATGAGGCCCAGCAGTCCAGGGACAAGGGCCAGAAGGCAGAAGGGGACAGGAAAGCTGGTGACAGGGAACCCAAGGTTGAGTAAGGATGGTGTTGATGCATTGTGAGGTTGTTAACCATTGTCGTAGGGCAACATGTGTACTAACTGTTAAATGAGAAACTATTTGTTCTGTAAGCCTTCATCTAAACTGAGAATAGCAGCCCAACTGGAAGAGCGTAGTCGATGTCACTGAACTGTGCTTGTAGAAATTTTTGAAATGGTGTATCTTTGGCTATGTATATTTTCACCAAAAAAAAAAAAAAGGTCGAGAAGGGAGAGGGTTGACATGATGTTGTGGGGTTGTTAACCAATGTCATAAAACAATATGTGTACTACTGTTTCATGAGAAACTATTTGTTCTGTAAGCCTTCACCTGAAGTACAATAAAAAAAAAAAAAGGAAAAAAAAAATCCTGTTAGTGTTCTGACAAAATGGCATTGCATTTATAATAAAGGGAGAATTGGCATTTATATTTTTTGTGTGTGTTTCTCTACTCAAAAATGGGATGTCTTTCCATTAATTCCAATCTTCTATTATGTCTTTCAACTTTCAATGATGTATCATTTTCTTCATGTACTGTAGGTTATACGGAGCCCTGGGGTGCAGTGGTTAAGAGCTACGGCTACTAACCAAAAAGTCGGCAGTTCAAATCCACCAGCTGCTCCTTGGAAACCCTATGGGGCAGTTCTACTCTGTTCTATAGGGTCACTACAAGTTGAAATTGACTTGGCAGCAATTTTTTTTTTTTTGGAGAGAGGGTTATAGTTATAGGCAGTTTTGTTCATTTATCTTTTTCATTGCTATTGTGAATAAGACCTTTCCTTCCATTAAATTTCCTACCTGACTGTTGCTTATATGTGGGAAAATTATTGATTTATTTTTAATATTAAATATGTGACTGCCTACCTCCCTGAATTCTCATATTGTTTCTAGTGGCTTTTCAGTTGATTCTCTTAGGACTTCAGGTATATTGCTGTATCATCTGTGATAACTGTAATTTTGCCCCCTCTCTTAACAATATTTTATACTTTTTATTGGTTCCCTTGTCTGACTGCATTAGCTAGCTCTCCAGAAAAACGAAAAAAGAAGTTAGATAATAGCAGTAAATAGAGGGCATGTTTGTCTTATTCCCGCTTTTTGTGGAAACATTTCCATTGTTTTCCCGTTAAGAGTGAAGCTGAGTTAGGATTTGGGGTATGTATGTTTATTATATTATGGAAGTATCTTTTTCTTTCTATTTTGGCACAGTGGTTAAGAACATGCCACTTAGTAGCTATATGTGACCCACTTCCTAGTTATGTGACTTGTGGCAAGAGTCTTAAACTTGCTAAACTTTAGTTTCCTCATCTGTAAAATGACGGTGACAGATAGTTCTTACCTCATTGGCTGATGGTGAGGATTAAGTGAGAAAATGTATACAAAGCCCAGTACATAAATGTTAACTTTTATTATTGTTATTGTCTGACAATATTGTTTCAATTTTATAATATTCTTTTTCTACATCTTTAAAGGTAATTGTGGCTTTTCTCCTTTGATTATTAATAGGATGAGTCATACCAATAAATGTTCTAAAATTGAATCACCCTTAAATGAGTGCTACTTTGTCACAGTGTATATTTTAAATGAATTGCTGGATTCTATTTGTTAATATTTTGATCAGGATTTTCACATTATGTTTAAAAGTGAGATTACCCTGGGGTATATGTGTGGGCATGTATGTGGGGTATGGTGTGGGCATGTATGCTGCGGACTGTGTGTGTGTGGTATGTTTGTATTTGTTCAGAGAGTACGTATATGAGTATGTATATGTGGCGTGGGTGTGGTATGAGTGTGCATTTAAATGGTGTGTGTGAGGCATGCTGGTCTGTGTAGGGTGTGTGGCATGTGTGGTATGTGAGTATGTGTGGGCATGTGGGGTATATGTGTGTGGCATATTTATACCTGTGTAGTGTGTGGTATATGTGATGTGTGGGTACGTGGTATATGTATGGTGTGTGTGTATGTGTGATATATTTGTATTTTTGCAGTGTGTGTGTATGGTTTGGATGTGCGTGGTATGTTTGTATATGTGCAGTATGTGATGGTGTGTGGGGTGTTTGTGTTGTGTGTGTGTGAGATGTGGTATGTGATTTCTTTGAGGTTTTGGTACCAATTATATGCTGACCTCAAAGTATAATAGGAGAGTTTTTCGTTATGCTCTGGATGAGTTAAACAGCATCAGAATCATCTCTTTTTCAGAGGTTTGGAATAATTAACTGGTTAAATTATCTGGACCTGGGTAGTTATTTGGCAGCTTTGCCAATTTCTTTCATGGTCTGGGTTTTTAAAAATCTCTTTCAGAGTCAATTTTGGTAAGAATTTCTTTGAAAATGATCCATTTCATTCTTATTTATTGAAGACTATAGGAACAGCTGTTTTTGATATGATGCTAGATAATAGTGTAGTATAATCAAAAAGCCTCCCTAGCACTTAGTATGAAGAGAAAGAGTAAGAATAGTTGAGAGGCAATTTTGACCCCCAAGAGCACTATAAGGATGCTGGGCATGGTCCTGGGATCACATCCTGGGTCCAAAGCCTGCTCTTCCATTTTGAATTAATTAATTACACCAAGCTTCCTTTGCTTTCTAGACATAGCAACTTGAACTGGACAGTCAAGCTGAGAAGAAATGGTCTGTGTGTGAGACCGGACCGTCTTGGTTAGGTAAGTAAATACGGCCACCAGCCGTCTGTCAGTTTGTTGTACTGTGGTGGCTTGTGCGTTGTTACGATGCCGGAAGCTATGCCATCGGTATTTCAAATACTAGCAGGGTCACTGTTACGGATTGAATTTGGTACCGGGAGAGAGAGCTGCTGCTATAACAAATACCTAAAATGTGGAAGCAGTTTTGGAATTGGGTAACGAGTAGAGGCTGGAAGAATTTTAAGGTGCCTAATAGTAAAAGCCTGCCGACCTTTTGGTTAGCAGCTGTATCACTTCACCGCTGCACCACCAAGGCTGCAATAGTAAAAGCCTAGATTGCCTTGAAGAGACTGTTGGTGGAATTACGGGCATCAAAGGCAATTCTGGTGAGCGCTCAGGAGGAAATGCGGAGAGCTGTAGAGAAAGTCTCTACTGTCTTAGAGAATACATAGGACAACAGCAACAGAATACTGCTAGAAATGTGGACGTTAACTGTGCTACAGGTGAGGCTTTAAAAGTAAATGATGAATATGTGATTGGACAATGGAGGAAAGGCAATTCTTTTTATGCAGTGGTAAAAAACTTGTCTGAATTATGCTAAAATATTTGGTGGAAGGTAGAACTTGTAAGTGATGAACTTGGATATCTAGCTGAGGAAATTTCTAAGCAGTATCTTAAAGGGGACTTGTGGTTTCTCCTTGCTGCGTATAGTAAAATACGAGAGGAAAGAGATGGACTTAAAAATGAACTGTGCAAAATGAAAATAGAACTTAAAGGTCTGGAAAATTCTGTTATACGTACTAAGGGCACATGTCCTAGAATGTTCACCAAGAATGTGTCTACACAATCTTTTGTTAAAGAGAATAAGCTTGTAACTGGTGGATCTAACCAACTACCACTGCAGAAATCCCATCAGCTTAGACCAAAGGGAACAGAGAAAGAAGAAAAGAACACTGTCTGCCTCTTGGAATTCTACAGGCAGGAAACAGGCCCAAGTTGCTACATCTGTTGTCTTGCAAGAAAAGAAGAGGACCATCCCTGGAGCAGCTTGGAGATCAGCAGAACTGTTGGAAGAAGCATGAGAAGCAAGGCCCTCTCTGTTTCAAAGGGTGGGGCCACAGTCTCCTGGATCTTAAAGGGTGGGGCCACAGCCTCCCATGTTTCAAAGAGACAGATCTTCACCAACTCAGTTCCGGACTGTGGGATTGCCATTAAGATGTGTGTGATCATTAAGGTTGTGTGTCAACTTGGCTGGGCCATGATTCTTAGTGGTTTGGCAGTTATGATGTAGTTTGGCAGTTGTATAATGATATGATCACCTCCATGATGAGATTTGATATAATGTGACCCTTCCATGTTGGGATCTGCTGTGAGTAGCCAATCAGTTGAAAGGACGTTTCCTTGGGGGGTGGTCTGCATTCAATGTAAGTGGACTTTCTGGCAAGGCTCGTGGGCTTTTGCTTGTACTGGATCCTACAGCTGGCTCCTGTTCATCTGACCTGCAGTTCTTGGGACTTGAGCTAGCAACTTACCTGCCGTTATGCCTGCTGATCTTCGGATTTGTTGGTCTTCTCAGCCTGTGAGCCAGAGCCCTGCTGTCTGACTTACCGATCTTGGGTTCCCCAGCCCCTGCAGCTACATGAGTCAGGAGAAGCCTCCAGCCTGATCCATTGTCCAGCATCTACAACTGCATGAGTCATTTCCTTCATATAAATCTCTCTGTATATTTGTACGCTTTACTGGTTTTGCTTCTCTAGAGAACCCAGCCTAAGACAGTGTGACAGCGGGATGGGGCCATCACCCAAAGCTGAGGGGGCAGGGCTGCCATGCCCAAGGAACAGAAGCATGGGGACTGCCAGGGTAGAGGAGGCGGGTCACCACTCAGATGGACTAGGAGAATTGGGAGCAAAGTTGCCATCCCAGAGGGCCTGGAAGGGGTGGCTAAAGCCCAGGGCCAATGGACCTCCACCTAGAATCTGGAGGGTGTGGTCAATACCCAGAGTCTGGAGGGCAAGGCTGTTGCTCAGATGGTCTCAGAGAAGAGAGGACTATTTTCAAGCCTTGAGAGCTAATGTAATTTGTTCTACTGGGTTTTGTACTTGCTTGTTGCCTGTTATCCCTTCTTTCTCTCCAATTTCTCCCATTTGTAATAGAAATGTCTACCTTATGCTTGTTCTACCATTGTACTTTGGAAATAGATAACTTGTATTCTGGGTTTTACAGTTCACAGATGAAGAGGAATTTTGCTCCAGGATGGAATCTGCCTAAAGTCTCATGCATATTTGATTTAGATAATTCAGAAAATGAGATTTGGACTTGAAGACTTTTGGAATGATGTAATGAGGTGAATGTGTTTTGCATGTGGCAAGGATACGAATTTTTGGGAGACCAAAGGGTGTAATGTTATGGATTGAATTGTGTTCTCCAAAAATATGTGTTGCAAATCCTAACCTCTATATGCCTGTGGTTATAATCCCATTTGGGAATGGGTATCTTTATTATGTTAATGAGGCAGGATTAGTGTAGGGTATGTTTTGAGTCAATCTCTTACAAGATAAAAAAAGAGCAGATTAGGACAAGCAAGCAAGCAGAGACGGGGGAAGAGAGATGCCAAGTCACATGAAGTTTGCCCAGAAGCAGCTCAGAAGAGACAAGGACCTTCCTCCAGAGCCGACAGAGAGAGAAAAACTTCCCCTAGAGCCAGTGTCCTGAATTTGGACTTCTAGCCTCCTAAACTGTGAGAAAATAAAATTCTCTTTGTTAAAGGCACCCACTTGTGGTATTTCTGTTATAGCAGCACTAGATAACTAAGACAGTCACCTATAGTTGACAGGTTTCAGCAGAGCTTCCAGACTAAGACAGACTTGGAAGAAAGGTCTGACAATCTACTTCTGAAAATTAGCCAGTGAAAACCTTAGGAATCACAACAAAATACTGTCTGATATAGTGCTGAAAGATGAGCCCCCTAGGTTGGAAGACCCTCAAAATACACAGTGGCAGCAACAATGGACTCATGCCAACAATCGTTGAGATGACACAGGACCGGATCCTGGACAACATTTAGTTCTGCTGTACATGGGGTCTCCGTGAGTTTAAGCTGACTCAGTAGCAACTAACAACAACAACAATAAATAAATACCTACAAAATAAATGTCATCAGTAGACTAAATCCTTCCACATATGGTGGCCCTTAAGGAAAATATACTAAATGGATTCTTTAGGGGCGGAAATGCTAGGAAGCAATGCAAATCGGCCTGGAGTTCAGAGGAGCTTTCCCCTTTGGCCGGCAGGAGGAATGGGGAAGACTGCCAAGGGAGAGGAACTGAAAACGAGCTGAGAAAGGAGAGAAGGTTTGGAAAGGTCAAGGGCATTTCAGCATAAAATATAGGCATGGGATCAAAACACTGGCTATGGGGATGTACCTGCTGGTGTAAAGGAAAGTGCAGGGGCTGGGACCAGTGAGACATCAGGTTACCTGGAGGGGTGGGTGTGGAGCACCAATCTATGGAGAGTTGACATGGTCTACACATCTGCCAGAAGTCAGTTGACCGCTTGTCTTTACTTGAGGGCTTTTTCATATTTGTACCAACTTCCCTTCACCCTTGAACTTGAGGAAAGTGTGCTAATACCCCCAGGTGGATGGCCTACGTGGTGTTCATGAGCTGTGGGAGTGGGCAGACATTCTCTCCTCCAGCCCCTCATGCACGCTGACTTCTTGTCAGTTTCCAGGTGCTGTGTCCCAGGCTGAGCTCTCCCAAGACACAGAAAGCTCCGCTTGTGGGCTCCACATACCCAGAAGAGCCTCTCCCTGTCTGAGTCAGCTGCTTCCCCATTGCCATACAGTGCCCAGAAGAATGCTGGGTACAGAGGGGGGATGAGGCCAAATCAGTAACTCTCTCAAGGGATCGTATTGAGGGGAGATGAACTTCCCACTCGCACTAGCTACGTTCTAGTGACTTTTTTTGTTCTGAAAGATCATTTCTGTCCCTGGTCCTCAAAGGAAGGTTAAAATTAAATAGGCTTTATTTGGTTGGCTTTGTGTTCAATTTGGAACAGTTAGAACTGCAAGGGACTCGCATTGAAGACTCTGGAGCCCCCAGAGGTTCTGCAGACAACGCACATAGCTGGTGCTTAGTACATGCCTGCTGCCTTTGCTTAAGTGGCCTTCAGTTAGTCTGGTAGGTGGATAGTGGCATAGCTCAGCTGTAGGCTCATCTTTCTGGCCCCCTTCTACCACACCCACCCTAATTCACTCCTGTGGAGATGAGGCTGAACTAGGAATGATGAGGATGGAGGCAGTGGCCCTTTGAGGCCATTGCGGAAGCTGGGCCTAACACATAGGAGCACGACAGGGAGTCAGCCAGGCCCAGTGAGTCTCGGGAATTGGAGCGTCTACACAGAGCAGTGTGTCAGAGCAGAGGCACCCCAGCAGCAGCCATAAGCCAGGGACAAGGTGAAGCTTACCTGGCCCATCTTTCCTCCTACTACTGCAGATTCAATGACTGTCCCAGGAACAGCTTTCCCAGAGTCTGGAGGCCTTAACAATGGGTCCAGCTGATGTCACATCAGATCTGCTGTTTTGCCCACGCGCTCCTGACAGGGTTCCACAATATCTCTGACTTTAAGACTTGAACTTGAAGAAGCTGGTCTGAGAACCATCCACAGAGTAGACACCAAATGTCTCTTGCATCAGCATCTCTGGGAGTGGGGCCAGGAGTCTGCACGCTTAGTAACAGCCCAGACAGTTCTTCTTTATGCATACTGATGTGTGAACTCTATTGGGTAATATCGAAACACACCTAATTCCCTGGAAATGGCTAAAAGCTGATGGTAAAATCTGGTGCATAGTCATTCCTTTATTCATTTATTCATTCCATGAATATTTTTAAAGACCTTCTGTTCGAGGCATTATGTTAGGTGCTGTGAAAAATTAAATTTAACTGTTGCAGTTGTTGTTAGCTGCTATCAAGTCAGCCCGACTCATGACACAACAGAACAAAATGCTCTCCGGTTCTGCGCCATCCCCATGACTGTAAATTGGACCATTTGTGATCCATAGGGTTTTCAACTGGCTTATTTTTGGAAGTAGATCACCAGACCTTTCTTCCTAGTCCCTCTTAGTCTGAAAGTTCTGCAGAAACATGTTCAGCATCATAGAAACACGCCAGCCTCCAGTGACAGACATGTGGTGGCTACACATGAGGTGCATTGGCTAGGAATGAAACCCAGGTCTCCAGCAGAGAAGGTGAGAATTCTACCACGGAACCATCACTGCTCTCCTAAATGTAACTAGATGGCACTTACTTCAATTCAATTCAACAAACAACTAATGGATATTCTCTCTGTCCCAGATAAGGTGCACTTCGCTGCAGACCCAACATGAATAAGCAGATTCTTGACCCCCAGGAGCTCTCAGAGAAATGACATGATGAGAGATGCTGCTGATGATAAGAGAGCAGAGATGGGGAAATAGTCCTACTGAAGTGGCCAAAATGAAGATCCAAGAAGGTCTCAGAGATGAGATGACATTTGAAGTTGATCTTGAAGAGTGAGTAGAATTTTGCCAGGAGGGCTGAGAGGAGCCTTCTGCACAGACGGAGTTGCACAAGTGTCTTAGGCTGGATTCTCTAGAGAAGCAAAGCCCGTGAAGCGTATATATATGTGTGTGTGTGTATATATATATATATATATATATATAGAGAGAGAGAGAGAGAGACATTTATCTCCAGGAAATGGGTCACATGGTTGTAGAGGATGGCAAGTCCCAAGTCCGTGGGTCAGGTGTCAGGCTGAAGGCTTCTCCTGACTCATGTAGCTGCAGGGACTGATGAACCCAAGATCGGCCGGTCAGATGGTGGGTCACTAGATATGAGCTGCAGAGGCTGACGAATCCAAGATTAGCAGGTAAGACAGCAGGCTGCTGGCTCACAGGCAGCAGAGGCTGATGAATCCCAAGATCAGCAGGCAATACGGCAGGCCTCTGGCTCAAGTTCTAAGGAGCGGAGGTCAGTTGATGACAAGCCAAATGCAGGAACCAGAGCAAGTAAGCGAGCAAGCTTTGCCAGAATGTCCATATATATATTGGATACAGGCCACACCCCCAAGGAAACTCCCCTTACAACTGATTGGCTAATCACATCAGATCACATCATGGAGGATGACTACATCATTACATAACTGCAAAACCACTGAGAACCATGGCCCAGCCAAGTTGACACACAACTTTAACCACCACTGAACAAAGTCGTGGAGACACAAAGGTGCATGTCATATTTGTGAACAATGAGTGGTTTGGTGTGATCGGTCTACCAGGTTCCTGCCAAGAGGAAAGCAGCTGATAATGAAGCCAGAAATACAGGCCAATGCTTGACTGGGAGGAACCTTGTCATTCTGGAATCTGGACTTGGTCGTATAAGCCAGCATTCCCAAACCGGCTATGCAAATTCTTGAGCCTTGTCCAGCTACCCACCAACATGTACTCACTCGGTCTGGGGTGGAGCCTGGGAGTCTGTATTTTCACAAAACTTGGCAAGCTACGCCGGTACATAGTCAGGGTTGAGATCCCTTCAGTGAAGACTCCTAGAAGGATTTTTGTCAATAGTGACAGAGCAGTGGTGAAGTAGTTTGGGGAGCAGATGAGGGGTCAGTTTGGGACACACTGAATTTGAGGTTCTTGTAAGATATTCTAGGCAGAACTGCAGTACCACTTTTTCCTAATGATACATTCAGGTACATCCTTTGCAAAAGTCTCAGGAAATTCTACAACTACTTATTAAGCACTTACTGTGTGTAAATTCTGTGCTAGATTGCTATGAGGGAGTGCACAAAAAATGACTAGGTCCCCAAGACTTCGTATATGCAAATGAGTAATTCCAGTGTGCATTAGTCTATGCTGGCTTCAATGATGAAAGTATAGAAAGAATGCTGTGGATGCATAGAAGAAGTGGAGGATTCATAAGATTGACGCTGGGTGTGAGGACTGAAGAAGGCTTCTGGAGATCTGAGCTGGCTCCTGAATGAAGATACAAGAGAGAAGAGCTAGAAAGCAAAGGAAAGTTTGAGCAAAGGCACAAAAACAGGAAGTGCACATCTACCCACAAACAAGTATTAAACATCTTATGTATACTCAATACAATGTGAGTGTGGGGCCACAAGAATGCGCCTCATAAGCCTCCAACTATGGAAGATCAATGGACCAAGGGCGCAACTGCTGCACTCTACAATCCATCGCTGTTCTGGCCAAAGCCACACTTTCATTGGCTGCTCCCAATCAGTGACTGACAGGAACAGGAATTGTAAGGCAGGCCCATTCCTGGAAGATACAGGACTCTTCGGACGGCCCATTTTGGCACCAGGACTCCCTGGTCGCTTTGCCAAGCTTTCCTTAGATTTCACAACAGCCTAGGAGGCTTCCACCCAACCTCCCTTCACTGTCCCCATCTCTCACAGTCAGATTTGCATTGTGGTCTGACGACTATCCTAGCCCTACTAGCTCCTTCCCCATTCTCTTTCACGCGAGCATCCCCCCTAATAAAATGCTTGCACATTTAATGTCCTCATGGTATCTGCTCCTCAGAGGACCCAGACTAACCCAGTTAGGTATTGTGAGGGTGAAAAATATCAAGGCGACTCATTTGCACAGTTCTTTGCATATTGAGTCATCCCTTAAATGCCCTAGTAGGGCTATCTGTTCAAAGGGATTTAGCAGAGAGAGATTTTATAAAAAGAAGAACATTTCTGAAAAGCGACAAATCACTCCACACGTTTTTGCTTGAATATATCTCAAGATTTCTCAAAAAAGGGTGCAGCTGGAATCAAAACAAGTTTGTAGACCAGCAATAGCCTCAGTGGGAGACTGGACTGAGTACAGTACTGAGCTGTGCATTCTCTTGCTCATTCCAGCCCCATTGGCTCTGTCCTTTCTCATGCAGTATATTAAGGATGCCTTCGAAGGTTCTTTCACTTTCCATGGGGTAATGGAAAGAGGCTTCGGAGCCAATCAGACCTTGGTTCAAATCACAAATGTGCTGTTCTCTGTGTAACCTTGAACTAGTTCCTTAAACTTTCTGAGTTTGAGCTGCTGTTCCCTCACCTGTAAAACAGGTCTAGAGTATGGAATTTGCAGTTACTGGGTGGACAATGTATAGAGCGCCAGGCACTCTATAAATGGGAGTTCTTATGTCGGTTAGTTTTACCAAAAATTTGGGTTGAGATTAGCAGTATAGGGCAAAATGAAGGAGTCAAGGTCACGCTGAAGAATGTTTCAGTCTAAGGATCCAGTGTTCCCATCTGACACTGCCAACAATAGGAAACACAGTTCAGAGATCAAAATGAAAATCATCCAACAGCCTAATAGGGACGACACTTTAAAAATTGTTCTTAACTTTACCTATTAGAGCCAGAAACTTCTGCAGAGGTCAGTATAGTATCTTATGGCACACAAGCCTCTGCTCCATTCCGTCGCTGTAGCCATAGATGTAGTCCACAGATTCAGTAGACCCAGATGTTTCCATTGGAGCAAAGAACCATAGATCCTCCTCTCTCAATTCCCAGCAGAAGGCAATCCCAGTTGTGTGTGCACTAGCATGTAAGCCTCTATGTTGGGTTAAAGAAGGCTACAAATTCTCTGATGGTCCTCCTGGGAAATATGGGTTCCATTTCCCCTATTTTTGATTATGGGTAGAATACAGGTGGGGGCTCTGGTGGTTCAATAGTTAAGTGCTTGGCTGCTAACCAAAAGGCTGGTGGTTCAAATCCACCCAGTGGCTCAGAGAGAGAAAGACCTGGTGATCTGCTCCTGTATAGGTAGCCTAGGAAACACTGTGGGGCAGTTCTACTCTGACATGGGGTCAGTATAAGTTGGAATCGACTTCATGGCACCCAACAACAAGAGTACAATGGAAGTGGAGCTTTCCTAGTTTTTGGACCAGCCTTTAAGAGAACAGGTATCTTTCTTCCTTGCTGTTTTGGAGCTCCGAGTGGCTGGCCAACAGAAACATCATGTGGGGAGGCCCTGAGACTACCTGGAGAGGGAGAGGGGCCTGCCCTTGCTGAGCCCAACCTTGCAGCTGGAGCCTTTCCTGCTAAGGAGCCAGGCACGTGGGGAAAGCCACTGAGGACCCTCCAGACCAAACCAGAGCAGCTGCAGCTGAATACCCCAGAGCAATCACAGGCAATGCCACGTGGAGCAGTAGAATCATCTGGTGGGAACTGAAGAGTTCTTCTTGACCCCCAAAATAGCAAAACATACAAAATAGTTGTTGTTTAAAGTCACTAAATTTCATTTGTTATATAGCAGTAGACCAAAAAACCCAAACCCGTTGCTGTCAAGTCAATTCTGACTCATAGTGACCCTGTAGGACAGAGGAGAACTGCCCCATAGAGTTTCCAAGGAGCAGCTGGTAGATTCAAACTGCCAACATTTTGGTTGGCAGCTGAGCTCTTAACCACTGCGCCACCAGGGCACCTATAGCAATAGACAACCCTGATAAAAAGTTTGCACTTTGGACTCCATTTGCATGGGGCCCACACAACCCTAAGGACTTCAAATGACTTGGCACCCTGAACTCTTTGTTACACTGAGATTACCAGTGTCTTGGAATTTGTTGTCTGCTCACCATCCCAGGGCTCAAGATGTGTGTGGAAAGGGGTGTTATGGATTCAACTGCGTTCTTAAAAATATGTATTGAAATCCTGGCCTCTATACTAGTAAATACGCTCCAGTTTGGAAATAGGATTTTCTTTGCTATGTTAATATATACACAGGTCATACCCAAGTAGGGTGGGTTCTAAATCTAATCACTTCTGAGTTATAAAAAAAGCAGAATGGACACAGATACCCACACAGGGGAAGGCAGATGCTGTGTGAAGATCATCAACAAGCCAAGGAATACCAAAGAACCAAGGATCCTCCAGGACAACAGACAAGGAAAAAATCAACACAGCTATGACCCTGATCTGGACCTTTAGCCTCCAGAACTATGAAAAAATAAATGTCTGGTCAGCCACTTGTGGCATTTGTGTTATAGCCACTTGAAGTAACCAAGTCGGGGATGTGCCAAGGAATGTTCGAGGATCAATCTAGAAATTCATTAGTCTCCCTCAGCCCTAATCTTTTTTCCCCTTTTAAATTTGGAAGAATTAAGACTATAGAGAGGAGATAGAGAAAGGATGGAGTATGGAAAAGGGAGAAAATGGAAACAAAAAGAGGTTTCAGATTGATCAGCATCTGCTCAGAAATAAAGGAGTAAAACCAAAACCTCCAAACAAAGAAATGGGCCAATTCTCACCTCTCCCCGCTCCCCTTTGTAAGCCCCGTCCATTGTTCAACACCAACTCCACCTTAGAGGATGGATCAAGACAAATGGCTAATGGCCAACAGAACTCCTTTATTTCTACTTTCTATTTGACATTAGTTTCATTCATTCAGTACACAGCATTTATTGAATAATTGTCATCTGTGGGAGAAACTTAAAATACAGTATAATTGAAGTTGAGTCTCAACCTTTGAGGCTCACAATAAGATAACATCTCTTTTCATAATCAAATCAATAAAATTCTGCATCCTGTTGCAAGAGCAGGAAATCCATTCCCCTTTCCTGAGGTTTCCCGCCTGTAATACGTTCAAGAAGCCCAGGGTGTTTACCCAGATGGCTTCAAAGAAAATCCAGTCTGTCTGCCAGAAGAAACCATTCAACACCATTGTTGTTGCAGCCATGACTTCACTGCGGAGGTGTTGTAAACAGGCGGTTCAATAGGCTATGTAGCCAAAAAAGGCTGAGGTCCGTGGCCACCAAAACAAGCAGGAGATGCTGGCCCTGATCATTGCGGGTGTTACCATCAAGTACAAGGCTCATTGCCAGTTTGGCAGTGGTTTCTGAGAGTGCAGGGAGGGAGAAAACACCCCTCTCTTCCAATGCCTCAACTTTGGGTGCTTCACACAGAGGTGTAAGACGCCAGATTGCCAGTGAAACATCCACCTACCAAAAAAATCCTCCCTGCCTAAGCAGTGACCATGTTAGTAGAGGTTCTACCCAAAAATAAAAAACCCATTGCTGTGGAGTCAATTCCGACTCATAGCGACCCAATAGGACAAAGCAGAACAGCCCAATAGGGTTTCCCAGGCTGTAGCGGCAGTCTCCAGGTTACTAACATCCGACTGAAGTACAACCTGTAGTCACAACCCAACCCCGCCACCCCCCGTAAAGCCTATTGTCTTAAAAATTCGAAGTACATACAACGGTTTATAATAACAAACAGGCGCTACTTTGTCTTTGTGACACATATCAGAACGTTATTACAATTATTACTGTATTATTATGTTAAAGATGTTTTAGTGTATCTGGAAGTGTTTCTGTAATTTTTTTGTGCATAGAAAGGTACACTATATACTACATACTGAGACAAACATTTGACTCACTGACATTAGATACCAACCGTACCTAACTGTTCCAATTTACACACAACTTCTCCTTAGAAATGGAACTCTTTCGTAATCCAGGGACTGCCTGTGATCTTTATGGAAGCAGACTGCCACATCTTTCTCCCACAGAGTGGCTGGTGGGTTCGAACTGCCGACCTCTCGGTTAACAGATGAATGCTTAACCACTGCACCACCAGGGCTCCTAGGGAGGCACATAAGAACCACTAAAACCAATCGCTGTTGACTCTGACTCATGGCAAACCCATGTGTGTCTGAGTAGAACTGTGCTCCGTAGGGTTTTCAATGGCTGATTTTTTTGAAAGTAGATCTCCAGGCCTTTCTTCTGAGGAGCCTCTAGGTGGACTTGAATCTCCAACCTTTCAGTTAGCAGCCAAGCACAGTGTTTGCACCTCCCAGACAATCCACAGTAGCCACTAGGTACACCGCAAACCAGACTTCCTTCACGAGCAATCAGATTAGGTTCCCAGTGAGCAGAGGAGTACCTCCCTCTGTAGCCCAAGACCTGCTTTGTTTCCTTCCCCAATATTAACCACTTGTCATCCCCCATGGCCTCAACAGAAAGTCACTAATCGTCTAACAACATATTCCTATTGTCCATGGCCACTTCATTACAATAGAATAGTCTCCCTCCCTTGGGGAGGGCATACGCATACGAAAAACTAGGTAACAAGAGAAGAATACATAGAATCATACAACATTAGAACTAGAAGAGACTCCCAAGACTATACAGCCCTACCTCCTCATTATACAGACAAAGAAACCGAGGCCCGGTAAGTTTAATCAATCTGTGCAAAGCCACGCAGAGCATTTGATAGTTAGCCCAAGTCCTCCACCCAAGTTCTTTCTTCCAGATTTTCACATATGTAAGTAACTCTCTCAGGCTCTAAACTAAATTGAAAGATACTTAAACAATATAGGGGCTTTACTTTCTTTCTTTGCCTAAGAAAAACAGAAACATTGCTTGTTAATAAGCCAAGGCAGGGTCTGACAGAGCTTGGCTGCTGGAAGTGTCTTTCTAAATCTGGAAACACCACATCTCCTTTGAAAAGTGGGAGCAACAATTTGTGCCTCTTAAATGTGAAGAAACATATTTGTTTTTGTGAGAAAAAAATAACTGCAGTGAAATTGCTAAAGACAAATGTTGGGCAAGGCAACCAGCAAAGCAAGAGATACTGAGTTTGTCAGAACAATCAGTTTGTTTATGGGCCAAGAGGGGAGAAAAAAACATACAGGTGAATTATTTTCCATTTGCAAAAATGTTCTGTGAATTTTCCCAGAAGATGAATATATAGGAACTCATGAGTTACGAGAACCAAATGCCCAAGTATTTAATAAACAGGACAGGCTGAAATAGGGCTAAAGAGGGGGGAAAAAAAAAACTTCACTTAATAGTAAAATCTTCCCACCATCACCATCACCACCTAGGATCATTGAAGGACTGAGTCAGATACGTAAGATCACTATTTTTGGGGAATTTCAGTTTAAAACACACACTCCATTTACTCACATATATGAACGACATGAAGATGATGTGATTTTTGAAGAAGCACCAATAGGTCTTCATTCATTCACTTTCATTTATTAAGTGCTACTGTATGTCATGTCCTGGAAGAAGTACAACCAGAGTGCTCCTTACAAGGAAGGATGGGGAGACTATGTCTTACATACTTTGGACATGTTGTCAGGAGGAATCGGTCTCTGGAGAAGGATATCATGCTTGGTAAAGTACAGGGTCAGCCAAAAAGAGGAAGCCCCTCAATAAGATGGGTTGACACAGTGGCTGCAACAATGGGCACAAGCATAACAACAATTGTGAGCATGGCACAGGGCCAGGCAGGGTTTCGTTCTGTGGTGCATAGGGTCGCTATGAGTCGGAACCGACTGGACGGCACCTAACAACAACAACACTGTATGTCAGGAGCCCTGGTGGTGCAGTGGTTAAGAGCTTGGCTGCTAACCAAAAGGTCAGCAGTTTGAATCCACCAGACGCTCCTTGGAAACGCTATGGGGCAGTTCTACTCTCTCCTATAGGGTCACTATAAGTTGGAATCAACTCAACGGCAATAGCTTTTTTTTTTTTTTTTAACTGTATGTCAAGATGATAACAGATAAGAAGTGGGGACTGCCCTCGGTGCTGTCACAGTCCAAGACGGTAAGACAGGCTAATAGACAATGAGAGCCACAAAGAAGCACAACATGTGCTCTGATGGGAGGATGTATAAATAATGGGGCACCACGGCCACATAGGAGATAGTCCGTAATACTCCTGGGCTAAAGGTGGTGGGAAGAAGCACTGGTGGTTCATTGGTAGAACCCTCACCTTCCGTGTGCAGGAAACCCAGATTTGCTTGATTCCCGGCCAAGGCACCTCATTCACAGCTACCACCCATCTGTAAGTAGAGGCTTGCATGTTGCTATGATGTTGAAAAGGTTTCAGTGGAGCTTCCAGACCAAGAAGGACTAAGAAGAAAGTCCTGGAGATCTACTTCCAAAAGTCAGCCAGTGGATCACAATGGTCTGATTTCATTCCATTGCACATGGGGTCACTATGAGGTGAGGGTGACTCCAGACTCCACAGCAGCTAACAAGAGCAGCAACAAAGGTGATGGGGGCAGGGAGGAAGGCTAGGATTTAAATGAAGTGGTGCATGAGCTGACATTTAGAGAGATTAGGACTAGAAAATAACAAATGTTGGAGAGGCTGCGGGGAGACTGGAACTCTTATGCACAGTTGGTGGGAATGCAAAATGGTACAACCATTTTGGAAAACAATATGGTGTTTCATTAAAAAGCTAGAAATAGAAATACCATATGATCCAGCAACCCCACTCCTAGGAATACATCCTAGAGAAATAATAGCTGTCACACAAATAGACATATGTACACCCATGTTCATTGCAGCATTATTCACAATAACAAAAAGATGGAAACAACCTAGATGCCCATCAACAGATGAACGGATAAACAAACTGTGGTACTTATTCACAATGGAATACTACGAAACGATAAAAAACAATGATGAATCTGTGAAGCATCTCACAACATGGATGAATCTGGAGGGCATTATGCTGAGTGACATAAGTTAATCACAAAAGGACAAATATTGTATGAGACCACTACTGTAAAAACTCATGAAAAGGTTTACACACAAAAGGAAACAATCTTTGATGGTTACAAGGGAGGGGTGGGGTGGGGATGGAGAAACGCTAAATAGACAACAGGTAAGTGGTAACTTTGGCAAAGGGTAAGACAGTACACAATACTGGGGAAGCCAGCACAACTTGTCCAAGATAAGGTCATGGAAGCTCCATAGACACAACCTAACTCCCTGAGGAATCAAATTTCTGGGCTGAGGGCTGTGGGGACCATAGTCTCGGGGAACATCTAGCTCAATTGGCATAACACAGTTTATAAAGAAAATGTTCTACATTCTACTTTGGTGAGTAGCATCTGGGGTCTTAAAAGCCTGTGAGCAGCCATCTAAGATACTCCACTGGTGTCACCCCATCTGGAGCAAGGAAGAATGAAGAAAACCAAAGACACAAGGGAAAGATTAGTCCAAAGGACTAATGGACCACAAGTACCACAGTCTCTACCAGACTGAGTCCAGCACAACTAGATGCTGCCTGGCTACCACCACTGACTGCTCTGACAGGCATCACAATAGAGGGTCCTGGACAGAGCTGGAGAAAAATGTAGAACAAAATTCTAACTCACAAAAAAAGACCAGACTTACTGGTCTGACAGAGACTGGAGAAACCCCAAGAGTACAGCCCCCAGACACCGTTTTAGCTCAATAATGAAATCACTCCTGAGGTTCACCCTTCAGCCAAAGATTAGACAGCCCCATAAAACAAAACCAGACTAAATGAGCACCCCAGACCAGGGGCAAGGACGAGAAGGCAGGAAAGCTGGTAATAGGGAACCAAGGTCGAGAAGGGTAAAGTGTTGACATGTCATGGGCTTGACAACCAATGTCACAAAACAATATGTGTATTAATTGTTTAATGAGAAGTTAGTTTGTTCTGTAAACCTTCATCTAAAGTACAATAAACAAAAAAAGAGATTAGGACTAAACTAAGTCTGGGGTAGAAAAGAGGAGACAAACATGAGGGATGAAAGGACAGGTGATTAAATGACTTGGTGACCAGATGGGTATGGGACTGAGGAAGAAGGAGGCAATAGGATGATTCCCAGTGACACACCCTCCTGGGTGCTTCGCCTGCTGCCAGCAGTGCAGATGTGTCAAGGGCCCATACGTCACACCTCCCTTGGCATCTCACACACACACAGAAGCAGCCAGCACCATCACCCCCAGGAGGTGATCTACGCACACGGCTGATCTACCTCTGGCCAGCCCGACCCAACAAGCCCAGTTACTGCTGGCCAATCAGCAACTCTCAGAGGCTCTGCATTCATGATACAGGACAATCTGTAATCTTTGGGGACTTCCTTTCCCAGAGGCTAGACGCCAAGCTGGATTAAGCCACCCTACTTGGCAATAATGCCTTCCACAGCGTGCTCAATCGTTGGACTCTGAGGCTCCATTTTTACTTTTCACACCAGATTTCTGGTCTGCATGTCTGGATAGTATAGTTAACCCAGTGAGGGAACTAGAAGAAAGGCTAATGAATTTTGATTTTGATTTTATGCTTGAAGTATCTGTGGGAACAAACAAAAGCTCCTCCAACTAACTTGTGAAGTTATTTCTATTATGTGTTTGGATTGTAGTGAACAGCTTGCCAGCCACTTTGTTTTTGTTCTTTAGCTTGAACACTTCAGCTTTGTAACTGTTCTCCCTCCCTTTTTTGCTACCTTGCTGTTGCATTATGAGATACAACACGTGATTGGATGATTAAGTCCTCTGCTATGACAAACAGGTCTGGCCTCATGGAACACCCATTGTATTGTCATTTGAAATTAGTTCAGTCATGGTCTGTTCCCTGCACCACACCATTGCCCACCTGTATACACATTGTCTTGGATTTGTTTTTCTCCCTTTTCTTAATTCCTTTCTCCTGACATAACACAAGAAACAGCTACACTCTTTTGATTAACAGAAATGGAATAGGACTGATTGTTAAGGCAGAAAATTCTAGAATTAAGTCTGTTACTAGGATTGGGGGCAGGAGGACGGGCACATCTACTAGCAGTCTATACCCAACTACAGATGTTGGACGTTCGGCCAGTAGGCAGAGCAGGGATGTCATAAACAGAGGTGAGACAAGTTGACATTGGCCATAGGGTATAATATGGAGTCGTTGTATATGGAAGGAGCCCTGGTGGCACAGTGGTTAAGCACTTGGCTGCTAACTGAAAGGTTGGCGGTTCAAACCTACCAGCTGCTCTACAGGAGAAAGATGTGGCAGTGTGCGTCCATAAAGATTACAGCTTTGGAAACCCTATGGGGCAGTTCTGCTCTGCCCTACAGGGTTGCTGCGAGTGAGAATTGGGCAACCGGTAGTTGTGCATGGTGTTGGGGTGTTGGCGGTTCAGTGGTAGAATTCTCATCCTTCATGAGGAAGATCCTGATCTGATTCCTAGTCAATGCGCCTCATGCACAGTCACCACCCGTCTGTCGGTGGAGGTTTGCGTGTCACTATGATGCAGCAGAGCTTCCAGACTAAGAGGGACTAGGAAGAAAAGCCTGGTTATTTACTTCCAAAAATCAGTCAGTGAAAACCGTTGTACTTGGGGTCACCAAGAGTTGGGGGGCCGTCTAGATAGCAGCTAACAACAACAACAACAGTTGTATATGGGGAGGAGGTGGGACGGTGGGAGGGAGATTCGTACCAGAGCTGAATGGGGAGATGATGGTATTGCTCTCCGTGAAGAAAAATCAGAATCTGGCCCTGCAGATACAAGGCCGAGTCTAAGGCTGGTAGTACTGAGGCTCAGAGAAGACAGAGGCAGCATCTGGTTACCAGAACTGAGCTCAGGCAGGAAGCGGACCAGCAGGCTGAGTGAGGCCTGAGGCCCTGTACAGCATCTTCAGCAGTTCTGCCTTAAGTCTAGGAGCAGTGGGGTGGGCGGCAGGGAAAGAGGCGTGTAGGGAGAGAGCTATGGCATTGGGGGAGAAGGTGTCCTTTGAGCTTCACATCTTCCATTGCCCTGGAGGACAAGAGCGCTTCTTCTTCTCCAGCTTCCAATCCAGGTACACATAATCAAACCAAAACCCGCTGCCATCGAATCGATTCCAACTCATGGCGATCTCATGTGTTATAGCGTGAAAATACTCCATAGGGTTTTCTTGGCTGTAATCTTTTTATGGAAGCAGATCACCAGGCCTTTCTTCCTTGTCACTACTAGGTGGGTTCAAACCGCCAAGCTTTAGATTAGTAAAAACCACCCATTGCCATTGAATAGATTCTGACTCATAGCGACCCTATAGGAGAGAGTAGAACTGCCTCCATAGGGTTTTCAAGGCTGTAATCTTTATGCAAGCAGACTGCCACATCTTTCTCCTGTGGAGCGGCTGGTAGGTTTGAACCACCAACCTTTTGGTTAGCAGCTGAGCGCTTAAACACTGCACCACCAGGGCTCCAGGGCTCCTTAGTCAATTGCAAATCATTTGGCCACCCAGGGACCCTCTGAGGTGCACATAAAAAACCAAACCCGTTGCCATCGAGTTGATTCCGACTTATAGCGACCCTATAGGACAGAGTAGTAGAACTGCCCCATAGAGTTTCCAAGGAACGCCTGGTGGATTAGAACTGCCAGCATTTTGGTTAGCAACTGTAGCGCTTAACCACTACACCACCAGGGTTTCCGAGGTGCACATCGTGGGTGCTTAATCAGTGCAAGTGCAGTTGGATTAAATTAAAGGGACACCATCAGTTAATTATTCCACAGAGTAAAAGACTGATTGTGTAGATGAGTGACTGACAGTGACTGACGGAGATATCCTAACAGACCCTGAAAAAGGACAGCTGACTACACATGGACGGAGACTCAGCAGCCTTTCCACCTTCAGAGGGGCTTCCTTGGTCCTCAGTGCCCGAGAATGGCCCTGCTGCCCGTGCTGTGATATCACCGGATTGGGGAGGGGGTCTGTCAGAGTCTTCAGAAGCTCCCTTTCCTTTACCATTCTCACAGGATCTGAGAACCCTCGGTTCTGTTCTGGCGACTCTACCTCAGAACATGCCTTCCCATCAGGCATAAATAACCAGTAACAACCTGGACACATTCCTGAGTGCTTACCGGATAGGTGAGTAGGAGGTTAGCTTCCCAGGGCCAGTCACCCAGGGGCGCCATTCCTAAAGGCCCCAGCTTCAGTGACTCCTGCACTGGTACAACACAGTTAATCTGTAACCCATGGGTCCACAACACACCATCAGCACCCTAAAACAGGGGCAGGAATCTGTTGTATTTAGGCCCTAGCATTAGGTCGCCTGCAGCTCCCAGAGAAGAAGATGTTCCTGTGGGGCACGCACGGGAGAGAGGGATGCATAGTTTCTACTAAGGTGAGGGCCGGCACTAGCTACCCCAGATGGACACAGTGTACGTTTTTACAAAAGTTGTTTTTTTTCTGGACAGATGTAAAGATAAACAGATCCTGCCTGAAGAAAAATTGCGAAACTGAGAAGTCAGTGAAATTTGCCTTAGGTGTCTGCAACTGCTGCTGTTGGCCCCTTAGTGACAAAGCCTTACCCTTCCCTGCCTGCTTCTTCCCGGTTCTGGGTGCCTTCCTGAAGTCTTAAAAAAAAAAAAAGACCAAAAAACAACCAGGATCTGATAACATAATTATATTTAACTGTCTCCTTCACATTACTGTGGTAACTGCCCTAGGTATTTGCATTTTAAAACCTTTCATTATGGAATGAAATGGTTTTGTAGGTCTCCCCTCTAAGGGATTTTTAGGCAATATTAAGCAAGTAAAGTTTTTTTTTAGAGCAGGGAAGTTTTTCCCGGTTTCCAAAATTATCCTGCACTCTATCAAAGGCTGGCCCGCCCTGAATATGATGGTAAGTTTGCTTTAGATGTGTTAGACGCTAGGAAACTACTTCAGAAGGGACAACGGAGCCCTCCTCCCCACTACTCAAATCCTTCCCCCAAACACTCCAATTCCTCTGCTAAAGGGAATATCCAACATTTATAAGCCTCTGAATTACTAAAATCATTTTTGTATATGTTATTCTCACTTAATCCTCACAAGAGCCCTATGAGATAAAGATTATAATTAGGCTAATTAAAACAGTAATTCCATTCACTGTTTACTCCTTCTAGAAACACCATTTTCTTGGCTCAGAGTTACTGTAACCAAACAAAAAACCAAACCTCTTTCTGTCAAGTAAACTCCAACTCATAGAGACCCTACAGGACAGAGCAGAACTGCCCCATAGGGTTTCCAAGGAGTGGCTAGTGGATTCAAACTACCGACCTTTTGGTTAGCAGCCAATCTCTTAACCACTGTGCCACCAGGGCTCCCAGTGACACTACATGCTCCAGGTTTTCCTCTTTCCTCCTGCATCACTTCTTCTCTGGAACCTTTGACAACCCCTTTTCTACCTGCCCCTTAAATGTAGGGGTTCCTTAGAAAGTACCATGGGCTTTTACTCCTTTGCGGCTACACTCTCACCCTAGGCCATCTCATTCATCCAGGAACTTTAATTGCTGTGTGTCTTAGTCATCTAGTGCTGCTATAACAGAAATACCACAAGTGGGTGCCTTTAACAAAGAGAAATTTATTTCTTCACAGTAAAGTAGGCTAAAAGCCCAAATTCAGGGCGTCAGCTCCAGGGGAAGGCTTTCTCTCTCTCTCTGTCGGCCTTCTAATCAAGCTTTCCCTGGACTAGGAGCTTCTCCGGGCAGGTACCCTGGGTCCAAAGGACGTGCTTTGCTCCCGGCACGGCTTTCTTGGTGGTATGAGGTTACTCCACTCTCTGTTAGCTTCCCTTTCCTCTTATCTCTTGTAAGATAAAAGGTGGTACAGGCCACACCCCAGGAAAACACCCTTTACTTTGGATCAGGGATGTGACCTTAGTAAGGGTGTTACACTCCCACCCCAATCCTCTTTCACATAAAATTACAATCACAAAATGGAGGACAACCACACAATACTGGGAATCATGGCCCAGACAAACTGATACACATTTTTGGGGGAACATAATTCAATCCATGACACCATGTAACTACCATCAGAGACCACCCCTCTCTCTTAGCTCCATGCCTTTTCAACATTTCTGTTTGGATGTGTGATGGTCTCTAAAACTCCTTATGTCTAAAACAGAACTTATAATCGAACCCAGTTCACCCACCACCCACGATCACTACTGAAAACTCTGCTCCCTGGAGCGTGTTCTTTGATTCCTCTGTTTCCAGTACATAATCATTGACCAAGTCCTACATATCACCCTCCTAATGGTCTCCCCACCTCCCACCTGGACTCCTGTAATGCTGTGCCAGGCCCCCTTACATCCACTTTGTTCCTCTCTAACCCATGCTCCAGAGTGTAACCAGAATAATTTTTGTAAAATACAAGTCTCATCAAGCCATACCTCTGCTTAAAACAATTAGTACTTGGCCATGGCTCCACATCCTTAAAGTGGCCTCTGAGACTTGGGGCAGTATTGCTCCTACTCAGCTTCTCTAGCTTCATCTCACTGTCCTTGTCACCATCAACATTCCTTCCCCTCTGGCTTTCTTTCATATCTTTGGAAGTTCAAGTGTCTTGGTAGCTCGGAACTTCTGCACCATCTTTTCCCTTCACCTGGCTAACTCTTAATCATCCTCCAAATCTCAACCTAAATGGTACTTCCTCAATGAATTCTTTTCTGATTCCTTAGATTAGGCTAAATCCCCTTGAGATGTGCTCTGTTAGCACATAACCCTCATCACAACTGACATGACTTCTTTTGGTTTTTTAATATAATTTTATTGATTTTGTTGTTGTTGAGAATATAAACAGCAAATCATACACCAATTCAACAGTTTCTACATGTACCATTTAGTGACATTGATTACATCATTTGAGTTGTGCAACCATTCTCTCCCTCCTTTTGAGTTGCCCCTCCCCCATTAACATAAATTCACTGCCCCCTAAGGTTCTTATCTAATCTTTTTAATTGCTATTGTCAATTTGATCCCATATAGGTAGTTCTTAAAAGAGCAAAATGCTCAAGGCAGACATTTTTTACTAGTTAAGCTAAACTATTGTTTGGTTTTAAGAAGACTTCAGGGGATATTTTTGATTTAAGGTTTAAAGATTATTTCAAGGCAGTAACTTCAGGGGTTCATCCAGCCTTCATGGCTCCAGGAAGTCTGGAATCCATGAGAACTTTAAATTCTGTTCTGCATTTTCCCCGTTTTGATCAGGATTCTTCTACAGAATCTTTCATCAAAATGATCAGTAATGGTAGCCGGGCACCATCCAATTCTTCTGCTCTCATGGCAAAGGAGGCAGTTGTTCATGGAGGCAATTAGCCACACATTCCATATCCTCCTCCTATTCCTGACTCTCCTTCTTCCTCTGTTGTTCCAGGCTTACAGAGACCAATGGTTGTGCCTTGGGTGGCTGCTTGCAAGCTTTTAAGACCCCAGGCACTACACAATGAACTAGGAGGTAGAACAGAGGCACTAAACATGTTATTAGGCCAATTAACTGAAATGTCCCATGAAACCATGACCCTAAACCTCCAAACCAAGAAACCAGATCCCGTGATGTATTTGGTTGTATGTAATCAACCTCAATAGCTACTCTTTCTTTTTTTTTGTCATTGTTGTACATATGACTTCTTTAATGGCTGTCTGCTTACCGAGACTGTAAGCAATACAAAAGCAAAAACAGAAAAATTTTAGCAACCTATCCCCAGTATCCAGTGTAGTGCCTAACACAGAGTCAACACTCAAAAAATATTTCTTGTTTTGAATTAAGTGAGTTGTCAAGTCAAATAACAATGTGAAGACTTGAACCCCAACACATCTGACTCCAGAGTCCTTTCCCTAAACCTTCTCCCTTCACCATATATCCCAGGCCTCTCTTCCCACCAATTATTAGATGTCCTAGAAAGGTGGTCATATGATCATCCCTTGAGGGTAAATCTCAGTCTCTAGGTTCAGAATCTGCTACCTCAATTCTGCAAGCATCCCCTGTGGGCATGAGGACCAGGAAGCAGGTGCTCAGGGACCCCGCTAGAGTGGTGGGGTATGTGGTGGTTTTAAATTATGTCCACAAACTTTTTGCTACTACTCCTTTTAAGAAGTGGAACTTAATTCCTTTACCCTTGAGTGCAAACTGAATTTAGTGACATACTTCTAATGAATAAATTTTGGCAGAAGTAACAGTCTGTAACTTTTGCAACTAGATTTTTAAAGACGTAGCTTTCACCTTGCTCTTTTTTGGATCACTTATTCTGGGGAAAGCCAACTGCCATGTCATGAAGATACTCAAGCAGTCCTATAGAGAGGTCCATGTGGTGAGAAACTGAGGCCCCCTGCCAACAGCCAGCAAGGAACTGAGACCTTCTGCCAAATGAGCCATGTTAGTGAGCCACCTTTGAGTTGGATCATCTAGCCCCAGTCAAGCCTTCAGATGAATGCAGTCCAGCTGACATCTTGACTGCAACCTCACAAGAGACACTGAGCCAGAATGACCCAGCTAAGAGACTTCAAAATTCCCAACCCACAGAAACTGAGAGGTAATGTTTGTTGTTTTAAGCTGCTAAATTTTGCAGTAAATTTGTTATACAGCAATAAATAACTAACGTCAAGTTAAAAAGAGAGAGAGAGAAATGGTAGGATCAGAGCAAATAAGCAGACCATAAAGATGGTTCTTAGAAATGAGGGGAAAGAACAGCTATTGTGTAGAAACTCATTGTCTTTGTATGGGTGTGATTACGTTGTCCAAAACAATGCAGAGGTGGGAAGTTGAACACCAGGGCAGGAGGGAGCCTCAGAATCCTGCTGGGAAGTGAAATACAAGTGGGCATCCAAATATGGGCCCCAGACGACCTGAGGCCGGTAACAGAAGAGCCAGAAGAACTAGATTGGTGGCAAATGTAGCATCCACAATCAGGGACTGAGCTACAGAGGATATCTAGAAGTGGGAGCCAGGAAACCAAACTGCTACAAAATCAGAGGTATATCTAAGGTCACAACAGAAATAAAGGGAGTGGAAACACAAGACGTCACCCCAGCTAGACACTCAGCCAGCAGCCAGCATCTAGTGCCAGACATGTGAGGAAAGAAGCCTTCCAGTTATTCCAACCTTCAGCCATGGTGTCTTCCAGCTAAGGCTGGACAAAGATGAACCTTCTCCATTCTTCCCTGTGTGAATTTTTAACCCACAAAACCCATGAGAAATAGTAAATAATAATTACTATTCTTTTAAGCCACTTAATTTTGGAATAATTTGATGTGTAACAATAGTTAATTAATACGCAGTCTTACAAGTATGATGTCATCAACAGGGAAAACTAGAACACTGTCCTATGGAATGATGTGATGGCCAAGGTACCATGTACTAAATATGAGATAGTGGCAAAAAGTGATGCATAATTGAATTAAGACAGTAAAGTTGTACTGCTGTCCTTGCCAAGTGAAAGAAACCTGTCTCGGGTGTTTATTTTTGCTGGGCTGAGGAGGGAAAAAAGGCATTTACCAAATTACTAGCTGTGTTTCAAGTGTCGTTGGCTATATTGATTTATTCCAGTAGGAGCATCACATTTAGAACAAAAGTTGCAGTTGGAAGTACTGACTAACTAAATATATGATAATCCATTTTATTCACTGGATAAATGGAAAATTCAATAAGAATATGTTAGGAATGACCAGATCACATCTTTTAAATCTTTGATGAAGTCACTGATTTCTGAAATTTTCCTCAGAAATTTATTCATTTGTTTATTCAGTAAATATTTACTGAGCATGAACTATGGGCCAGTCGTTATTCTAGGCATTGGAAATAAAGCAATGAATAATAATAAAAAAAAAACCAAACCAGTTGTCATCGAGTCAACTCTGACCGACCTTATAGGACAGAGTAGAACTGCCCCATAGAGTTTCCAAGGAGCACCTGGTGGATTCGAACTGCCTACCTGTTGGTTAGCAGCCAAACTCTTAACCACTATGCCACCAGGGTTTCCAAAGCAATGACTAGGACAGACAAAATATCTGCCCTCAAGGAGATTACATTCTAGGGAGGGAAACAGATCACATAAAAATTAATAATTCTACAATATATCGTCAGCTAGTATTAGGTGCCAGGAGGTAATATTTTCTTTTCTTATAGGTAATTTTTTTTTTTGTTAAGGAGGAAGAATGCCAAAGCTTACACTAGGCTCTTCCTGTTGTAAAACCCATACTCCATGAGTCAAGGAGTCAATGTGAGAATTCTATCTATATCCTTGCATAATGGAGAAATAACCAGGGGATGAGTCTAGGGTTCCACAGGACCTGCATGAAGTGCCCTGGGTCAAAATTCCATTTAATACCTATTCCTCAAAAGGCTCAATACTAATGTGGTTCTAGGTTCTAAGAAATTACTAGTGTTAGTCCAGGCTCAGTGTTGAAGAGTCCCTGAAAATTTAAGTGTTTCCCTTTTTCTTGATCACCGTTACCTAGTAAGTGGTTTTAGATCCATTTGGGGAAGAAGAGGAGCAAGATTCACAGTATGTTCTTGTGATGTTGACATAAGGTCCTTCCTCAGGCATAATTGACCACCCCTTCAATCAAGGAGTTCTATATTGTGAACTCACTCGGGTCTGGAAATCAGGTGATGTACCGTGACTCACTTTGGGAGTAGTGTAAGTCAAGCTCTTATTCACCAGGCCTGTCTTCTTAAAAATTGCAGATCAAGTAAGGCTTTAGCAGGCTGCCCATCTCTTTCAGTCTCATGGACCCTGTGGACAAGTAACCCCTCTGTAGATAAAGTTATTCTAACTATCATACTGGCCTGTGACCTGTTCAGGAGCCAAGCTTACTTTGCCTCTTCCATCCCCTGGACCATTTCACTTCCATCCTTTGTTGATTTAAGCCTCAATTATTATTTTATATACTACTAATTATCTTAACTAGCGGTGGTCAACCTGACCAAGGACAGATGCTGGAATGTACTAAAGTCCTTGAAAAGCTTTTCCCTAATTCCTCATCAAATGAACACCTCTCCACAAAGAACACCACATCACTCTTTCAATACAATTTTTAAGGGAGAGATTTTTTGGACTTACATCAAGTTCTTCAAATAAATTTCTAAAGAGCTATGTTGAACATTTTGTAATAATCAATTATCATACTCTAGGTCTAAAGTTTAAGGACCTTTCTAAATTCTTGGAGACACCAATCTCATTTTATTATATGAGTGAATGTGCCTGGAGCTAACTCTACTAGTAAAAAAATCCCTTAGCAGCTCCTTCAAAGCAACGTGTTTCCTTTGGGTAGCAAGTCTCTATTTTTCGGAAAGACACTCGTCATTCCTGCCTCATCTTTAGAATGTGTTCATTACTGGTCTTTCCTGAGGAAACATCTTATTCAGCATTTATTGCTCCTTCAGTTTCATCAGTGGGGAGATGTACTAGCTGTATGAAATAAGAGAGCAATAACTTCTGGCACTTAATGTATAGCACACTTGAGAAGGAGCTCAAGATTTAGAGGACTGAGCCAACTTGGGGTTAATAACTGTGGAGTTAAAAATTATTTCATCAGATGCTATTTGAATTTCTAATTCCACTCCTTTCTTCTCTTTCTCTCTGTGTCTCCATTCTTAAATGGCAAGGCTGGAAGAATCCTTATTGTAGTCCGTCTTCTCAGACCTGCCTGCTCTGGAGGAAATGTCACTCAGCTTCTGATCACGATTATATCCATTTGGAAACTGGCACAGTTCTGGAAGTAGCTTCAGTATGGGCCTGGGCCCTTCTCCAACATTCCCAAACATGTGTCTATTCTTTTATGGCTTACTTTCTGTTGTGTCTCTTTTTTCTCGGTTCTTGCTCAGGGTTATTCCTTACCCCAGTTCACTGCCTCCCACTGAAGGATTCAGTGAGAGGTGTTCTGGCAAGCTGCAAGGTGGAGTGGCAAGAGAATGGGTTTGGGTTCAAGTCCTAGCTCTGCAGTTACTGGCTGTGTGATTTTGACCCCATCACTTAGCCTCTGTGAGCATCAGGTTCCTCATCTGGAAATGTAGTGAATCAATCCTACTCCAGAGGGTTATTACCAGAATTACAGAAAATATGTGAAACTACCTACTCGGATGTTTGGCACATGGGAAGTAATATATTAATAAATAGACTATACTATTGACAGTAATTAGGCCTCTGAATTATTCTTTCTACTGTTTACAATAAAAATATTAGTTAAAATGTTTTGAGCCTTTACTATATAGGCACCCTTCTAAACTCTTTACATGTATTAATTGATTTAATCGTCTCAAAAACTCTATAGTGTAAGTATTATGATTACTGTCCCAGTGTTACAGATGAGGAAACTGAGGCACAAAGAGGTTAACTAACTTGCCTAAGGTCCTATCACTGAAGTGGTGGAGCTGAAATTTGAATAGAGATAGTTTGGCTCAAAGCTGGCACCACTGTCATACAGGAATGATGACTCTAACAGTATAGTTGGAAGATCTATTTTTAAAAAAATACATCATGGTTTTCCAGCTTCTGCGTATTGTATTTTATATTTATTGGGGAGAGAAGTGTTTAATGCTAATAAAATGTACCAGAAAGACCAGCAGAGTCACTCCCTCCAGAAGCAAACTGAATCTATTCTCAGCCATGAAGTTCATACCATTTTTGTCCCTGCTGTAGAATGCTTTCAGCTGCAAGGAATTGAAAATTCTCTCCAAATGATCTCCAAAGGAAACGTATTGGCTCACCTAACAAGCAAGTCCAAAAGTAAGGTAAGCTCTAGATTTAGTTGCTTTGGCAACTCAACGAGATCCTAAAAGACTCCAATTCTTTCTACTTCTATGGCTTGCTGTCCTCTGTTAGCTTCATCCTGAACCTG
The DNA here is from genome assembly GCF_000243295.1 of Trichechus manatus latirostris. NCBI lineage: Eukaryota > Metazoa > Chordata > Mammalia > Sirenia > Trichechidae > Trichechus > Trichechus manatus. The sequence continues at coordinate 13,840,088 of NW_004443941.1, forward strand.
GTTCACCTCGCGTCTGGTAACGATTGGAATCGCATGCTTCTATTCTTCCAAGGAGGTTCCCAATGCTTTCCTAGAGGAGTGAAGACAGTCTATCCCAGAGCACATCCTCTATGCGCTGCATCTCTTCCCACTTCATTGGCCCATTCCCAGTCACTGTCAAGGAGATGGAATTACCCTTAAGACAATCAGTCCTATCCCTAGACCATAGGGTGAAATCATCTTACCCAGGGCACGTAGACAGGAGGGGTAGGAGAACACCTAAACAAAATTGTGGTCTACTTAGGAAGGAGAAAGAAGGGACTGGATACTGGATAAAGGTCCAGCAACATCCAGCACACCCCCCAAGCTTATATTATCTCTCTTTCATGTATTTTCCTATTTCTCTTGGCCCTTATATCATCTTCCCTATACCAGGGATGGAGCCCTGGTGGCGCAGTGGTTAAGCATTCAGCTACTAACCAAAAGGTCAGCAGTTCAAATCCACCAGCCACTTCTTGGAAACCCTATAGGGTAGTTCTACTCTGTCCTATAGGGTTGCTATGAGTCGAAATCAACTCGACGACGATGGGTTTGGGTTTTTTTGTTTATATCAAGGATAATACTAACAGCTACTTCTCATGGAGTGAGTTGACATGAGATTATGTATATGGAAAGATTTGTAACACTGTACAAATATGAGTTTTAGTTATTGTTGCTGCTGCTGTTGTTGTAGTTGGGATTTATTCTTCAGAATGGGTTGTGCTGTTAGTAACAGGGCCACAACAGCAGAGGTTGTCTGTCTTTGGTACCTGTCAATCCCCATTTCATCTATTCCTACCTCCTGGGACCCACTTCTCCCCAGTCCCAGGCACTCAGCACCTTACACTGTGTTTTAGGTGCTAAAGCAACCTCTTCCTGGCACCCCATTCAGGCTCATCCTGACATCCAGTGCCTTGTATTCCCAAATTAGGTGCCCACTGCAGCCATCCCACAATCAAATCTCATTTCTCAGCATAGTTGCTCTACGCTGGGCTCCAGCCCCACTTTGCCTCTTACTAGTTGTGTGATTTGGGGTAAATCAACTTCACCTATCTGTACTTCTCATCCCTCAGTGAAATGAAGGGATGGAATAATTAATCCTTAAGGCACTTTCAAGCCTTAACCTTCTGTGACTCTATGAATTTCAGGCAGTGAGCAAAGAGAAGTAAAGAGTTTCAGGCAGGTGGAGAAAGGGATTTTGGCATCAAGGGCTTTTAATCATAAGGTTATGGACTGAATTGTGTCCTGCAAAAATGTGTGTCAACTTGACTAGGCCATGATTCCCAGTACTGTGTGATTGTCCACCATTTTGTCATCTGACGTGATTATCCTATGTGTTGTACATCCTAACCTCTACGATGTTAATGAGGCAGAATTACAGACAGTTATGTTAATGAGGCAGGACTCAATCTACAGGATTAGGTTGTTTCTTGAGTCAATGTCTTTTGAGATATAAAAGAAGGAATTGAACAGAGAAGAGGGGGACCTCCTACCACCAAGAATGAAGAGCGGGAGCAGGAGTCCCTGTGCTGAGAAGCTCCTAGACCAGGAGAAGATTGATGACAGTGATCTTCCCCAAGAGTCGACAGAGAGAGAAAGCCTTCCCCTGGAGCTGGCACCCTAAATTCGAACTTCTAGCCTCCTAGACTATGAGAGAATAAATTTCTGTTTGTTGAAGCCATCCATTTGTGATATTTCTGTTACAGTAGCACTAGATAACTAAGACACATACCAAATGTCCAATTAGCAAGGCTGCTCTGATCTGTGGGTTCCAAAGATACACACACATACACTGAGTGATGTTAACAAACAATAGTACACATCACAACAGGAGTGAAGACATCTAATAAAACAGAGACACACCCAACAGCAGGGCAGACAGGAAGGATGCAGGAGTGGGATGTGAGCTGGTGAAATCAGAACCTTAAATACACTTAAATTTGGCAGAGCTGGGAATTCCACTGGGGATGAGAATTAGCAGTGCTGTGGGTATTATTCATATGGGCCTCAATGGTTTGCACTTGACTACTAACTGAAAGGTTGGAGGTTCAAATCCACCAATGGCACTGCAAAAGAAAGGCCTGGTGACCTACTTCCATAAGATACAGCTATTGAAAATCGTATGGAGCTGCAGTTCTATTTTGAAAAATACGGGGTCACCATGTATCAGAATCACCTTGATGGCAACGGGTTTGGTTTTGGTTTTAGAGAGACAAAATTCAAGGGGATCACTGAAGAGATACTCCTGACCTTCCAACCTCAGGAACACATCTCTGCTTGGTCTGACTTTGTTTTGCTTTTCCCCTTCCTACTTTCAGCTAGGCTTCAAAAGCAGAAAGGCCAAGATTCAGCGAGAAAATCTGTTTCTGTTGTGTTCTCTTGGCTGCCTTAGAGACCTGTCTTGGCAGATTTTCTGATGATTTGTCCAAGCCTGAGGCCTTTCTTCCCTGGAGTTTCCATCACCTTGTTTAGGGGAGAAGAAACTCTAAACATCACTATGCACTGCCTGAGAGGCAGCCACTCTCTTTCTTAACCTAGAGCCCTTCGTCCTTTATTTCCCTCTTTTTTCTCAAAGAAGCCAGACAACCTGCAAACAATGAGACACAGAATAACAATAATTATAATGATAACAATAATAGTAGGAGCTACCATTTATTTGAGAGCTTACTATTGCTCTGTCCCCAAGCTAAGCACTTTATATGTTATCTCAACTATTAACTAAGAGGAATGGCAAATATTAATATGATATAAGAACATTAAAGGAGGAAAAATGGGTATTTCATATTGATGGAAGGTACAATCCACCAAGAAGCTATACCAGTAATAAACTTTTATGCATCGAACAATATAGTTCCAAAAATGTATAATACAAAAAATGCTAGAAATACAAAGAGAAATTGACAGAATCACAATCATATCAGAATATATTAACACACTCTCTCTGAAATAGACCAAGCACACAAAATTAACTAATTATATAGAGAATTTAAATAGCATACTAACAAGTTATATATAACTTTGCATTCAACAGAGATTACACATTGTTCTGAAACATATATGAAAACATTTACATTAATTGACTATGTATTAAGGCATTAAGAAAATCTCCACAAACTCTAAAAAGTCGTATTCATACAAGCATATTCACCAACCAAAATGCAATAAAACTTAGAAATTAACAACAAAAGAATAGCAAAAAAAAAAAAAAAAAAAAGTCTATCTACTTGGAAAAATTTAAATACCTTTCTAAATGATTATTGCTTATATGATCCAGGGTTTAATCAGAAAAACAGATTTACTAGGAGAATATATATATATTCTGCTCTGATCTGTGGGTTCCAAAGATAAACACTCACATATACACACACATACACACACTGAATGCATGTCAGCAAACAACAGTGCACACCGCACCAGGAGTGAGAACATCTAATAAAAGAGAAATGGCCTAACAGTAGGGCAGACCTGAGGGATGCAGGAGAGGGGAGTAACTTTGTTTTACAGATAAGTGTGTGTGTATATGTCTTTGTACGTACGTGTATATGTATTTGTCTGTGTTTGTATATGTATGTATGTGTATGTATATGTATGTGTAAGATCCCACATATATATGGGATTTGTCACAGAGATCTGATCTTACACAGTTGTGGGAGCTGGTTAAACAGTCTCTGTAAGGCCACTGTCTTAGCATCTAATGTTGAAGCTTGAAGTCCACCAGGCAGGCAGTCAAGATATAAAGTGGGGAAGAGCAAGAACAAGCGGGAATATACAAGCACATGCTGAAACCTATGTCAGTTCTTGTTGCCTCTGACCTTCTGACCTTGGGGGTTGCGGGGTTGTGAGTGTCCTTTCTCAGGGGGCTAATACACACCTTGGCCGAGGATAAGCTGAAGCATGATCCAGGGAAAGGTGGAGCTGCTGCAGTCTCAGCTACTGACCCACACCAAGAAAGTGAGCTAGTAGACAATATATGTGAGCTACAAAATGGCTATTGGTTCACTTACACTCTCCAAATCACCCAGGGGAACCTCTCTTATGGTTCAGCCTAACTGGAGACTACAGGAAAGGGACTTCTGGGACATGTAGTTCAGCCAAGGTGACACATTACAAAGCCACCACAGTCTATCCCTTATCAACCTGGCACCCATATATAACTCCCTACTTAATCTCCAATAAAGGTAATAACAAAGCCATGCTTCTGTCTAACACAATACAGCTATACCTGTATAGCAAAAAATATGCTAGCCCAAGAATCAGAAAACTTTTTCTTACAGGGCCAGATAGAAAATATTTTAGGTTTTGCAGGTCACATAGTTTCTGTCACAACTATTCAACTGTAATATTATAGTATGAAAGCAGCCATGTTGTTAGTGTTGTTAGTTGCTGTCTTAGGCTGGGTTCTCTAGAGATGCAAAACCAGTAAAGCATATAAATATATATAGAGAGAGATTTATATAAAGGAAACAGCTCATGCAATTGTAGAGGCTAAAATGTCCCAAGTCCGTGGATCAGGGTAGAGGCCTCTCCCAATTCACGGAGCCACAGAAGCTGGTGAACCCAAGGTTGGCAGGTCGGAGAGGGGCTCCCGCTCACAGGCTGTGAAGGTCAATGAATTCCAAGATCAGCAGACAAGACCACAAGGTTTCTCCTGATTCGTGTAGCTGCAGGGGCTGGCAAACCCAAGATCAGCAGGTCGGGGAACTGGACTCTTGCTCGCAGGCTGAGAAGACTGATGAATTCCAAGATCAACAGGTAGGCTGCTAGCTCAAGTCCCAAGAACCAGAGGTGAGACAGCAAGAGGCAGCTGCTGAGTCTGGAACAAGCCAAAAACCTTGGCAAGGTGAGCAGGCAGAAAGTAACCAGTGGAAGGCAGAGAGATGAATTGAGGGGGCAGTGAGCTGCCACAGGCCACAGGCCCCGCCTTTGCTAGTACCACCCCCATCATGGGGGTGATCCATATCAAATTTCAACAGGAAGTGATCACAATATTATACAACTGCTAAAACACTGAGAATAGTGGCTTAGCCAAGTTGACATACAATCTTAACCATCACAGTTGCCATCAGGTTGGACCCTGACTCATGGCAACCCCATGGATAACACAAACAAACCATTGTGATCCATAGGGTTTTCATTGGCTGATTTTTGGAAGTAGATCACTAGGCCTTTCTTTCTAGTCTGTCTCAGTCTGAAAGTTCCACTGAAACCTGTTTAGCATCATAGCAATAGTTAAGACTCCACCGACAGATGGGTGGGCTACACTTAAGTTGCATTGGCCAGGAATTGAACCCAGTTTCCCACATGTAAGGCGAGGATTCTACCAATGAACGGCCACTGCCCTTGAACGCAGCCATAAATATATAATCAAATGAATGTGGCCATGTTCCGATAAAAAATTAGTTACAAAAACAGATGGCTAGCCCTCACACCATTGTTGGCTGGCCGCTGTGCTTATCCATTCACCAAAAGAGGACACAAAGTTCTTTTTTTGATTTGGGTACTCTTCACCTTCTCCTAGCTGATTCACACTCTATCTTTTTATATCCTATAACTTAAATATTGAGATATAAAGTTATTTGCACTTAGCATGTCTTAGATGATAAGGAGATGAGTGAGAAGGAAATAAACAAAAAATATTTGGTTAATATACTGTGTATATAAACATATCAAAGTGAGGAAGAAATAATCCTAACTATTACAGTCTTTCTTTCTGCAACTGGTCATGTGGTGGTAGCTGGTCTTCAGAACCTTCTTCCACTATCCATTCATATTCCCTCATCAAGCACCTTAGCTGGTCAGTTTATTTATTTTTTTCCTGGCGAGGTAACACAAATCTTCATTCCTGAAGGATATGGACCATTATCAGTCCTACCTGAATTGGAGGCTGTTGTAGTTTTTCATTTACTTGATAATCATAAGATATGGGTATACTAAAAGGTACCCTAGAGGATCTCCTGCATTCTAAACATACTTGTTCTTTCAATTCCCCCGTCACAGTCAGGATCAATCACCACAGCCAGTACTGTAACCCTCTTCTTTGTTTGTTCATTCAGTGTCATGAGGAGTCCAAAGTGGCCAGGTGATAGTTCAATGGAATCATTGTTTTGTTCCTTCCAACTCCATGACCATCCAGCCAAACCATTTGCCACAGCCCATGAACTGACATAGACCCATATGTCTGGCCATCTCTCCTTCCAGGCAAAATGAACAACCATGTACCCTGTTCAAAGACCTACACACCTGAGGCTTCACCAGTATCTTTCAGAGCTGTCTCACAGTGGGGTCGTAGTGCTGCAGGTATCCACTTTCAGATAGTGCCCACGTATCATACAGAACTATCTGTAAATTACCCTCATGTGTTTTCTTTCTGAGTCAACTGACCATAGGGAACTCGCCATGAGGCCATAGGTGCTATCGCAGAAGTAGGAGGCAATGAGAACCTGGGCCACTTCCTCATGCAACTTAATTTTGCCTTCAGGACTGCTTGAGCCTGATATTGTATAGTCCAGTTCCACCTGATAATGGAGTACTGCTGTATACACTCAACTTTATGGCTTGGTGGGTCAGATAACACCTAGTTCACGATGGACAGCCAGGCCACATGGAAACTTGGTGGCTCTTGGTCAAGCATTCAGTTTCTACTAAGGCCCAGATGCGAGACAAAAGCTGTTTCTCAAAAAGAGAGTAGTTATTTGCAAAAGATGGCATGGCTTTGCTAAAACAATCCTAATGGTCTGTGCTGTGTCTATAGGAGTCTGCCAAAGACTCCAAACAACATCCCAATGAGCCACTAGCACTTCAAGTACTGTCATAACTTCTGGGTCATACGGCCTAATTGGCATAACAGCTTGCATAGCAGCTTAACCTGTTGCAGAGGCTACTCTTGATCTTGGACCCACTCAAAACTGACAACTTTTTAAGCAACTCAGTAAATGGGTCAGAGTAGCATGCCAAATGCGGCATATATTGTCTGCAAAATTCAAAGTGACCTAGTATATAGTGCACCTTCCTTAGTACTAGGAGGAGCCAGATGCAGCAACTTGCCCTTCACTTTGGAAGGAATACCTGAATGTATTCCATCGGAACACTAGAAATTTTACCATGGTGGTAGTCCCTTGAATTTCTGCGGGATTTATTTCCCATCCTCTAGCACACAAATGTATTATCAATGTGTATAGTGTAGTTGCTACTGCTCACCATACCCAATAAACATAATATCATCAGTGTAACAGACCAGTGTGATCAAGGTCCCTGAAGACTAGATTATGACATAGGGCTGGAAAGTTGATATAGTTCTGAGGTAGGACAGTAAGAGTGTGTTGCTGGCCTTGCAAGATGAATAACAACTGCTTCTGATAATTTTTAGTAACAGAAAAATAAAAGCATTCACCAAGTTAATAGCTGCATACCAGGAATGTTTTGATTTGCTCCAGCAACAAAACTACATTTGGAAAAACAATTGCAATTAGAGTCACCACCTCATTAAATTTACAATTCTATTGTCATTCTGATTGCAATGACAACTCTTGGATCTTTCAAGTCCTTGAAGGTGGCACTAACCTCTACAATTCCTCCAAGAATGCAGTATTGCTTTTGAGTTACTATTTTAGTAGGTAGAAACAGTTCTAGTGGCTTCCACTTGGTCCTTCCTACCACAATAGTCCTCACACCACAGGTTAGGGAACAACTGCAGAGATTCTGCCAGTTGCTAAGTATGTCTATTCCAATTATGCCTTCTGGAACTGGGGAAACTACCAGAAGATGGATTTGAGGACATGCTGGACCCACTAAGACAGATCTAAATGTATTAGTTATATATTGCTGCATAACAAATTATCCCAAAATTTAGCAGCTGAAACAAACACCTATTATCTCACAGTTTCTATGAACTAAGAATCTGGGAGCAGCTTAGCTGGGTGCCTTTGGTTCAAGATCTCTCATGAAGTTGCAATCCAGCTGCTGCCTGGGGCTACAGTCATCTTAAGACTCAACTGGAGATAAGGATTGACTTCCATGCTCACTCAGCTGGTTGCTGGCAGGCTGTTTCTCTGGGCTATTGATCTGAGGGCCCCCGTTCTTCATCAGACCACATAAGTCTCTCCATAGAGTTGCTCACAACATGGTGGTGTGCTTCCCTCAATACAACTCTAAAAGAGAGAAAGAACCAAAGATAGAAGCCACAGTCATTCTATAACCTAATATCGGAAGAGTTATCCCATTATTTCTGCCATATTACATTCATTGGAGCCCTGGAGGCATAGTGGTTAAGAGCTTGGCTGCTAACCAAAAGGTTGGCAGTTCAAATCCACCAGCTGCTCCTTGGAAATCCCAGAGCAGTTCTACTCTGTCCTATAGGGTTGCTATGAATTGGAATCAACTCGACAGCAACGAGTTTAGTTATTTTTTATATTCATTAGACACTCAACCCATGCTCTGGATGAAGGGATTACATAAGAGCATGAATACCAAGAAATGAGAATCATTAGGGACCACCCTAGAGGCTACCTGCCACATTAGATTATTGAAATAAAATTATCAACAATTTAGAAATAAACATTAAAAGTCAAGATAACAAAACTCATGAGGGCTTCACACAACACATCCCATTTTACTGATTGGAAACTCAAGGCACAGAACAGTTGAAAATTATTTGTCCCAGGTCACTTAACTACTTGGTGGCAAATCCAATACTCAAATCTCATTCTGATTCTAAAGCCTCAATCCTGACTCTCACCTCTGCCTCCAAAATCTCCTTTAACAAGGAATTTTATGCCAGATAGCTTCTGCTCCCTTCATTTTCGTCTCTCTTCCTACTTCTGTCTCCACTTCTCTTCCATCAGAAGCCAAACTCACTGCTGTCTAGTCCATTCTGACTCATAGGGACACTATAGGACAGAGTAGAACTGCCCCATAGAGTTTCCAAGGCTGTAAATCTTTACAGAAGCAGACTGCCGCATCTTTCTCCCACGGAGCGGCTGGTGGGTTCGAACTGCCGACCTTTTTGGTTAGCAGCTGAGTGCTTTAACCACTGCACCACCAGGGCTTTTTTCTTCCATCAAAGAGGAAAACTATTCATGGACTGGCATATTTACCTTATTGGACCAAGTATAAGGCACCCTGAAATGTAAAACCATATTTTTTCATAGAAAAGACCATCTTACACTATAACTATGGTCTTTCCCACTGAACTTTTCCTTCCCCCTAACGATTTTACATCTTTCCTTTACTTTTTGCCATTTGAGCAGGAGCTGGTGACATTGACACCATAATTTAAAACAATTTTTCCTTAGCAACAACAGCTGAGTTGCCTTTGCAGGTACCTCCAATTTCAGAGCTTCTCAGAACGGCCCGCTAAAAGGGCCAGCATCACTTTCAGAACAACAAATGAAAAGCCTAAAGCATAACTTAAGAGGTTGAATCACACATCTCCATCCCCGCCTACCCCTTCTCTTCCCTTCCCTCCTTCCTGGAGGCCCAGTCAGTGAGATTTCAGCAATAACTTCTGCAGCCTGGGAAAATGCTGAGGTTACTTACACTTGGGAGAACCTGGCTGCCCAGAAGACAGTTTCAGTTCCTGCTGCCCACCTACGAATAAGAAGCAACTTGTGTGTTTAGAGCGATCATTGTATTTATGCAGCGGAAGTTACTCTCAGATCACAAATTAAGGGTTGGAAGAAATAACTCTTATTTTTTAATAACCAAACAATTTATTTTATCAGCCTCATTCCACATAGGAGTATAAACCTAATGAGTCAATTCAGAGACCCATCAATAGGGTTGGTTTAAGATGTGGGTAGAGGGAAGGGATGAATGGGGACTCTAGCCTTTGTTGTCATCTGTCTACACCTGCAACTGTTGAGATGTACATTATCCAGTTGGTCCTCAGTCTTAGAATCATTCTCAGCCTTTGATCCTGACCGTAGGCCCCTCCAGGCTGACTCTGTCTGAAGTACTTCTGTGCCCCTCTCAGAAGTATAGGAAACACTCAATTATGCTTCTACTACATCTGGAAAGAACAATTATACAAGTCTTCCCTTTATCTATCTGGAGAAGTTTCCAGTTCTTCAATATCTCCCCGGAATTGGCCCTGGGAGCAAAACACAGAACTTATGCTCAGGAACCAACAATGTCTAACTTTCCCTCAGATGCTCCTCTTCTTCTCCCTTCACCAGTTCTATATGCTTTATCTAAACCCAGGTGGAGAAGAGGAAGAACTGGCTTTGATTAATCAAGTATTCTTTTAAATCTTTTTTGTCTTATTCATAAACCTAAGCTTTTGAAATATTCAAAAGACAAAATTTCACTCTTTTCTCCTCTGATTTTGCCTTAACAACCTTCCCCAGGGCCCTTGAAATCTCAAGAATGTGAGAAGAGCCAAATGTAAAATAAAATTTAAAAAAATTATGGACGAATACATATTAATATCAAAATATTATTCCAACACAAATAAATTACTCTGTCTTACATACAATTGATAACATTTCTTTTTAAATCCTTAATTTTCTTTCACATCCACCCAAAGCAGGAAATTTTGCTGAACGCCCTGAGCTAAGTTTCCTTGGGGTGAAAAAATATACTGCCTTCCCTTAAGGATAGTCTAATAAAAGATTCAAAATCTCGGACATAAGAAAGCAGTTATAGAATAATGCAATGTTAAACTATGTGACCCTGAGGAGAACTGCAAAAGGAGTCCAGAGACTCCCAGAAACATCCTGTCTGATTCCCATCCCCATACTCCTGTCCCAGTCCTCAAGGTTGACTGGGTTGCTTTGTTCATACCTCTGACGCTAAGAGGCTTATATCTCCTTAACCTTTTGGACCCCATGCTCCATGATCTCACACTAGAGAATCTTCAGATAAAGGTCAGTCTTCACAAAGAAAGTGACTCTATTTTTGGACACAAATACCAAAATCTCCTACGATAAACAGGACAAACCCTCATGCCTAGGAAAGTTATGCTTGTTATGACTGTCAGTCCCAGAATGGGGCCAACCACGTGGCCTTATATTTCCCCAACCACAGACTCAACCAACAAGAGAACCCCATCCTCTTGTAATACCTCTTACAGTGAGGTCCATTTTGAATCTTTGCTTATTTTCCTGAAACTTTGCAGATTGGGTTATAACAATAGACCCTACATAGCCTGTCTGATCTCAGTTATATTGAGTCCTCTTCTACTGTTGGGACCTGTTTGACACAGGTTACTGAATAAGTTGTGTCTCTTGGGCCTTCAATGTCCACCAGATGCAAAACCAATATATTCTCTTTTCCATAGTTTCAGGGTTGGCCATTAGATATTTTCTGTTTTCAGAGAAGGAAGCAAGATATTTGGGGAAGGAAGTCAGGCTCAAAGAGCAGAGTGGTGAGAGCATGATAAGAAGCCAAATTGTAAGTTTAAAGAAGGCTAAAGGAAATATAAATTGTCTGGGCCGGATAGTCAGGAATCATCCCTGTTTCCTCACTTTCCCTCATCTCCCATACCCAAATTATGAGCAGAGCCTATACATTCTACCTTCAAAATACCTCTCAAATTGATTCTTTTTCTTTTTTTTTTTTTGCATTTCAATGACTGCAACTTCTTTAGGCCAGGCAGCCTTCATCTCTTCCCTGGACTACCACTAAAATCTCCTAATTTGTCTCTTCTTTTTCCCATATAATTCATTCTTACTCCCACATAATTCATTCCCTCAAAGCAACCACAGTAATCTTCTTAAATAATGAATAAAATTACTTCTCTCCTCTGATTAAAATCTTTCAGCTTTTACTTTCAGCAAAGATAGAGTAACAGGGACCATATCTACCCTCCCCCCCACACAACTAGAAAAATGGACAAAAATATATAAAATAACTATTTTCAGACAGGCAGTACAGGACAATGATCCCTGAGAGAAGGTAAGCCCTACAATGGCACAAGCTTACTGCCCGGAGGCAGTTTCCAGTTCACAGTGCTGGGAGAGGTAAACCAAACAGATATGTATGAATTGAAGAGATAGAGATCTAGACAGGGATGATCCAAGTGGCTAGAATTTATGAGCAGGGTACTGGAAAAAAGGTGAGCAGCACAGAGAGAGAGCACTAAAGATCTGCAGAGGAGTCCCATCAAATTTCTGGTTGAGTACTAATCTGTGCATATATAAGAGGAACCTACCCTAAGCCATGGAAAGAACTACTTAAATGTGCAGAACAATTCACAGATCTGGGAATAGTTCATGTTCCTACCAGCCAGAGTAGAAAGATCTCATAATTATGAGGGATTGGGTGGAACCTGAGACCAGCACCCTGCTCACCATCTTGAATAGGCAAAGGGTTGTGCCTGCCATCTTCTGTGATATAGAAACTAACTCCCTGTCTTTAAGCTATCTCGTTATTTAGGTATGCTTCCTGTTACTGGCCAAGTTGAGGAAAACAAGACACTAGGGTCACAGAACCAGCTGAAACTGACAAGAATTAGATCTGGCCCGCCTGACATGCGCAGAACCATTGACTCCCACCCTCTGGATGACCCTGGAACTCTTCTCCCATTGGATGGAACCAAAGTTTAGTGGCCCAAGATTGGGGGAAGGCTTTCAGAAGCAAGGGGTCTGAGCTTAAGATCCGCTTTGAGAGACACTGGTGTTTAGACTAAGCACAAAATAGCCGTACTGCACCAAGAATGCCTTTTCGGGCCAGACCAATCAGCAAGCTGAAGAATCGGCATTCCTGAAGACCACAGACCCGATTTTCTTCACCCATATAAACCCCTTGGGCTATTGTTCTGGGAGGCATCTTGGCGATGCAAGTCCCGGTGTGTTCCTTTGCTTGGCCAACCAAATAAAGCTTCTTCTTTCACTTTAACCTGCTCCTGTCTCTGTGGCTGAGCCAAGCAGACCTGGAGCAGTCAGTCCAGTTACAATCCTCAAAATGTTATAACCTTAGTACCCGTTGCCGTTGAGTCGATTCGGACTCATAGTGACCGTCTAGGAAGGACACAGTAGAACTGCCCCATAGAGTTTCCAAGGAGCAGCGGGTGGCTTTGAACTGCTGACCTTTTGGTTAGCAGCTGTAGCACTTAACCACTACACCACCAAGGTTTCCATCACCTTAATAGTAGGGCTAAATTACTCTTAGATTAAAGTCTGCTCTGGAACCCTCTCTAGCAAAACTTAAAAACAACCTCAAAATAAGCCAAGTGGTTCCAAGTAACTTAATTGCACAGCAGAACAAAATCCAACATTAGTTAAAGTAATAGAACAAAATCCAGCTGTCAAAAAGTGTAAAATTCACAAAGGCTTCCAATAAAAAATTACCAAGCATGCAAACAGAACTCTGGCTATAGTAGAATGAAGAGATAGATGAATTCTCTCCTCATAAAACAAGTAGAAATTGGATAGAATTGTCAAATTAACCATTTCAGGACCCTGGGAAATGACCAAAGGAAAACAAGAATTTGAGAAGCTTACAATGATTTTTAAAAAATCTACTAGAACTTCACATGAAAACAGCGGTATATGTTTGTGATAAATGTAACTATTGTCACTGAACAATTTGTGTGGAAATTGTCAAATGGGAACCTAACTTTCTGTGTAACACTTCACCAAAAACTCAATAAAATATTATTTAACAAAAGAAAAAAACAGCAGTCTGTGGCCTTATTGCCTAGGCCCACTCCCAACCTCTTACCTCCAGCTTTGTTTCTGAGAAAAGTAGTTTTAAATGGCTGACACTGGTTGTAAAAACCAGCAGCTTTGCCGCCAGAGGTGGCAGACTAGACTTGGAATGGGAGGCCAAAAGCCATGGCAACATTGTCAGTAAAAAAATAAAATTTGGTAGGAAACAAATATGTAAAACTCACAACTCTGCTTGCTAGCCTAAGGTTGTGATCCCAGTTAGAGCAAGAGGCCAGACGAGGCATAAATGTAATGAGGCGATCCTGAAAAATGAGAGTCCTATAGGCTAGATTAGCTCTCTACCCATCCTTAGCTGGCTGGGAAACAATGCATAGGGAAAACCTGAGAGCTCAGTGGAAAGTAAAAGCCTAGGCACACTTGAGAACTACCTGAACTTTGAATGCACTCCCCAATCTACACATAGATAGGCCAGCAGAGAGGTGGGTGAAAGCTTTATGGACTCAAGGTGTTTGAGCACAGTTTCTGCCCAAATCATTGGTTGACCACTCAGCTATGCTGACGCAGGGGTGACCTCCAGGAATTTAGGCTAAAAAATAGGAATACGAATAAAGAATCTGAGCAGAGACATCAGCTGTGGACTAAAACACATGGGAGAGAAAGATTCCACCATTTAAATCCAGACAAATTGCTAAAAAAAAAAAAAAAAAAAAAAAATCCCAAAGGGGAAAAAAAATCAGAATCCAGAGTTGCTACAATATATTATTGGAAATGTCCATTTGTCAACAAAAAATATGAGACATGCAAAGAAAGTATGACTCACACTCAGGAAAAAAAGCAGTCAATACAATAAAAACTAACTCTGAGTGGGCCCAGATGTGGGATTCAGCATGCAAAAACTTCAAAGGAGGTATTATAAATATATTCAAACAACTAAAAAAAATGAAACCGTCTAAACTAGGGAATGTCAGTAAAGACATAAAAACTATAAACAAGAACCAAATAGAAATTCCAGAGTTGAAAAATATAATAACTAAAATGAAAATTCTACTAAGTAGGTTCAACAGCAGATTTGAGTTGCAAGAAAAGCAAATTGGTGAGCTTGAAGACAGATTAGAATTTTTTCAATCTGAAGAATAGAGAGAAAACAAATTGAAGAAAAAAATTAATAGAGCCTCAGAGACCTATGGGGCAGAATCAAGCATACTCATATACCTATAATAGGAGTCCCAGAAGGTGAGATGAGAGAGAAAAGAGGATCATCAAAAGCATTTGAAAAAATAATAGTCAAAAACTTCCCAAATTGATGACAAACATTAATCTTCAAATTCAAGAAGTTCAACAAACCCATATATGATAAACTCAAAGAGATCCACCCTAGACACATAATAGTCAAAAAAACTAAAAGCTAAGAGTGGAAAAAAGAGAAAATCTTGAAATCAGTAAGAGAAAAACGACTCATCATGTACAGGGGAACAAAAATATTTTAAATGGCTGACTGCTCATCAGAAATAATGGAGGCCAGAAGGCAGTGGAGTGACATACTCAAAATGCTAAAAGAAAAGCCTGTCAACCAAGAATCCTATATTCATCAAAACTAAAAATAAGCACATTTCCAGATAATCAAAAACTAGAGAGTGTGTTGCTAGCTGACCTGCCCTACAAGAAATACTAAAGGAAGTTCTTCAGGCTGAAAGGAAATGATACCAGATGGTAAATCAAATCCACAGGAAGAAAAAAAGAGTACCAGAAATTGTAAATATATTAGTAAGTAGAAAGATAAATAAATATAATACACAATAAATATATATATAACATACATTATTTATACATAAATATATTTTCTCTTTTCTTAATTTATTAGAAAACAAGATTGTATAAAGCAATAATTATAACTATATTATAGTGGGTTTATAACATATAGATTGAAATATATGACAATAATAGTCCAAAGGAGGGGGTAGAAATAGAGCTATATTGGAGCAAAGTTGCTATATTTTCCTTGAATTAAATCAGTATTAACTTGAGATAGATTGTGACAATTAATATGTATACTAAAATCTGTGGAGCAACAACTAAAAAAAAGTGCTAAAAAACAAAACAGAAATTAAGATGGTATACTCAAATATTTGATTCAAAATAATACAGTAAAGAAGGAATAGAGAAACAAAGAAGACATGAGACATATTGAAAACAGATAGCAAAGTAGCACATTTAAATCCAGGTATAGCAAATATTACATTAAATGTGAATAGACTAAACACTCCAACAAGCAGAGAAGAAGGTCAGACTGGATGAAAAGTAAGATCCTATTATACGCTGTCTACAAGATACACTGTTTACATTCAAAGACACAAATAGTTTAAAGGTAAAAAAGATGGAAGAAGATACATCATTCAAAGAGCAACCAAAAGAAAACTGGGATGCTCATATTAATGTCAGACAAAATAAACATTCAGATAAGAAATATTACCAAAAGAGGGAAATTTCATGAGGCTAAAAGGATTAATATATTAGTAAGAATATATAACAGTTATAAAAGTATATGCGCTTAACAACAGAGTCCCAAAATACAGGAAGCAAAAGATTACAGAATTAAAAGAACAAATGGATAATTCAGAAATTATAGTCGAACCCCCCTTTCCAGTAACGGATAGAATTAGACTGTAAAAAAGTAAGACTGGAGAAGATTTGAATAATGCTTTCAACCAGCTTAACCTAACTGCCATTTATAGAACACTATACCCAACAAGTTCAGAATACACGTCCTTTTCAAGTATCAATGGAACATTCTCCAGGGTAAACCATATTCTAGGACCTTAAACAAATTTCAAATAAATTTGAAAGACTTACATTATTGCAAGTATGTGCACTGATTGCAACAAAATTTAATTAGAAATCAACAATAGCAAACATTTTGAGAAATCCCCAAATATTTGAAAAATAAACAACATACCTCTAAATAACTATTGGGTGAAAGAAGACATCACAAGAAAACATGGAAAATATCTTGAACTGAATGAAAACAAAACGCAGGATATCAAACTTTATGACATACAAATAAAGTGGTGTTTAGAAGAAAATTCTAAGCCTTAATTGCTTATTTTAAAAGACAAAGATCTAAAATCTGTCATTGAAGCAGTCGCCTCAAGAAACTAAATATACTAAAGAAAACCAGGCCACAGCAGATAATAATCAAATTGCCGAGAAAAGAAAAATTCTAAAAGAATTCAGAGAAAAAGATACGATACATACAGAGTAACCAACTGAAGAATATTAACAGATTTCTTGTCAGAAATTGTGTAACCCAGAAGACAATGGGCAGTGTTTTAGGCTGCGTTCTCTAAAGTAGCAAAACCAGTGAAGAGTATATAGATCGAGAGAGAGAGAGAGAGATCTCTAGGAACTGGCTCACAAGGTTGTAGAGGCTGGCAAGTCCCAAGTCCACGGGTCAGGCATCAGGCTGGTGGTTTCTCCTCACTCACATAGCTGCAGGGGCTGATGAGCCCAAGATCAGCAGTCAAATGGCAGGTTTCTGTTTTATATAATAGAAAAACCAAGCAGTACTTTTGGAGTGTAGCATACCTCCTCATGGGTCACACTTTGTACTTCACCCCTGGGACTTGCTGGAGCTTAGGTCTCGTTATAGGTCTAGAAGCAAAAATGGATGGTGGGGCTTGGTCCTGGGGACATTCAGCAATGTCTTGTAAGGCATCTGCTCCAGGTGACTCCCCCAGCAATGACCCAGATGCTGCCCCAGGCCATATCTCAGACAAAAGCTCTTCAGACACAGCTGAGTTAATCTCATCAGATAATGGGATAATGGTTTTACTGGGAAGGTGTCTTAGCCAAAAAAGATGGAGTAGTCTCTTCATATGGAACTAAAAGGGCTAGTTTTTTGTTTTGTTTTCTTTTTTAATTGTACTGCCTTCTCGTCCTTTCCCCTGGGCTGATGTGCCCCTTTAGTCTCGTTTTGTTTTATGGGCCTGTCTAATCTTTGGCTGAAGGGTGAACCTCAGGAGTGACTTCATTACTGAGCTAAAAGGGTGTCTGGGGGCCATACTCTCGGGAGCTGACAAAGTCCAAGATCTACAGGTCATGTGGCAGGCTGCTGGTTCACATCCCAAGAATTGGAGGTTAAAGGATGATGAGTCGTATGTAGGATCCAGAGAGAGCTTTGCCAGAACATCCATATATGTATTAGATGCAGGCCACAACCCCAGGGAAACTGATTGGCTTTTAACTGATTTGCTTTCAACTGATTGGCCTTTCAACTTATTGCTCACATCGGATCACAAAATGGATACACAATATCTGCCAAACCACTGAGAATCATGTGGTTTGGCAAGCCAAGTTGACACATAACCTTAACCATCACATAGTTCTTTTTGTTCCTACATAATACACCGTATCTGAAGTTTATTTTGTCTAATTAATATAGTTAATTCAAAAATATATTGATTACTACTTGAATGGTATATTGTTTTCCATTCTTTTACTCTTAGCCTATATTTAAAGCTTATTTATATTTATATCTATATCTACATTTAAAGCTTATTTCTTATAGACAGCATTTAATCTGAAAATTTTTGCCTTTTAATTAGTCTTTAGATTATGCACTTTTAAATGTATTGTGGTAAAATATATATAACATTTCTCATTTTAACCATTTTTAAATGTACAATTCAGTAACATTAATTTCATTCACAATGTTATGCAACCATCTCTACTATCTACTTTGAAAACTTTTTCATCACCCTAAACAGAATCTCTGTATCCACTAAGCAATAATTACTCATTCTCTCCTCTCTCCAGCACCTGGTATCCACTAATCTATTTTTGTCTGTATGCATTTTCCTATTCTAGATATTTTATATAAGTGGAGTTTTACAATATTTGTCTTTTTGCGTCTGAGTTACTTCACTTAGCATCGCGTTTTCAAAGTTTATCCAAGTAGTAGCATATATCAGGACTTCATTTCTATTTACAGTTGAGTAATATTTCAGTTATGTATATGCTACATTTTATTTATCCGTTCATCTTCTCATGGACACTTGGCATGATTTCACCTTTTGAATACGGTCAGTAATGCTGAAATGATTATTGGTAACCAAGTCTCTGCTTTCAAGTATTTTAAGTACATACTTAGGAGCAGAATTGCTATATCATATGGTAATTCTATGTTTAACTTTTTGAGGAACCACCAAACTATTTTCCACCATGCTGGACCATTTTAAATACCCACCAGTAATATACAAGGGTTCCATATTCTTCATATCCTCACCAATACTTGTTCATTCCTGGTGTGTAGAAAAACAACTGATTTTATTGTATTGATCTTGTACCCTGCAACTTTTCTAAATTTATTTATTAGCTCTATTAACTTTCTTGCAGATTTTTTTGGGATTTTCTATATGTAGAATCATGTCATCTGAGAATTAAGATAGTTTTACATCTTCCTTCCCAATTTGGATGCCTTTTATTTATTTTTCTTGCCTAATTACTCTGGCTAGCCCTTCCAGTACAATGTTGAATAGGAGAGATGAAAGCAGGCATCCTTCTCTTGTTCATCATCTTAAGGGGAAACCTTTTGTCTTTCACCATTAAATATGATGTTGCTGTGGGTTTTTCACAAATGCGTTTGTTGGGTTGAAAAATTTCTCTTCTATTCTTAGCATGCTGAGTGTTTTTTTCAGGAGAGAGTGCTGGACTTTGTCAAATGCCTTTTCTGCACCAATTGAGATAATTAGGTGGTTGTTTTCATTTGTTCTATTAAAGTGGTATATTGCATTGATTGATTTTCTAACGTTGAACCACCCTTGTATTCCTGGAATAAATCACACTTGATTATGGTGCATAATCCTTTTTTCTATGCTCTTGGATTCAGTTTGCTAGTGTTCTGTTGTGAATTTTTGCATCTATATTCGTGAGAGATATTGGTTTCTAGTTCCTCCCTCCCCTTCATATGGCTTCAAGTTACTCTCTACTGTCCTTTCATTTCAGTTTGAAAGACTCCCTTGGTATTTTTAATGGGGCAGATTTAGTGGTAACAAATTCCCTTAGTTCTTGATTATATGGGATGTCTTAATATTTGAAAGACAGGTTTGTCAGATATAGAATTCTAGGTTAACAATTTTCTTCTAGCATTTAAACATGTCATCCTACTGCTTACTGGCCTCTGTGATTTCTGAGGAAAAATAAAATGCTAATTTTATTCAGGATCACCTGTATTTGATGATTTGCTTCTCTCTTGCTACTTTCAAGATATTCTCTTTGTCTTTGGTTTTTGCTAGTTTGATTGTAATGTATCTTGATGTGACTCTCCTTGATTTTATCCTATTTGGAGTTCACTGAGCTTCTTCAATATATAGATACATGTCATTTGTCAAATTTGAGGAGTTTTCAGCCATTATTTTTTCAAATATTCATTTGCTCCTCTTCCTCTCTTTTCTCCTTCTGGGATTCCCATAATGCATATATTGGCCCACGTGGTGTCTCACAAGTTCCTTAGGCTCTGTTCACTATCCTTCATTCTTTTTTCTTCTCAAACTGGAACATTTCAATTGTCCATTTTTCAAATTCACTGATTCTTTCTTCTGCCTGCTCAAATCTGTTGTTAAGCCCCTCCAGTGAATTTTTCATTTCAGTTATTGTACTTTTCAGATCCAGCATTTTATAATCATAATATCAATTTCTTTATTGATATTCTGTTTTTTTCATACATAATTTTCCTGGTTTCCTTTAGTTCTTTGTCCATGTTTTCCATGAGCTCTTTGAGTATATTTAATACCATTGTTTTAAAGCCTTTGTCTACTAAGTCAATTTCTGGGCTTTCTCAGGGATGGTTTCTGTTGTTTTTTGTTCCTTTGAAGGGACCATCCTTCCCTACTTCTTTCCATGTCTTCTTATTTTTTGTTTAAAACTGGACATTTGAATATTATAATGTGGTAAGTCTGGAAATTAAATTTTTCCCTTCCCCAGAATTTGCTATTTGTTGTTGTAGTTTGGTTTTTGTTTGTAATGTTTTGGGTTTCTGTTGTTGTTGTTTGTTTTGGAAGTTACAGTAGTCTGTTTGTTTAGTGACTTTATTTTTGCGAAGACTGTCTTTGCAAAGAAATGTGATCTCTGAAGTCTCTGTTCCTTAGCTTGTGTTGACCTACCGTTTTGACAAAGAACAAAACAAACAAAAATAACCCATCTCTCCCAGTCTTTGCAGATTGTGCTGGGACACCACTTCAACACTTAGCCAGGCTTGCACTGCACTTAGGAATCAGCCCAAGATGAAATCATAGAGCTCAGCCTGCAGTGAAAGTATACAGTTTCACAGATATTTTCTTGTGTGTGTCCTGCCCTGGACATGTGTGCAGCTTTCCAATTTGCCCTGTCTTAGTTATCTAGTGCTGCTATAACAGAAGTACCACAAGTGGGTGGCTTTAATGAACAGAAATGTATTTTCTCACAGTTTAGGAGGCTAGAAGTCTGAATTCAGGGTACTGGCTCTAGAGGAAGGCTTTCTCTCTGTCAGGTCTGGAGGAAAGTCCTTGTCTCTTCTGAGCTTCTGCTCCTGGGTAATCTTCATGTGGCTTGGCATCTCTTCTTCCCCCTATCTCCGCTTGCTCTCTTGCTTGTTTAATCACTTTTATATCTCAAAAGAGATTGACTGAAGACACACCCTACACTAATCCTGTCTCATTAACATAACAAAGATAATCTATTTCCAAATGGGATTATCCACAGGTATAGGGGTTAGGAATTACAGCACATATTTTTGGGTGACACAATTCAACCCATAACATACCCCATACACAAGTGTTTTTGAGTCCCTAATTTCCCAAAGTATTTCTCTCCCTGGGTTCTCCTCCTAGTCCTTGGGCATCTATTGTATGTCTCCATCACATTCTTTAGCCCCAGTTTGCTACAGGAAGTTGCCTGCTTCTTTTTCACCCTACAAGAAATCTGAGATAGATGAAAGAAAGATGAGCACCTGTGTCAGTCTTTAGGTAGCCCCTAGGACGATTAGAACAGACACATACAATAACTTATGGATATAGTCTGCTCTGCTTCCTTCCAGAGCTAGAGGCTAGGGTCCCACTCTAAGAATGCAGGCTGTCACAGCTTTAAGACTGCCGTCAAGCGGGGGAGGGGGGCACAGGCAAGTAGAAAACTATACAAAGTTTTCCTCCCACTTTGTTGAAGTCACAGTTTTCTTGATTTAGCACTAACTTGGTTGTTGTGAACTTTTGACTGGTTTCCAAAGTTTCAGCAAAATTGGTTCTTCCAGTTTCTGTTTGTTTCTTGTGGTTTCTGTTGGGGAACAGGAGCATGGTGCTGCTTATGCCACCATCTTGCTAGTGCCTCACTGTAGACCATTTACTTTTAATGTAACTATTTTATTTATTTTATTTTATTTTCCATTTGTATTTTATTTTCCCTCCTTTTTTTTTTGCCTTCTTTTGAATTGAGTTTTTTTTTTAATTAGTGCATTTTATCTCCACTAACATCTTATTAAGTGTACCTCTTTGTCTAATTTTATTTAATAGTTGCTCTAGGGTTTACAATATACCTCTTTAATTTATCACAGTCTACATTGAAATAATACTATACATGTATATAGTATAGGAATCTTACAATGGATCCTTCTATTTCTTCTTTCTTATCCTTTTTGCTATTATTTACTTGAATTTTATTCTATGTGTGTTGTAAAACCCACAATATTCTGTAATTATTTTTGTTTTAACCAAGCAAGTATATTTTCAAGGAATTTCATAATGAGAAACAAAAATCCTGTATATTTACTCATATGTTTACCATTTCTGGCACTCCTTCCTTTGTGAAGATTTAAATCTCCATCTGGTATCATTTTTCTTCTTCCTGAAGAACTTACTCTTCCTGTTTCATGTGATGTAGGCTGACAGCAATGAAATTTCCTCAGCTTTTCTTTGCCTGAAATTGTCTTTATTTTGCCTTAATTTTTGAAAGATATTTTTGCTGAAAGATAGAATTCTAGGTTGATATTTTTTCCAGTAATTTGAAGGTGTTCCCTTATCTTCTTGATTTCATAGTTTCAGATAAGAAGTCTGCTGAAATTCTTACCTTGAGTCCTCTGTATGTATTATGTCTTTTTTTTTTTTTCTCCAACTGTTTTGAAGATTTTCTCTTTAGCACTGGTTATCCACAATTTGATTATGATGTGCCTTGGAGTGATTTTCTTTAGATTTATTCCATTTTGAATTTGTTGAGATTCTTGGATCTGTGAGTTCATGGTTTTCATTAAATTTGGAAAAGTTGCAATCATTATTTCTTTAAATATTTTTTGTGTGTGTCTTTCCCTCTCTCTCCTCTCCTTCTGGGACTCTAATTCCACTTATGTTAGATTTATACTCTTCCACCCATTATGTATTTTTTTCCTATTTACTTGTTACTTAAAAAAAAAGTCTGTTTGTCTTTGTGTTTCATCATTTTGGAAATTTCTATTGCAATGTCTTTAAGTTTGCTGATAATTTCTTCTGCATTGTCTAATCTGCTATTAAGTATGCTTTACTTCAGTATTTTCATCTCCAGATGTTTCATTTGAGCTTATATATAGATAAAATATTATAAGATATATATATATCTTCTTATTTTCTCCTCATAATGTTTTTACTTTATCTTCTTGAACAGGTGAAGCATATTTTAGTAGTTGTTTTAATATCCTGTCTGCTAATTCTATCATCTCTTTTATTTCTGGGTCTGTTCCTATTGGTTAATTTTTCTCCTGGTTATGGGTCCCATTTTCTTGCTTTTTTGCATGCCTGATAATTTTTATTCGATGCCATACTTAGTGATTTTTACATTGTTGAATGCTGGATTTTGTTGTACTCCTTTAAAGAATTTTGGACTTTTTCTAACACATTTTCGTCACTTGGGAGAAGTTTGATTCATTTGAGGCTTTCTTTTAAGTTGCGTTAGTATTGGTTCAGAGAAGCTTAACACAATTTAAAATTGTCTAGATCTAATTTTCCCTCACTACTAAAAAAATATCCTTCTAAGGACTCTACCCAATGTTCTTTGTGTTATGAGGTTTGTAAGAACTCAAACTATCTACAGACATGTAACATCTCCAGAAATTATTTGGCCTATTCTTTTCTGCATGGTTTAAAGTCAAGAAAGATGTGCGTCAGGGTTGTATCTTTTCACCATACTAATTCAGTCTGTATGCTGAGCAAATACCCTGAGAAGATGGACTATATGAAGAAGAATGTGGCATCAGGATTGGAGGAAGACTCATTAACAATCTGCTTTATGCAGATGACACAACTTCGCTTACTGAAAGTGAAGAGGACTTGAAGCACTTACTGATGAAGATCAAAGACCACAGCCTTCAGTATGGAT
>NW_004443941.1:13864180-13885651 GCF_000243295.1 Trichechus manatus latirostris
ACAAAAATCCTCACAACTGGACCAATAAGCAACATCATGATAAACAGAGAAAAGATTGAAGTTGTCAAGGATTTCATTTTACTTGGATCCACAATCAACATCCATGGAAGCAGCAGTCAAGAAATCAAACGATGCATTGCACTGGGCAAATCTGCTGCAAAAGACCTCTTTAAAGTGTTGAAAAACAAAGATGTAACCCTGAAGACTAAGGTGCACCTGACCCAAGCCATGGTGTTTTCCATCACCTCATATGTATGTGAACGCTGGACAATGAATAAGGAAGACCACAGAAGAACTGATGTCTTTGAATTATGGTATTAACAAAGAATATTGAATATAACATGAACTGCCAAAAGAATGAATAAATCTGTCTTGGAAGAAGTACAGCTGGAATGCTCCTTAGAGGCAAGGATGACAAGACTTCATTCACACACTTTGTACATGTTATCAGGAGGGATCAGTCCCCGAAGAAGGACATCATGCTTGATAAAGTAGAGGGTCTGCAAAAAAGAGGAAGACCCTCAATGAGATGGGCTCACACAGTGGCTGCAACAATGGGCTCAAGCATAACAACAATTGTGAGGATGGTGCAGGACCGGGCAGTGTTTCCTTCTGTTGTACATAGGGTCGCTATGAGTCAGAACCTACTCAACGGCACCTAACAACAACAACATTCTTCTCTAGTAGTTCTTTCTCAGACTGTTGGAGTTACTCTCCATACAAGTATAGATTAGTATTTAGACAAAGAGTCAAGGGGACTTCCCTAAATATTTCTTAAGTTCTATGTCTGTGCAGCCCTCTCTTCTTCAATAGCCTAGCCAAAAATTCTAGCTGCCTCAGCCTCCTTAAACTCTGATCCCTTTCCCCTTAATTCATCAAGATTGCTGGGCTACATACGGATTTCCCCCTTCTTGTGCCTTAACTTACTTCCTCCAGGCAGTAAACTGGGGTAAACACAGCACTCACCTCATTTGTCTTACTTTTCTCATTGATCACTGTCATGGGCTGCCCCTTGTCCAATGTCTGAAAATTATTGTTTGATACATTTTGTCTCATTTTCTAGCTTTTACAGTGGAAGGATAATACCTATAACCGTTAAACCTGCATAGGCAGAAGCAGAAGTCCTAATCAACCATTTTCTACCTAAAAAAAGGCAACAGTTTCATATAACTTAACCCAATAGATCATCTGTCTTTCTATCTTGAAGTTTTAAGGTTTTCTCTTTCATCTTGACATTCTATATTTATGCTACATTATATCCAGGCTTGGATTTATTTTTATTAATTTATTTCATTCAGTGTTTAATTACTACCTGATGATCCATGCCTTTCTTCAATTCTGCAAAGTTTTCAATGATTTTCTCTTCAAATACATTTTTGTCCTCATTTCTCTATTTTCTTTGCTTACATCTCTACTAGACACATGATATAACCTCTGATTTCAACCTCCATGTGTCTTCCTTTTTTTTCAATTTTTCTCTTTTCTCTCTCTGTTCTGCAGTCTGTGTGATTACCTCTGATATTTCTCTTCAACTAAAGTACTATTCAATCCATTCATTAAGTTCTCAATATTTTAACTTCTAGAATTTCTATATGTTCCAGTTATTTATTGTTGTATTCCAAATTATCTCAAAACTTAGCAGTTTAAAACAACCATTTTCTTTTGCTCATAATTTTGTGGGTAAAGAATTCAGAAGAGCTCAGCTAGAGGTTCTAACTTACAGTCTCTTATGCAGTTGTCTAGTCAGTCAATCAGTTGTCTAGTCATACAGTGGTTGGAGCTGGAATAGCATAGGGTTGGAGAAGTTGGAGGATGGCCAGATATCTCTCTTTCTTCATGTAGTTAAAGGATCTCTACATGTGTTCTTTTGCATGGGCTAATGTGGGCTTCCTCATGCATGACAGCCCCAGGCATGAACTTCTTACATGGGAGCTCAGGGATCCAACACAAGTGCTCCAGTAAACAAGGCAAAAGTTGCCTCACATTTCTGATCTAGACTCAGAAGTCACACAGCATCACTTACATCACATTCTACAAGTGAGTCACAAGCTGTCCTTCAAGGGAAGGGACCTAGACCCCACCTCTTGATGGAAGGAGTATAAAGGACACATTGTAATAAAAGCTTGTGAGATGGGATATATTGTTATGGCTATCAGAATACAACAGCTTTTAAAGATATAATCTGCCACACTATATGATCCTTTTTCAAACTACCCCTCCCCTTTTTAAATAATGTTCTGTTCTTATCTTGAAAGTTCTATTTCTTCCTCTCTGTCTTTGAACATCTTTAAACATACTTAAAGTCCCTTTTGCATTATGCCCTAGGTTGTGGAGGTGATCCAATGGCTGCCTTTGCTGGGTGTTCAGTGGGATTCTCTGATTCCAAACAAATACTTGTATTACATTCTTGGTTCAGAGTTTCTGCATCACAAGGGTATTATGAGAATTTGAGACTGCATAGGCAGCACAAAATACAATTTTTATTTCTCTTGGCTAGCTCTTTGATAATTATGTCTCAGGAATGGAGACCTGGTCTATGCTCTGTAGGGAGCCTAACTACAGCCTACTCTCATGCCCAGGAAACCTAGAGACTTAACCTTCATCCTTCGGACCAGCATCCTTTGCAGTTGTTAAAACCAATAATACCCTAAGGGGTTAGAATTGCTCATGAGACTTTAAATGTTATTTACCTCTGTGTTATGAGACTTGGAAATTTTTCTTTTTTACTTACAAGCTCAGTTATGTACTTTTAAAAAATATACTTGGTATCTAGCTGTATGTTAGGAGTGGAAACAGGATTTCCCATGTCCTCTTTGTCCTCATAGCAACCAAAAGTCAACTGTCTTTCTAAAAATAGAGCTTTGGATTGCTGAATGTTTGCATTTATTGAATAAATAAGCTCTTTTTTATGGGTCATCTAACTTCATTGTGGGAGAAAATAAAACAATAGGATTTTTGTGTGGATGGAAAAAGACAGTATGGATGTGTATTTGGGGAAGCCAGAGATGCTGGATTCAGATCATAGATGTCAGGGACCCATTCTTGAAAGCTTGTTCCAATAAAGTTCTGCTGTCTGGAAGGTACCCAGTGAGTGAGTCCAGGCTCTAATGATGTCACTATTCAATGACCTTTCTATCCCCATCAACTCACCATACAGTCTTCATATGGTGAGAACTCTAAACTGCCTACACTCAAGAGTCTTTGCCCATCAGCTTTCCAATTGAGAAATGAGGTGTACCTGCCATAATTCTATTCAGGTCACATTGTCCACTCTATGAGAATGTTATGGGAAACTCTAAAGTGGATAGTCTGGAAAACTAGCAAGGTTTAGGAAAGAGCTCTTTTACTTTAACTCATTGGGAACAACACATAATAGAGCACCAAGAACTAGGTAGCTGGAGGGTTCACTCATGTCACAAGTGCAGAGATTTTCTGTGCAGTGAAGATACATCTGTGATACAGGGTAGTGAGAATCCTAGGAAAACTGAATCTAATCCAGCAGAGTCATTTCTCAGCAGGGGTGAGGGTGGTAATGTTTATTGTTATGGATTGAACTGTCTCTCCAAAAAAGATATGTTGAAATTGTAATCCCTGTATTGATGAATGTGACCATGTTTGGACATAGGATTTTTCTTTTATATGATCACTTAAAGAGGTAATACTGTAGTAGAGTGGGTGCTAATCCCTTCTGAGTGTTGTCTTATAAAAGGGAAGAACTGACAGGGAGACAGACACAGGACAGGGGGAAGACAGGAATGTCAAGAAGCATCTAGGGCTCTGAAAAGCTGGAAGAAACAAGGAAGTATCTTCCTCTAGAGCAGACAGAGAGAGCATGGTCCTGCTGGCACCCTGAACTCAGACTTTGAAACTCTAAAACTGTGAGACAATAAATTTCTGTTCTTTAAAGCCATTCGCTTTCTGGTATTTTGTTACAGCACCTCTAGGAAACTGTGATGGTTAAGGATGTGTGTCAACTTGGTTGGGCTATCAATCTCAGTGGTTTGGCAGTTATAATGTAGTTTGGCAACTATGTAATGATGTAATCACCTCCATGATGAGACTAATATAATGTAATTACCTCCATGATAAGATCTGCTAGCAACAGCCAAGCAGTTGAAAGGAATTTTCCTTGGGGTGTGACCTGCATTCAATATGTATGGTCTTTCTGGCAAATCTCACTGGTTTTTGCTCTGATCTGCAACCTGCATTCAGCTTGTCATCATCTGAACTCCAGTTCTTGGGACTTGAGCTCCCAGCCTGCCATCTCACCTGCCTATCTTGGATTTGTCAGCCTCCACAGCCTGTGAGCCAGCAGCCTGCCATCTGATCTCCAATCTAGGGTTCGTCAGCTCCTGCAGTTGCATGAGTCAAGAGAAGCCTCCAGTCTGACACCAGACCCACGAACTTAGGATGTGACAGTCTATACAACCAAGTGAGCCATTTTCTTGCTATAAATTTCTCTCTCTTTCTCTCTCTCTGTTTATAAATACATACATACATATATATATATACACACACATACACACCTCACTGGTTTTGCTTCTCTAGAGAACACAGCCTAAGACATTTGGTACCAAGAGTGGTTCTAGAGAAACAAAATTGTAAGGGATGAGTTTTCTAAATTGGTTCTCAAGTCGGGTTAGTCTTAAAGATGTTGATGACTCTGCTTCCAGTAATAAAGAGGGCACTGCTAATCCATAGTGTAAGGTGGCAATAGAAATATGCAAAATATCACCACCAATAGATCATGTTTTGGTGAGAGGCAAGGCTCCTGATGATTGCATGTTTGCTACTTTTTTACAATTTTGTCAGAATGAGAAGTATAAGGAGGCTAGTTGGTTGGTCTTACTTTCGCTAGACAATGTGGTGAAAGAAAGAGAGGAGCTCAAGCACTGCATAAAAGATCTCAAAGTTGCCACTTGTGCCCTGAAAGAAAGCCTTATTTCTTGTAGTGACAGAGCTGATATTGCCAAAAAAGAAACTCAGAGTCTTACTGTAAGAGCGGCTAAATTACAATACCAGATGAATTCCCGACCTCGATTGGTGTCTGAAGTTAAAGTGAGGACATTGTATGGGAAGAAACGGGATTCTGAAACTTGGGATGGGGACACATGGGCAGATAATCAGGAAGCTGGGGACACTGAACCCCTAAATTCCATTGAATGGCTCCTGCCAACAAAACCATTAGCCCCTCCACCCCCATCTGATGAAATTAACCCAGCTCTGTTCGAAGGGCCTTTGTCTGAGGTATCACCTGGGGTAGCGTCTGAGTCATCGGCTGGGGAGCCATCTGAGTAATTGCCTGGGACATCACCAGAGGCAGGTGAATTACAAGACATTGATGAATGTTCTCACAACACAACCCCACCACCCATTTTTGCTTCTAGAACTATGACTACACTTAAGTCCCAGCAAGCTCCAAAAGGTGAAGTACAAACTGTGACCCTGGAGGAGTCACACTACACTCCAAAAGAACAGCTTGACTTTTCTAACATGTACAGAAAGAAACCTGGGGAATATGTGTGGGAATGGCTATCAAGGGTGTGGGATAATGGTGCAAGGAACATAAAGATGGATCAGTCTGAGTTTATTGATATGGGCCAACTAAGCACAGATTCTTCATTCAATGTTTCAGCTCAAGCGGTTAGGAAAGGATCTAATAGTTTATTTAGTTGAGTCGCTGAAGCATGGATTACATGGTGGCCTACACCATGTAATTGGCATGTTAGAGTGGATCTTTCAGGTTAGACCCACAGACCCACCCACGAAGTGCCCAGAGGACACACCTTTTACCGTAATGGTGAGGAACAAATTTGTGAAGGGAGCCACAGCACCCTCGAAGACAGCTATGATTGCTATTTTATATAAGTCACATTTGACAGTGGGAGCTGCCCTAACTGAATTAAGACACCTACTACAATAGGGCTGATTGGACCCCGTGGTGGCAGGAGCCAAGTGGTGGCACTCAACTGACTAAGACAAGGTGGGCATGGTTACTGTAATGGACAGTGGAGTCAAAGCAGTAATCAGAATAGTCTGATAAGTATGGACTTACGACTTTGGCTACTTAGTCATGGTGTTCCTAGGAGCGAAATAGATGGGAAATCTACTAAATATTTACTTGATCTGTACAAGCACAAGTATTCTAGGTCAAGTGAACAGCAGTCTAACTGAATCACCAAAAGAGAGTCACGGCCCCTCAATCAGTTCCCAGACTTGAGCGAGTTTACAGACCCACAACCCACTGAATGAAGAGGAGACCAGGTCCCCTTGAGGAAGAATCCCACTAAAACCTGTTGCCGTCAAGTTGATTCTAATAGCGACCCTATACTCATAGGACCCCACTACACTGCCAAAAATTTATACTGTTAATCTTTCTCCCAGCCTTCCCAAAAGGTATCTATGGCCTTTCAAGAGAGTGTCTGTTCACTGGAGAAAAAAATAATCAGACTTTTTGGGGATTACTGGACACTGGCTCTGAATTGACAGTAATTCCAGGAGAACTAAAGCATCATCGTGGCCCACCAGCCAGAAGGGGGGCATATGGAGGTCAGGTTATTAATGGAGTCTTAGCTCATGTCCATCTCACAGAGGGAAGTGGGTCCCTGAACACATCCTGTAATGATTTCCCCAGTTCCAGAACTCATACTTGGAATAGATATACTCAGCAATTGGCAGAACCCCCACATTGAATCTCCGACATGTGGAGTAAAGGCTATTATGGTAGGAAAGGCCAATTGAAAGCCATTAGAACCACCCCTACCTAAGAAAATAGTAAACCAAAAGCAATACTGAATTCCTGGAGGGACTGCAGAGATTACTGCCACCATCAAGGACTTGAAGGATGCAGGGGTGATGATTCTCACCACATCCTCATTCAACTTGCCTATTTTACCCGTACCAAAAAACAGGCCTTGGATGGATCTTAGAAAATGACAGTGGATTACTGAAAACTTCATGAGGTGGTGACTCCAATTGCAGCTGCTGTTCCAGATGTGGTTTCATTGCTTGAGCAAATTAATATATCTCATAGTACCTGGTATGCAGCTATCAATCCAGCCAATGCCATTTTTTCCATAGCTGTTTTGAAGGACCACCAAAAGCAGTTGGTCTTCATCTGGTAAGGCCAGAAATACATCTTCACTGTCCTCCTCAGGGGTATATCAACTCTCCAGCCATATTTCATAATTTAGTCAGCAGGGAACTTGATCTCCTTTCCTTTCCACAACACATCACACTGGTCCATTACATTGATGACATTATGCTGACTGGACCTAGTAAGGAAAAAGTTTCAGTGACTCTGGACTCATTGGTAAGGCATTTGCATGCTGAAGGGTGGGAAATTAACCCTACAAAAATTCAGGCATCTTCCACCTCAGTGAAATTTCTAGGGGTTCAGTAGTTTGGGGCTTGTCAAGATATTCCTTCTAAAGTGAAGGATAAGTTATTACATCTGTCCCCTCCCATAACTAAAAAAGAGGCACAACACCTGGCGGGCATCTTTGGATTTTGGAGGCAGCATATCCCTCATTTGGGTGTGCTACTCTGACCTATTTATCAAATGACTAGAATAGCTGCTAGTTTTGGGTGAGGCCCAGAACAAGAGAAGGCTCTGCAACAGGTTCAGGTTGCCATGCAAGCTGCTCTGCCATTTGGGCCAAATGATCGAGCTGATCCAATGGTACTTGAAGTGTCAGTGACAGATAGAGATGCTGTTTGGAGTCTTTGTCAGGTGCCTATTGGTGAATCACAGCACAGACCCTGAGGATTTTGGAGCAAAGCCCTGCCTCCTCTGTAGATAACTACTTTTCTTTTGATAAAGAGCTTCTGGCTAGGTACTGGGACTTAATAGAGACTGAGTGCTTAACATGGATCACCAAGTCACCATGCAGTCTGAGTTTCCCATCATGAACTGGATGTTGTCTGATCCACAGAGTCATAAAGTCAGACATGTCCAGCAGAAGTCCATCATTAAATGGAAGTGGGCTCAGGCAGGACCTGAAGGCACAAGTAGTTGCATGAGGAAGTTGCCCAAATGCCCACAGTCTCCGCTCTTGCCACGTTACCTGCCCTCTCACAGTCTGCATCTATGACCTCATGGGGAGTTCCTTATGATCAGTTGATTGAGGAAGAGAAAACTCATGCCTGGTTTACAGATGGTTCTGCATGATATACAGGCACCACTTGAAAGTGGACAGTAGCAACACTACAGCTCCTTTCTGGGACCCTCCTGAAGGACAGTGGTGAAGGGAAATACTCCCAATGGGCAGAACTTCGAGCAGTGCATCTGGTTCTTCAGTTTGCTTGGAAGGAGAAATGGCCAGGGGTGCAGTTGTACACTGATTGTCTTAGACTGGGTTCTCCAGAGAAGCAAAACCAGTAAAGCATATAAATATATATATA
The DNA here is from genome assembly GCF_000243295.1 of Trichechus manatus latirostris. Lineage (NCBI taxonomy): Eukaryota > Metazoa > Chordata > Mammalia > Sirenia > Trichechidae > Trichechus > Trichechus manatus. Next base: position 13,872,584 of record NW_004443941.1, read on the forward strand.
GAGAGAGATTGCTATCAAGGAAATGGCTCAGACAGTTGTAGAGGCTGGAATGTCCCAAGTCTGTGGGTCAGTATAGAGACTTCTCCTGATTCACGTAGCTGCAGGGGCTGACGAACCTAAGATGGTCAGGTCAGGGAGCAGGGCTCTTGCTCACAGGCTGCAAAGATCTATGAATCCCAAGATTGGCAGACAAGACCGCAGGTAAGCTGCTAGCTCAAGTCCCAAGAACCAGAGGTCAGATGAACAGGAGCCAGCTGTAGGATACAGCATGAGCAAAAAAAACCCATGAGGTTTGCCAGAATGTCCACTTATATTCAGTGCAGGCCACTGATCGGCTACTCACAACAGATCCCATTGTGGAGGTGATCACATCATATGACTGCCAAACCACTGAGAATCATGGCCCAGCCAAGTTGACACACAACCTTAACCATCACACTGATTTATGGGCTTTGGCCAATGGTTTGGCTGGATGGTCAGGAACTAGAAGGAACACGATTGGAAAACTGGTGACAAAGAGGCATGGAGAAGAGGTATGTGGATAGACCTCTCTGAATGGGCCAAAGAAGTGAAGATATTTGTATCTCATATGAATGCTCACCAAAGGGTGACCTCGGCAGAGGAGGATTTTAACAAACAAGTGAATAGGATGATACGTTCTGTGGAAACCAACCATCCTCTTTCCCTAGCCACTCCTGTCATTGCCCAATGGGCTCATGAAAAAAATGGCAGTGGTGGTAAGGATGGAAGTTTTGCATGGGCTCAGCAACATAGACTTCTACTCACCAAGTCTGACTTGGCTACAGTTATCACTGAGTGTCCAATCTGCCAGCAGCAGAGACCAATACTGAGTTCCCAATATGGCACCATTCCTCGAGTTGATTAGCCAGCAATCAGGTGGCAAGTTGATTACATTTTACTGTTTCCATCATGGAAAGGGCAATGTTTTGTTCTTACTGGAATAGACACTTACTCTAAATATGGATTTGTCTCCCCTGCATGCAATGCTTCTGCTAAAACTACCATCTGTGGACTTATAGAATGCCTTATCCACCATCATGGTATCCCACACAGTGTCACTTCAGATCAAGGGATTCACTTCACAGCAAATGTGGCAATGGGCCCATGCTCATAGAATTCACTGGTTTTACCATGTTCCCCATCATCCTGAAGCAGAAGGCTTGATAGAATGATTCAATGGCCTTCTAAAGACACAAGTATGGCATCGGCTAGGTGGCAATTCCTTGCAGGATTGGGGCAATATTTTCCAGGAGGCTGAATATGCTCTAAACCAGTGTCCAGTATATGCTGCTGTTTCTCCCATAGCCAGGATTCATGGGTCCAGGAATCAAGGGCTGGAAATGGGAGTGGCACCACTCACTATAACCCCTAGTGACCCACTTGCAAAATTTTTGTTTTCTGTCCTCGTGACCCTATGCTCTGCTGGGCCTAAGGTTCTTAGTTTTAATGGGAGAAACACTCCCTCCAGGTGACACAACAATAATTCCATTGAACTGGAAGTTAAGAATTGCACTCAGCCAATTTGGGCTCCTCTTGCCTCTGGATCAACAGGTCAAGAAGGGAGTTACTGTATTGGCTTGTGTGATCAATCCTGATTACCAAGGGGAAATCAGATTGATATTACATAATGGAGGTAAAGAAGAGTACGTCTGGAATATAGGAGATCCCTTAGGATGTCTCTTACTACTACCCTGCTCTGTGATTAAAATCAATGGAAAACTACAGCAACCCAATTCCAACATGACTAATGATGGTCCAGACCCTCCGGAATGCAGGTTTGGGTCACTCCACCAGGCAAAGAACCACAACCAGCTGAGGTGCTCTCTGAGGGCAAACAGAATATGGAATGGGTCGTGGAAGAAGGTAATTCTTAATACCAGCTACAATCATGTGACCAGTTGCAGAAAAGAGGACTGTAATTGTTAAGAGTATGTCTTCCTTGTATACGTGCATCAAATATTTTTCTTTTCTTCACTTATAAATTATACGATGTAAATAGGACTAGTGCATTTTTTATTGTACCCATGTTGGTTGTATCATGTAGGCACAAGTATGACTTTATAATTTTCTTTATTTAGAGATTATGTATGGTTTAAGGAGATATGTACAGGTGCCAAGTTGACAAGGGGAGGACTGTGATGGTTAAGCTTGTGTATCAACTTGGCTGGGCCATGATTCTCAGTGGTTTGACAGTTAAGATGTAGTTTGGCAGCTATGTAATGATGTAATGACCTCCATGATGAGATCTGCTATGAGCAGCCATTCAGTTGAAAGGGAGTTTCCTTGGGGGTGTGGCCTGCATCCAATATATATGGACTTTCTGGCAAATCTTGCTGGCTTTTGTTCTGATCTGGATCTTGCATTCAGCTGGTCATCATCTGACCTCTGGTTCTTGGGACTTGAACCAGTAGTTTGCTATCTTACCTGCCAAAATCTTGGATTGGCAGCCCCTGCTACCCATGAGCCAGCAGCCTGCTGTCTGACCTGCCGATCTTGGGTTCGTCAGTCCCTGCAGCTACTGGTATCAGGAGAAGCCTCTAGCCTGATGCCTGACCCATGGACTTGGGACTTTCCAGCCTCTACAACCACGTGAGCCATTTCCTTGACAAAAATTTTTCTCTGTCTCTCTCTCTTTCTCTCACTGTCTCTCTCTCTATATATATACATATATATGTATATATACACATATATATGTATATATACATATATATATATATGTATATATACTTTTACATATAGAGCCCTTGTGGCACAGTAGTTAAGAGATTTGGCTGCTAACCAAAAGGTCAGCAGTTTGAATCCACCAGCCACTCCTTGGAAACCCTATGGACCAGTTCTACTCTGTCCTACAGGGTCCTGATGAGTCAGAATCAACTCGATAGCAACGGGTTTGGGTTTTTTATACATATACATATTCTTATACATTACCTCAACATAAAGAAAACAAAAATCCTCACAATTGACTCAATAAGCAACATCATGGTAAATGGAGAAAATATTGAAGTTGTCAAGGATTTCATTTTACTTGGATCCACAATTCACACCCATGGAAGCAGCAGTCAAGAATCAAAAGACACATTGCATTGGGCAAATCTTCTGCAAAAGTGTTAACCTGTTAAAAAGCAAAGATGTCACCTTGGAGACTAAGGTGCGTCTGACCCAAGCCATGATGTTTTCAATCACGTCATGTGCATGCGAAATGAATGAGGAAGATCAAAGAGGAATTGACACCTTTGAATTGCGGTGTTGACGAAGAATATTGAATATACCATGGACTGCCAAAAGAATGAACAAATCTGTCTTGGAAGAAGTACAACCAGAATGCTCCTTAGAAGGAAGGATGGCAAGACTACATCTCACGTACTTTGGACATGTTATCAGGAGGGATAAGTCCCTGGAGAAGGACATCATGCTTGGCCAGCGAAAAATAGGAAGACCCTCAAGAAGGTGGATTGACATAGTGGCTACAACAATGGGCTCAAGCATAACAATGACTATGAGGATGGCGCAGGACCGGGCAGTGTTTCTTTCTATTGTACATAGGATCACTGTTGAGCCAGAACCATCTCGGCAGCACCTAACGGCAACAACATACATATACATACATATATATATATATATATGTATATAAACAAACAACCAAAAGGTCAGCAGTTCGAGTCCACCAGCCGCTCCTTGGAAACCCTATGGGGCAGTTCTACTCTGGTTTGGTTGGTTTTGTATATATCTCTGTGTGTGTGTGTGTGTGTGTGTGTGTGTGTGTGTGTATAAAACCCAAAAAACCAAACCCATTGCCATCAAGTCAATTTTGACTCATAGCGACCCTATAGGACAGACTAGAACTGCCCCATAGGGTTTCTAAGGAGTGTCTGGTGGATTTGAACTGTTGACCTTTTGGTTGGCAGCTGTAGCTCTTAACCGCTTCACCACCAGGGCTCTCTCTCTCTATTTGTGTGTGTGTATATGTGTGTTTGTGTGTATATATGTATATGTATGTATATATGTACATAAAAACAAAAACCTAAACCTGTTGCCATCTATATACATATATATGCATATATCTATATCTATCTCTATGTATACATATATATAAGCTTCACTGATTTTGCTTCTCTACAGAACCCAGCTTAAGATAGAAACTAAGACATTAGTCTTTAGTGAAATTTCTCCCACCTCCTCCTCCTTCTGATGCTTACTCAAAGGGAATTATTTTCAGACTTCTGTCAAAAAGGGTCCTCTCAGTTGGAGATCCTCGAGGTTCCATATTTATACAACTGCTACTAATACAAGCGAGATAATAATGATGACGATGTCTCTCCAGCCCATTCTCCAAAGCCCAGTTAAATTCCTACTCCTACATAAATTCTTCTATGTCAGCTCCAGTCTATTCTGACCTCTTCTTCCCTCAGACCTCCAACAGCATTTTTTGTCTATTCCATTCACTGGTCACATCACACATTGCCTCAGGATTTTTCCTGTCATTGTCTCAAGTTGTTATTTATCACTAATATTCTCTGTATACCTGTCATGTTTCAAGGTTTGGTGTCTCTAATGAGATTACAGGATTTTTGAGTCCAGGAATGCACATTGCACATCTTTATTTTAATAATTTACAGCACTCGCCATAGGCTGACCATGACACAACGGCTCCATAAATATTAATAAATCATAACTTATTTGTTCACTGTTCTTATTTGGAAGTTCACATGATATACCACATATTCAGGAACTGGGATGCTCTGGAATACCAAAAGCCCTTGAAGAAGTGATTCAGTTTGTAATCTAGTGACATCAGAGGTCCTTTAACCTCAGGAGGAGGAGATAGAATCACCATCAGGATCAGCCCAAAGCTAATTCCTATGAAGAGGAGGTCAGACATACCTCCACTCTCCAATCTTTTTACCAATTCTGACACCAGCCACCCCTCCCATGGCACTTTCTACATCTCTGCTGGGTTCATTAATTCATTGCAATGGCCACACAGAACTCACAGACCATACTCGCAATGATGTCGTTTATTAGGGAAGTAACAGGTTACAATTCAGGATCAGGATCAACTTAGAAATAACAGGAACAACTCAGTTCATCAATCAGGACAACTTCCAACGAAGGCAGCTCTCAGCTCCTTCTCGGCCATGCTTGCAGGCAGGCTGTGTTCGGACCTCTTCCACCGGCCCCCCACTTAGGCCAGGCCTATTACTGCAGGGCCCTGCTTGGGCCTACTGCCACCAGGCTCTGTCATCCTTTGGCTGCTTCTAGCCATCTCGTGCCATTTCTTGCTACCTTCAGTGTTATAGCTCCTTCTTCTCTCTCTCCATGTGTCTCTCTCAAACCCTCTGTGGGGATGCTGCTAATATAGCAAATGCCTTATCAATTTCAAGGCATGCCTCCTCCCGCCCCCAACCAGCAAGACCACAAACCAACTAATCCCCTCAATAGACCAAAAAGTCACCCACTTTGTGTAGTAATTTACCAATTCCTGCAAAGTTCTTAGACAACTTACTTGCACAGTAAACTAACCAGCCAATTATTTTGGCAGAATTATAAACCTAAGGCCAGACAGGCAACATATAAAGAGAAACCCATTGCACTGCACAGTGACACCGTGCTTCAGTCTCTCTATGACACCACCTACAATATGCAGATGATCATTCTTCATGATCTCTGCTACATTGGTAGATTAGCAGGTTTTTTGTTTTTGTTTTTTTTTTTAATTATGTGATAAATGTGAATTTCTTTAAATAAAAGCTTACTTACTTTAAATCTTGGCATAGGTGTACCTTACCTGACACAAATGACATAGTTCTGAAAAACTGGATGCAAAATGAGTTTGCATCAATTGAGTTATTTTTCAAATATCTTGATTTCATCACCTAAAGTTTGATGTGGTGATGTCAGTTGTGAAATTAAATATACAGCAGGGACTTGAAAAAGAGAAAGGGGGAAAAAAAAAAAAAAACTTGATCAGATTAACTTAACTTGAAATAAAGACCCTGCCCTAATTTATGTACTTATAAATCTAGATTTTTCCCCTTTGCTCATCGCCAACAATATGGAGAAGATCCAGCAATCGAATCACTCCCTTTCTGATTTGCTCCTGCTCTCTCGTTCTCTCCTGAACCCACCTAGTGAAACTACAAACGGGATCAAGCCAACTTTTTGCCTTCAGAACTCCTGCACCTTGAATGCAAGCGCTTTCGAAGATAATCACACAGCCCTGTAGATTTCATCACCAGTCTCCTCAAGCCTCCAGTGCTACACCATCCCCACAACTCATAATGAATAACTTTGCCTCCCACTTAGCTTTTATATGCATACACACACACACGTATATACGTAGCTATTGTTATTGTTGTTATTGAGTGTCATTGAGTGGATTCCAACTCATAGTGACCCTATAGGACAGAGTAGACCACCCCATAGAGTTTCATAGGTTGTAAGCTTTACGGGAGCAGATCACCAAGTCTTTTCTCCAGCTACAACTGTTGGTGAGTTCGAACCACTGACCTTTCGGTTAGCAGCCAAGTGCTTAATGCTTAACCATCGTGCCACCAGGATATATACTATACATACATATATATATCCACTGATGTTGAGTTGATTCTGACTCATAGTGACCCTATAAGACAGAGTAGAATTGCTCCCATAGAGTTTCCAAGGCTGTAAATCTTTTTTTTTTTTAATTGTGTTTTAGGTGAAAGTTTATAGCCAAGTTAGTTTCTCAGACAAAAATTTATACACACATTGTTATGTGACCCTAGTTGCTATCCCTATAATGTGACCACACGTTCCTCCTTTTCACCCCGGATTTCCCATGTCCATTCAACCAGCTCCTATCCCTTTCTGCTTTCTCATCTCGTCTCCAGACAGGAGCTGCCCATTTAGTCTCATATATCTACTTGAATGAAGAGGCACACTCTTCACGAGTATCATTTTATGTCTTATAGTCCAGTCTGTTCTTTGTCTGAAGAGTAGCTTCAGGAATGGTTTTAGTTCTGGGTTAACAGACAGTCTAGGGGCCATGTCTTCTGGGGTTCCTCCAGTCTCAGTCAGACCATTAATTCTGGTCTTTCTACTAGAATTTGAGTTCTGCACCTCACTTTTCTCCTGCTCCGTCAGGGACTCTCTGTTGTGTTCCCTGTCAGGGTGGTCATTGCTGGTAGCTGGGTACCATCTAGTTCTTCTGGTCTCAGGCTGATGGAGTTTCTGGTTTATGTGGCTCCTTTTGTCTCTCGGGCTAATATTTTCCTTGTGTCTTTGGTGTTCTTCATTCTCCTTTGCTCCAGGTGGGTTGGGACCAATTGATGTATTTAGATGACCTCTTGCTAGCTTTTAAAACCCCAGACGCCAAGGCTGTAAATCTTTATGGAAGCAGACTGCCACATCTTTCTCCCATGGAGCAGCTGGTGGGTTCAAACCATCGACCTTTCAGTTAGCACTTGAGCACTTTAACCACTGCACCACCAGGACTCCATATATATATGTATACATATATGTCATAAGGTAAGAGCGACCTCCACAAAATTACCACCTTATGCATACCTTCTCCCCAACTAACTTACGCAGTGAAAGCTGTGAGAGCCAGAATTCACGGGGACTACCTTGTTTTTCTGGGTCTCAAAAGTTTTCCACTTTTGACAGGGTGCAGCCTTACCACTTTTCTATCACTCGTTTTAGTGGGAAATATTTGAGTTTTCCTTCTCTGACAGGTTTCTGCCTTACATAGGTTCTGGCTTTTGCAGGTTTTGCTGTATAACTAAGATATTTTAAGTGTCCCTCTGCCCATCAGAGACTTAACTTGATCTAAACCCTCAATTTCTCTGCCTGTATACTAGAAACTCTCCTTAAGTTTTGTGCAAATGCAACACTGCCTTGTCTTTGCCTTGTCTATTCTTTCTGTTTGCTGTGTTTTGTCTCCAACAGTGTCTTTGGCAGCCAGGATGTTCAGCTTGGCCCCTTCACCTTCGTCCACAACAAATCCTATAATAATTGTAATTTGTGAATTTCATAACTTCACTGAGACTTGAGGAGGTACAGGACAGTGTCACGTGGGATATATACTGCCTTTCACCCACACAGTGACCTTCTGCCCAGTCTCCCATCTCAAGGGTCATCCAAAGCCCTGTTCCTGACCTTTAACTCCATGTACAGTCTTCTGGGAAGCACTGTCCACTTCCTAATGCTTCTCTGTGGAGCTGCAGCCCTCTCTGACCAGTCTGGCCAGGTCCCAGCTCCTTCGGGATTTTGGAAAATAACATTTTCAACGTCTCATTGTTATGATCTTTTTTGAAACTTTTTCTTACTTACTTCCACTCTCTGTGGTGTCTTAGTGAGTGCTGCTATAACAGAAATACCACAAGTGGGTTGTTTTGGAGAACAGAAATTTATGTAGGAGCTTAGGAAGCTAGAAGTCCAAATTCAGGACACAGGGTCTAGAGGAAGGTCCTCTCTCTCTGTCAGCTCTGGGGGAAGATCTCTTTCTGTTTCTGTAGACCTGGCGTTCCTTGATTCCTTGGCAATCTCCCCACGTATCTTCCCCTCCACTGTTTGTGCTTGCTTCTCTCCGCTTAATCTGCTCTTTTTACATCTCAAAAGTGAGTAGGTTTGAGACACACTCTACACTGATATGATCTCACTAAAATAACAAAGAAAACCTATCCCCAAATGGGATTACAGGTATAGGAGTTAGGACTCCAACACATATTTTGGGGAGATGCAATTCAATCCATAACAAGTGGGAAGATTTTTTTTTCACTAGTTGAAGGAATTCCACCACCCATTCTTGGGGTTCTGTTTCTCTCTTCCTGTAAGGCCTTGCTCTCCCAATTAATCTTTTTCTCTTCTTTATATTGAAACTATCCCACAGCCGACAAACATTCCAACTTTATTTTCTCTTTAAAACACAAAAACAAAATTGTCTTCTATTGTACTTCAAGTTATTATCCTATATATTTTTTCTCACCCTCATGGCCAGGCAACAGAATTTTTCTGCATTGGTTTCTCCAATTCTTCACTTCCTATTCACTCCCTGACCACTGCTACATGGCTTCTGCTATTGAAACTGCTCTTACCCAGATCACCAATGACTTCCTTTCGCTAAGTAACCGCTAACATTAATAACAGCTACAATTTCGTGAAGGCTCACTATGAGTCAGAAACTGTTCTAGGTAAATATTCATATATCTAGAATGTCATCTGGCCTCACAACAATCACATGAGATAGATAGTAAGATTATTTCCTCTCACAGATGAGAAGACTAAGCCTTAGAGAAGTAAAGTAAATTGCTATATAACTGTAAATTGCTAAGATGGGACTCAAACCCAATTTCCTCTGACTCCATATTAGGAATCGGATGTGTTTAGTTCATATGTATTCTACCTCACGGCAAAAGTTGGCCCTGGTACCATTTCCTCCTTTGTGAAACTCTTTACTCTTACTTTTCATGAGTCCATTGTTTCCTACTCTCTTCAGCCTCTTCTCAGTCTCCTCTCCTGTTCCCATTGTTTGCTGATGACTCCCAACTACAGGTCTCCAGCCCAGAGCACTCTCCTAGGCTCCAGACTGGAATACGTAAATGCCTCCTGGACATAACTTGGACATCTCATGGGCACACAAATTTAATATGTTTTGAAATGAATCTACCTACCCACTTCCCCTGCCATATCTCCCCTGACAAATATGTTTCTTCTGCCGAGTGTTGTGTGTCTCAGTGAAGGGTATCACCATCCACCCCGTTGAGCAACCAAGTCACTCTTAACTCTTTCCTCTCCTGCAACTCTCACATCCAATCAATCAATCAATCACCAAGATCAATCATTTCTACCTTCCAAATACCTCCCTCCACCCCGCTGTTACTTCCCAAATTCAAGTCTAGATGATTGCAACCGTCCCCTCACTGGTCTCCCTGCTTCCGGTCCTGCCATCTTTAATCAGATATTTAGTCAGTTTGTTCACATAGCTTCTCTTGGCTTGGCTCTCATTACCTGTGGACCAGCAGCTACCTGGGGCTGGAGTACTGCTCCAAGTGTCTCATTCTGGTGCCCAAGCTGAGAAGCAGTGGCTACTCAGGAATCTATTGCAGTCAGAGAAATCATTCTAAATACAAAACGCATCAAGTCGTGCCCTGACTTAAATTCTTCAGTGGCTGCCTAATGCTTTCAGAAGACAATCCTAACTTTTTATCATGATGTATCAGTCAACTGTTGCCACAGTGATAATCTGTAACAAACTACCCTAAAAACCAGAGGCTTACAACAACAATCCCTTACCCTCATGCTCGCACATCTCCAAGATGGCTGTGGGTCAGCTGGACTAGGCTAAAATTCAGGCTCCTGGGCTCCAGGATACAAACTGCAGAAGGCAGATTAGTTCAGGTCTGTACACTGCATGAAGGATCTTCACGATGGCTCCGCCTTGGCACCGCAGTTCCCAGCACAGAACGTGGTCCATAGTAGATGCTCACTAAATGTTAAACAACCGAATGAAACCAGATAGGGCTGGCTCTTGGGAAAACCGAGAAGTTAATTTCTGTGTCTGCAGCCTTCCCACTCTGCATGCTGTTTTCCCCGTCACACTATGTCCTGTTTAGGAATCTGGTTTCCTCACGGTCACTTCCCTCTGCTAACTACCAAAATTTGCTCTTACAAAGGCTCTGCATCCAGTAATTTACACATTAATAAAAATATTAGTTTAGAAACTTTTCCAGGTTTACTTGGCATCTGAGCTCTCTCTCTGAGGACTATGTCCTCTCTGTGAACTTTGACCTCTGCGGTCACTATGAGTCAGAATCAACTCAATGGCAATGGATTTAGTTTAGTTTTGTTTTTTTAAGGAATTTAAATCACGGGTAAAAGATAAGGAAAATTTTAAAACTAAGTAAGTGGCAAGTTATATTGTCCTCCAGGTGACGTTTATTTAAAACCAGACTCAACCCCCATTAGCCTATCACACAGATGTCACCTGAACCCCCTCACAACAGTGTTGTGATGTTTCACTGAATGAGGTGCTTTATTTTAAGCTCCCCAGGATGGAAGCCTTCTCTGAATATACTATGAATAAAGACAGCTGCTGCAGACAATGATCTCCCCATAACATACCAACATTCATGCCAGCCACCCCATGATTACTCCTTCAGCCTACGGTGTACACACGGCTTCTTCCAGTCAGATCCCAGAATGCCCTGAGAAACAGGTCATCTGAAATAAACATCAGCTTCGCTTCAAAAAGATTCTAGGCCTATGTGGTCAATTCAGGGATGGACTATCCAATAAACAAGGTATGCAGGGGCTTACTTATGCTTACTTACTAATCTGAAGTATACAATTTCACCTATTTTTCACCATATCAAAGACGTGGTGAAACCCATGTGAAATTGTGCACCACAGATTAGACAGTAAACACAATTAAGCCCATGCGTACCATGCTTATTGTAAGCCTGTACTACCTTGCTTACTGGTTAATCTGTCCCTGGTAGTCATAATCCAAAAAAAAGAATCCTTTGTGGAAACCCTGGTGGTGTAGTGGTTCAGAGCTACGGCTGCTAACCCAAAAGACTGGCAGTTCAAATCCACCAGGCGCTCCTTGGAAACTCTTTGGAGCAGTTCTACTCTGTCCTATGGGGTTACTATGAGTCGGAATCCACTTGATGGCAACGGTTTTTTTTTTTGTTTTGTTTTTGTTTTTTTTTTGGTGAAAACAGGACATGTAAACAGCAGAGCCCAGGTATCTCCTATATCCCGTTCCTTCCTTCTGGGTGGTAACTCCATCTTTGACCTCTCTGAAATCAACAGCTCTCTGCTCCCTAAGGTGGGTCTGGGCAAGGTCTTTCCCTCTCTGCCCTGATTGAAAGCATGTAAGCAGCAAGTTTGCTCCATCTTCCTGATAAAGCCACAAAACAGCAAAAAAAACAGGCTGTATCCCTAACCCAGCTTACTAGAGATGGGAGGGGCACAGGAAATTATTTATTATTGAGTAATTTCTATGTACCACTGTTCTACTGTTTTACATACAGGACGTAGTTAAATCCTCATAACACTTTTCTGCTATATTTGCTATTATCTCTCTTTTGTAAATAGGAAAGCCAAGGCCCAGAAAGGTTAGTTAAACTCCCACAACTGCCCAGGCCCCAGCCCCCTTAGGATTCCAGAAAATAAAACTTTCGGATATAGAATTAGACATAGGAACAGACATAGAATTAGAACCTAAATCTGGCCGGTCTCCAAAATTCATCTTCCCAGAACCTACTATGTGTCTTATGTTTATCTCCTTAATGACAGCATGAAAGATGTATTTCCAGAATTGTGGGGTAAGCAAGGAGTTGTTTTGATTAACCGATCAACAATCCTCCAATTAACAAGTGTGCACTTAAAGCCCCATGACTGCTTATCTCCATGCTAGGCACTGTAGGGGAGACACAGAAGCAGGTGATGGGCTCTCTGACCCTAAAGAGCTTACAATCCAGGAGGAAGAATGGATAAGTGCTCAATCCTCTAGTACAGCTCAGACATGGGAGAGACCAGCGTGAGCTGAGTAATGAATGGATTTCAGGGTTCTAGCTGCAAGAAACTATATTTAAGCAGAAAGGAATTTATTTAAAAATTAGGGGGCAAAACTACAGCATCACTTCACACCCACTAGGATGACTGTAATCAAAAAAGAAGGACAATGACAAGTGTTGGCAAAGATGTGGAGAAATTGGATCCTTCATATACTGCTGGTGGGAATGTAAAATGATGCAGCCACTTTGAAAAACAGCCTGGAAGTTCCTCAAAATGTTCAACATAGAATTAACATATGACCCAGTAATTCCACTACTAGGTATACAAGCAAGAGAAATGAAAACATACATCCACACAAAAAGTTGGACATGCATGTTCATAGAGGCATCATTCATCGAAAAGTAGAAACAACCCACATGTCCATCAACTGGTGAATGGATAAATAAAGTGTGGTCAATACAAACCATAAGTAACAATGCACAAGCACCAGAAGAGAGACTAGATAAATGGGAGCTCCTAAAAATCAAACATTTATGCTCATCCAAAGAC
>NW_004443941.1:13887208-13904148 GCF_000243295.1 Trichechus manatus latirostris
GAGAGGGGAAGGCAGAGAGAGTTAGGAGCTGGTTGAATGTTCATGGGGAATCAGGGGCGGAGGAGAGGAGTGTGCTGTCGCAGAATGGGGTGAGCCGTTGGGGTCTCATAACAATGTATGTTAAAAAAAAATTCTGTATGGGAGACTAACTTGAAATATAAAGTTCATTTAATTACATCAATAAAAAAAAGAAAGTGTTGTATATCCATATGATGGAATATTACTCAGCAAAAAAAAATGATGTACTGACACATGCTCCAACATGGATGAACTTTGAAAAAATTATGCAAAGTAGAAGAAGCCAGTCACAAAAGTCTACGTATTGTATGAGTCCATTGATTTGAAATGTCCAGAATAAACAATCTATAGAGACAGAAAGTAGATTAGTGGTTGCCTAGAGCTGGGGTTGTAATAGACTCAAACGCAATGGGTTTGGTTTGGTTTTTGGTTTAGAGCCGGAGTCAGGGAGGAATGGGAAGTGACTGCTAATGGGGACAGGGTTTCTTTTTGGAGGAATGAAAATGTTCCCAAATTAGATTGTGGTGATTATTGCACAGCCTTGTGAATTTACTCAAAACCATTGAATTGTACACTCTAAGTGGGTGAATTGTATGGAATGTTTTAGATATCAACCTTGATAAAGTTGTTTAAAAAAAAAAAGCAAGTGGACGGTTTACAATCTTTCTGAGAGGCTTGGAGAACCAGGCTCAGAGGTTGTGCAGACAGAAACGATGTTCCAAATTATGCAGCAAACTGGAATGACAAAGACATCACAGTCATTGCTGCTTGCCCAGACGACAAAGAGACCCAGAATTCATCTTCTGGATTCACAGCAATTTCTGGGAGCGAAATTACCTGTCATATTGCCCCCCAACTGGCCAGCAGAATGGATATTCCACACTGTCCCTGCTTCTTCTCACCAGCAGTATGGAGTAGAGGCATCTCATTGGGAGAGGCTGGGTCCTCTGCTCACACCCTAGCTGTAAAAAGGGCTAAGAAATAGAGTAGCTAACATTTTCAGAGGTGGTAAGGTAAAGTGTGTCCCTGGGTGGTGCAAATGGTTTGCGCTCAACTACTAACCTAAAGGAAGCCCTGGTGGCTTAGTGGTTACGTGCTACAGCTGCTAACCAAAAGGTCAGCAGTTCGAATCCACCAGGCGCTCCTTGGAAACTCTATAGGGCAGTTCTACCCTGTCTTATAGGGTAGCTATGAGTTAGAATCGACTCGATGGCAATGGGGTCTCTTTTTTTTTTATGGTTTTTTACTAACCTAAAGGTTGGTGGTTTGAACTCAACCAGCGGCACTGCAGAAAAAAGACCTGATAATCTGCTTCTGTAAAGACTGCAGCCAAGAAAACCCTATGGAGTAGTTCTACTCTGTAACACCTGGGGTCACCATGAGTTGGAACTGACTAGATAGCAATGGGTTTGTTTGTTTAGGGGGAAGCAAATGCTGTCTTAGCAGGGAAATTCTCCAAATGTAGGAAGAGCATAACTGCAAAGAATGACTGAGGCTGCAACAGAGGTTTCTCAGAGTGAAGATGGCCTCACTGGTCTTTGAAGGATGGACAGGATTTGGACCAAGAAGAATGGAAAAGACATTCCAGCTGAGGAAATCACATTAGGTAGACAGGAATAAAAACCTGATCCATGAGCCAGAGTGACATCAAGCTCTGGTCTGTGTAGTTGTCCAGTCTGGGAAAGAAAGGTCGCCCCAAGTGAGTTATTAGAAGAAACCCTCAAGGTCCAAATCTCCTATCAGGCTCTCTTTGCAGTCTGCCCACCAGGGGCCTCAGTAACAACTTGGAAGTTAGAACCAACCACCCCGAGGAGCAGGGAGGAGGCACCCAGCTGGTTTCTTCAATTCCTTTGTTTTGTCTCCTTGCACACATGGGCGGGAAACAGCAGTGGAAAGGAGAGCTGCTTCAGAGGTGTATTCAAACAGGGGCATGATGGTAGTTTGGAGTGGGATGTATTAGTTCTGGTTTAAGCTGTTGAGATATTTTGCCAAATGATTTTTCTCCCTCTGTTTCCCATGAACGCAGGATAGATGGGTCCTTTTCTCAGACCACCCCACATCATTTCTTTATTTTCTTGCGTTCTGTTTGGAACCCTAAATCTTTGCTCCATCTGGGTAGCTGGGATGATGTAGAGCAGGCTGGAAAAGGGTCTGGCCCTTCCGCCATAGTTCATTTCATTTTTATGTTCCCTTTCTATCTGTTTTTTCTTAATAGCTTTGAGATGAATTTCCACTCAGCCTTGCTCTGGCCTTGTGAAAGCTAAGATTTGAGTTATTAGGCACAATAGGAGCATTTATTTATCTGACTTCCATCAAGATAAATAACAAATTTATATAAAATCTTAGCCCATAAAACACATCCCAATATATAAAAAATTAAGTGTGGCTTATTTCAGTCTTGCAAAACTTTGCCATAAAAAATCAACATGGTAAATTAATTTGTTAAATGGCATCTTAGCCTGAAGTCACTTATATCACTAGGGAGCAAATGGAAGAGGTGAATTTTAAGAAAGTCTCACCATGGAGCTTAAAAAAAAAATCACCACATCAGCAACATCATACATAAAAAGCAGGAAGATGGATTCACCATCAATAAATTTAATAGCAGCCACCGTGCCATTTGCTAGAAATTTACTTTGAGTCTGAATTATTTTAAATAAGGCATCACATAAAAAGGTAAGAAAGAAAAAATTACCAGCTCAGTTGCCATTAATTCCCCAGCCAGTAACTTTGAAATAGTATAGAATTTACAGGTCGGCAGCAAAAACTCACTCAACCAGGGAGAAAATGGGCCATTTCTCTTTGGTGTCCAACCGAAGAGCCCACTTAGGAACTATTCCCTGGTTCCTAAAGAGTCTTCTAACTGCATCATTTGTTGATTTTAACTGGGTTAAAACAGCTCCCATGATACAGGGAAATGTGAGTGGATTGGGTTTTCCCTGCACTACAAGGGCATTATCTAGGCCTCCAAGTGGCAACCTGTTTAGATTTGTGTTAATGAGTGTGTCACCAGGGCTCCACATGCTGGCCAGTCCACATCCATTAGCCCAGTCTTTCTTCAGACAGACACCCACAACACAGCTGAATAGGCTTCAATCTTAGACATGCTAACATTTTTATGATCTCCTGGGATTAGACCATTACTGGAATTTGGATAGTTCAGAAAGTCCTCAGCAATCATTCATGGTCACTATTAGAGTAATAATTTTATTTACAGAGGATAAACTTATACTTAAGCCTTGAAACTACCTTGCTTTTCTTCCATGTGCTAAACACAACTGAATTACTTCCAGAGAAAGAACTACAATGCTCAAATAGTCACTGGCAAATTGTCTAGGCACTGGCCCTTCTATTGATGTACAGGAATTCTTTTTCTATAAAGGATATAAACTCTTTGGAATATAGTTATAAATTGGGGTTTTTTCCCCTTCAATTTGTTACTTGTCTTTTAACTTTATATTTATTGTCAGACAGAATTTTTTCATTTTTATGCATTAAAATTTATCAATCCTTTCTTTTATGGCCTCTGGGATTCATATCAAACTTAAAAGTCCTTTCCCATGATGATATTATATAAAAATTCTCCTATGTTTTTGTATAGCATTTTATGGCTTGATTTTTTATGTTTAAATCTTTGATACATCTGGAGTTTATTAGATACAAGGAGTAAAGTAGTAATCCAATTTTATTTTATTTTTCCAAATGGCTGCCAAGTTGTCCAAAAACCATTTTATGTTTCATCTCTTGTTAGATAATGCTTGAGAGTGCAATAAGAAACCTGTAAATTGATGTTTCCTGTAGCCTCAGATCCCTTGGAAAACCCATCCCACACAGTATGTGGAAAGCACCATCATTAAGAGATAAGCTGCTACAGGGAGAACGTACATGAATGAGAGGCAAGGGGACTGGAATTAGTTCAAATCCAGGCAGACAAGTTTTGTGAGACCTGAAACATGTAAATTTGTGTTTATGTGTGTGGTGGGGGAGAGTAGGGGTACCCTATAAGAAAAATAATATAAAATCACAAATACAAAATAAGGTACAGGCATCACCAAGATGGCAGAGTAAAAACTCCACACTCCTGTCCCCCAAAGAAACATCAAAAAACAAGTAGAAACCGTCGGAACTAATCTTGTCAGAACTCTAGTAAATGGACAGAGGTTCACAGCAACCAGGTGAAAGCTTAATCAAGAAAGAGGCAATGTCAAGAAAATGGTAGAAAAGCTTTGTGGATTTTTGTTAACTGGACCGTGCCCTCCTCCACACCAGCTTGGAAGCTGGATTGAAGTGGCAGGCAGTGTTTCCAATTTGGATCCTGGTCCTGGGCTCTGAAAGGAGCAGACCACACCTTATGCACAAATTACAGTGTTTCTTTGTTCAAACCTGTCGGGTGGCTACCTCAAGGACTGAGCATACCTCTGTTTTGCCCATCTAGAAGGTAGTGTCAGACACTAGAGAGTAACTAATTCACTTTTTGATGTCATCGTGCATCTGTATGGCTTTTATTTTATATTTTATTAATTTTTATGTGAAATTTTCTCAAAGAAGAAATTAAAACTGAAATCAAAAATGATACAGAACATAATGAAAAGGTGACTACTTCATAAGAAAACCAATAGGGGATATAAAACTATACTCTGAGGAAAATGTGTAGCCTGAGTACCAAAAACAAAAGTAGTAAAAGAACAATGAAGAAACCAAAAGAAATTATAGGAGATACTTAATAAAGATGAAGGTCGAAATTACTGAAATGTAAAAAAAAAAATGGAAAGAAATAAAGCCTGAAAATTTTGTTTGTTTGTTTATTGTTACAGTTTAAGTGAAAGCTTACATTTCAAGATAGCTTCTCATATAAAAATTTATACTTACATTGTTTGTGACCCTAATTGCTCTCCCTATACTGTGATAGCACACTCCTCCTTTCTGCCTTTGATTTCCCGTGTCCAACCAGCTCCTAACCCTCTCTGCCTTCTCATCTCACCTCCGAAGAGAAGCTGCCCATTTAGTCTCATGTATCAACTTGAGCTAAGAAGCACACTCTTCACGAGTATCATTTTATGTCCCACAGTCCAGTCCAATCTTTGTCTGAAGAGTTGTAAAGCCTGAAAGTTTGATATTTGAAAAAGACCAATAAATTGGGTAAATCTCTCTCAAACTTAAATAAAGAAAAAAATATAGAAAACAGAAACATAGGATTGGCAATAAAATTGGCTATATTATGAGGGAATATCGTGAGTGAATATCAAATTTGGCTCTATGGCGCTATATTAAAAAATCTAGAGGAAATTAATGCTTTTCTAGTAAAATGTAACCCCACATTAAAATGAAATTAAAATTAAAGTTGAAGTTTCAGCTCAAAGACTGAAGTTTCAAGTTTCAAAATGCAACAGACTCAGTACTGCTGTATTCCAAAAGAGGAACTAAACTATAACACAGAATTTACAAAAGCAATAATTTATTATATAATTTTTGGATTTCTCACCCACTTTGAGAGCACAAAAGGGTCAAGTTGGAAATTAAACCGAGTAATCTGTCAGGAGGCTTTCTCTGGAAAGAGCTGAACTGTGATTCCTACCCTCCTTCTATGCCAAGGGACAAGGGACTTGTTTCCTCCTAACCTCTAGTTTGGAGCCCTGGTGGCGCAGTGAATAAGTGATGTGGCTGCTAACCAAAAAGTCAGCAGTTTGAATCCACCAGCTGCTCCTTGGAAACCCCATTGGGCAGTTCTACTCTGTCCTATCAGGCCGCTGTGAGTTGGAATCGACTCAACGGCAGCAGGTTTGGTTTTGGTACCCTCTAGTTCAAGAGGTTTCAGTGGAACCGCTTTAAGAGTGATGTGTTCCCTGCAGTTGTGGGGGTGGGAGAGGAAGAGAACAATAGTCTAGGTTCTTACTCCCACCTAAGAAGTCTCATGGGCAAGAGATTAGTTGTTCCCGTGGCATAACAGAGGCAGCTGTATAGATGAATAATACTTAAAAAAAAATGAAACTAGTTGACAACGCATCCACACGAGTTCCAAAATATACGCATGTGAGAACAAACCATCAATAGCCCCGAGACCTGAATGGTATCGCAGTCCTTCTATGAGTGAAAGCAGAGGGAAGCAATGGAGCATCTGACAGACTTGAAAACATAAGAATCTCAAAATGGCCAACAGCAATTTACTACAAAGCGTGGAAGAGCAGTTGAAGAGCAGCAGGTGAAACTGAGAGGGGTTTTGCCTAATCAAATAGTGGGTGAGCGCTTGGGACCAATGGAAGGGACTAACGAGGCCGGCGCAGTCTGGCCCCCATGAACTGCCCAAACTGGCCCAGCAGGGCTGCTTTCCAGGACAGGGCCACATGTTGAAGAGAAACTACTAAGATTAGAAACAAAACTGAGCAGGATGGGGTCAACAGAAGAGGATGAAAAAGAAGGTCCAGACCAACTGTGGGTAAGAATACAGAGCCAGGAAAGCTCAGAAAACAAGTAGCCATGTTTTTTAATTCTATGTGAAAACCACAGGAGAATGAGTTCTGTAAAGTTACCCTGCACCATTCCTCTTTCCAAAAGTTCAGGCAAATAAGTTTCATATCAAAAATGAACAATGGAAAAGGGCTGAGATCAAATCCCACACAAAGTTATAAGAAAAAAGAAAATAATGCATAGAATAACAACCCTGTGGTCCAGTGGTACTCAAACATTTGTTCTCAGCACTCTTTTATGCTCTAAAAAAATATCGAGGACCCCACAAGTTTTTGTTTATGTGGATCTTATCTATCAATATTTACCCTATTAGAAATATTGTGTGATAAGTGATGTTTAAAATATTTATTTATTCATTTATTGAAAAATAACAATGTATCCATCACCTGTTAACATTAATCACAAATATTTTATGAAAAATAATTATATTTTCCAAAACAAAAAAGGTAATTTAATGAGAAGAAAGGCATTGTTTTACATTTTTAAAAATCTTTTTAATATTTGGCTTAGTAAAAGACAGCTGGATTCTTGTATCTACTTCAGCATTCGATCTGTTGTGTTGTGCTGTTTTAGTTGAAATATATGAAGAAAATATGGCATTACACAGATATGGAGTTGGAAAAGGAAGAAGTATCTTAATAGCTTTTTCAGATAATTGTGGATATTCTTCTTTGTTATTACACCAAATCTTGACAAATAGATAGTTGTTTGAAGGTTAGTTGCATCATGGAATATGAGACCTCATCTATCAACTTTTCAAACTCTGTTTCATTAAAATCTATTGGTTTATCTTTGAATTAATGTTTTATCCATGTGTGATGGTTACGATTATGTGTCAGCTTGGCTAGGCCATGATTCTCAGTGATTTGGCAGATATTAAGTAATCATCTTCCATTTTGTGATCTGATGTGGGCATCCAATCATTTGAAAGAGGAGTTTCTTTGGAGGTGTGACCTGCATCCAATATATATGGAAGTTCTGGCAAAGCTCACTCTCTCGATACTGCATTTGTCTCGTCATCATCTGACCTCCAGTTCTTGGGACATGAAACAGCAGCCTGCCTCCTGGCCTGCAGATTTTGGATTTGCCACCTCCTACAACCCTGTGAGCCAGCAACCTGCCACCTGACCTGCAGATTTTTGGTTCGTCGGCCCCTGCAACCACACGAGTCAGGAGAAACCGTCTGCCTGCCACCTGAACCACATATTTGGGATTTGTCAGCCTCCACCATTGCCTGAACCATTTCCTTGAAATATATCTCTCTCTATATATATTTTTTATATATGCTTCACTTATTTTGCTCCTCTAGAGAACCCAGCCTAAGACCATGAATGACTTTGTAACACATGCATGGAGATTGTTAAAAAATATTAGTTACCTGAGCTATGCAGATCTTCCAAAAGTTGACACATTTAACTATACAATAGCAAAAACTCACATTTGTAAATATTACCACCAATCTCACCAGAAAAGTCTTCAAATACTGAGAAGCTGTCAAGCTCATGGTGGAAATACAAGTTTTCCAAAATTCTAATTTTCACTTGAAAGCTCAGATTTTATCATTGGTAGCAAACACTGTCAATTATTTCCCTTGAAGTTGTAGGCTCACTTGAGTTCATTTTCAAGAAAATGTCTGCTAAATGCCCAAATCTGAATAGCCACAGTTTATCTGTTAGCCATGCTTTCATATAAAGACGGCATTCTATTTTTTTTTTAAGTGGTTAGTTCACCTAACAATTCAATTACAATACTTTTCCTGGAAACAGCCATCATACTTTGTTATACATTGAGTATTTATTGTATCTCCCATTTTGTCACACAGAATATTAAAAAGATCTCAAGGGCTAAGATTTAATAAAATTAATAATTTTTACCCTTTCCTCAAGAACAGTCTTAATAAAACTGACTTTTTAAAAAACAACTATATGTAAAATGACTATTAGTACATATTGATTCCACTACCTTGATTCATGATGAAACACGAGCAATTTTTACCTGTCGTTGGTTTTGAACTATCATTACAAATGTCAATACAGTAAAAAGAGAAATAACAAGTTGGTATTATTACGAAAATAGTTTTTACTTCACAGTGTCTCTGTGTTGTCTTGACAGAGAAAGGATCTTGAGCCACACTTTGAGATCCACTGCTGTAGACAATAAAATCAATGTAGGAAGATATGCTCACAGAACTGATTAAAACAAGATAAATAACAGTCAGAAAACAATACAATATATGAAATAACAATATAAATCAAACCTAGAAAAGTCAGAAATGAGGTGACAGATCTCAGGAAAGAATTATAAATGAAAGAAAAGAATCATCTCAAAAATAAAGACTAACCTACAGCTAACAAATACAATAAATTGTGCTGTCAATGGACTAGAAAGTGAAGAGTAGAAAAAAAATTTTGATTAAATACAAAAGATAAATGAAAAGAATTTGAGAGAAAGTGACACATATTGAAGATAGGCAATGAAGATCCAACAGACAGATAATAGAACACCCTGAGGAGAAAAAATCAAAGTAGGTGAACAGGACAAATACTAAAAATTTAATTTATGAAAACTTTCCTGAAATGAACAATGACTTGAAAAGACAGGACACACCTTTTCCTGAGACTACTGACCCAGAATGACCAACATCAAGACGTATTCTAGAATGATAGAGAAAAAAAAAATCTTTTGGTCATGTAAGCAAAAGCAACATATAAATATAAGGTAAAGAAAAATGCATTAATAACAACATTTCAATAGCAACTCCATATGCCAGAAGAAAGTGAAATAACATATTTAAGATACTCAAAAAAAGAAAACCTGCTTTTTCTGCTTGTGGACACCACCGGAGAATCATGGTGAAAGACCTTCTTCCCACTGCTGTCATGTTTAAGTTAGAGTCTCCTGAAGAGCCCAAACAGCTGTAGAAACTCTTCATCACAGGGTTGAGCTTGGAAACAACAGATGAGAGCCTGAGGAGCCATTTTGAGCAACGGAGGATGCTCACAGACTATGTGGTAATGAGAGATCCAAACACCAAGCACTCCAAAGGCTTTGGGTTTGTCACTTATTCTACTGTGGAGGAGGTGGATGCAGCCATGAATGCAAGGCCACACAGGTGGGTGGAAGAGTTGTGGAACCAGAAGGCTGTCTCATGGGAAGACTCTCAAAGACCAGGTGCCCACTTAACTGTGAAAAAGATCTTTGTTGGTGGCCCTAAAGAAGACACTGACGAACATCACCTAAGAGATTATTTTGAGCAGTACAGGAAAACTGAAGTGATTGAAATCATGACTGACCAAGGCAAGAAGAGGGATTTTTGTAACTTTTGATGACCATGACTCCATAGATAAGATTGTCATTCAGAAATACCATACCGTGAATGGCCACAACTGTCACATAGGGAAAGCCCTGTCAAAGCAAGAGATGGCCAGTGCCTCATCAAGTCAAAGAGGTCAAAGTGATTCTGGAAACTTTGGTGGTGGCCGTGGAGATGGTTTTGGTGGGAATGACAACTTTCTTCATGGAGGAAACTTTAGTGGGTAAGGTGGCTTTGGTGGCTGCTGTAGTGGTAGTGGATATGGAGGCAATGGGGATAGTTACAATGGATTTGGTAATGATGGAAAAAATTTTGGAGGTGGTAGAAGCTACGATGATTTGGGCAATTACAACAACCAATCTTCAAATTTTGGACGCATGAAGGGAGGAAACTTTGGAGACAGAAGCACTGGCCCTTATGGTGGTGGAGGTCAATACTTTGTCAAACCAGGAAACTAAGGTGGCTATGGCAGCTCAAGCAGCAGCAGTAGCAATGGCAGTGGCAGAAGGTTTTAATGACTGCCAGGAAACAAAGCTTAGCAGGAGAGGAGAGCCAGAGAACTGATAAGGAAGCTACAGGTTACAACAGATTTGTGAACTCAGCCAAGCAGAGCGATGGCAGGGCCCAGCTGCTACAAAAAAGACATGTTTTAGACAGTACTCATGCATAGGGGCAAAAAACTCAAGGACTGTATTTGTGACTAATTATATAAGAGGTTATTTTAGTTTCTGTTCTGTGGAAAGTGTAAAGCATTCCAACCAAGGGTTTTTTGGTTTTTTTTGTGCCCATGCTACTGATTGCTAAATGTAATAGTCTGATCATGATGCTGAATAAATGTGTCTTTTAAAAAGAAAGAAAATGTGAGTTAAGGATTTTAAACCTAGACAAACAGATTTTCAGGTATAAAGTGCACAGATAAACTATTATCAATATACAATAATTTAGGAAATATTGTACTTGTAGCCCTTCCTGAGGAATCTACTAGAGAATAAACGTCAGGAAGCCAAAATGACTAGAGACATCAACATAAGGATTGTGGTAAACATTAAACATATTGAACATATAATTACTTGTAGAACTGAGACTAAATGAGGGTTAAAAGAGAGTCTAGTGTGTAATATATATGCTTTATCAATATAGATATCGTACAATATAAAAAAATGAGGAGGAGAATAAACAACAACAACAAAAAAATCTGTTGCAGTCAAGTCGATTCAGACTCAGAGCGGCCCGACAGGACAGAGGAAACTAGGCGGAGCAAAAGAAAACCTTTTACTGTATTTTTACGCAAATAACGTGCACGTTCTACATTTTTTGTCAACTGCGCCCTCCCATCGCGAGGTATTTTCGTAAGCCCGCTGTGCCAATTGTTTTTTTACATTTTGCTGTAAAAAAAAGAACAAAAAAACTTAGCATAGCACACTTACGAAAATACTTTAGGGGAGAAAGGCGTGGGTGGCAAACAAACGTAGAACATGCACATTATTTTCATAAAAATACGGTACTTGTTCTTAGTAAACATTATTCTTTTTCTGAGTCCAGAATATACGGAAACTTAATGTACCACATAGGTAGAATTTCAGTTTCAGCAGGGAAAACTAATTTGTTTACAGAGGTGGCACGATGGGATAGCCATCTGGAAGAAATGTATGTCATATACAAAGATAAATTTCCAAATGAAGTCCAGATTTAAAAGTAACAAAAAAATTAAAATTTCAGAAAAATGTAGGAGAATAATCAACCTTGGAATGAGAGAAGTATTCTTAAATAGAACAGAAAACTCAGAAACAATAAATGAAAAGGCAGACATATTTGACAACATAAAATGCAACATTTTTGCATAGCAAAAAAATCATAAGCATAAATAAAACAAAAAGACAAATGATAGTCTGAAAAAATATTTGCAACACATTCATTCATTTATAAATATTTGTTTGATCACTCTATGTGCTAGATGCTATCCGATGCAATTCTGAATAAAACAAACAGTATCTCTGAATTCTTGGAGCTTACATTCTAATGACAGATGATACATATGACTGATAACATACAAAGCATTCTTACAAATGAGAGAGAAAAATAACCCTATAGAAAAATGGTAAATATATACCATTAGTAAATATATATATACACACACATATAAACAATTCAGAGAATTTCAGATAACTATAAGCATATCAAATTATATCTCTTATATTCAAATGGTGGAAAAACTGCGTATTTCTTCCCAACTGTGCGTTCAGTGACCTCATGCTGGTAGCTCAAAATCAGCCATGGTGTGAATATTTACACCACAGAAATCTGCAAATGCTACAAATCAGGACTTGATTCATCTTTGTTGATTGTCTAAACTTAATAAAATAACAGAGACAAATGTTAAAAATGCAGATTAAACTTAAAAATGTGGCATGTCTGTAGCCATTACATTATGAATACCATAAAACATTAAGGAGACATTCTTCTAGTATTTGAAAATTATTATCCAATTCAGCAAAGAAGTCATTCACCTCATTGATGAATGAGTAAATCCAACACATGTAGTGTTGAAGCTGAAAGAGATTTCAATTTAATGAATACAACTTACACAAAGTTGTGAAATAGTTTAATAGTAGATCACATTTAAGATTTAATGACAAAAAATTTATTAGGAAAAGAAATAGTGAGTTGGGATGCAACTCCATTTGTCAAATTGTGGTTGAACTGCAACCATAAGTTGTCTATGGATATGAGTTCAGCAAAAAATCAACCAAAGAATTCTGTAAGAATCAATTGGCTATATGGAATTTACAATAAAGAGTACTGTATATTTTATTATTATTTGTAAATTTTGTATTTTTAATATCAGTAAAATTTATAATAAATTTATGTACGTACACACACACATACACAATGTTAAACAGGTAAACATTTACCAGCACACCACTGTTCCACCTACATCCCTTTAGCCAGAATTTACTCACATGGTCAAGGAAGGCTTGCTCTAGTCTGGGCAAACTAATGGCTAGCTAAAAATTCTATTACTGTGGTAAAGGATAGCCTGAATGTGAGGAGAGAATTGGCAGTCCCTGACACAATACTGTTGTTTCCAGTTTATATAAGAGGAACCTGAAACTCAGAAAGCTTAAGTTAATTTGCCCGAAGTCACTCGTCTAGTAAATAGTGGAGCTCAAATTTGGATTCATGTTTGTCTAGCTCCAAAGTTGTCTCCCCCCCCCGCTTTCTCCACACCATTTTCTATGACCAGAAATATAACTTTTTCTTAGTTTGAGGTGACGGTGAAACTTGCAAATAAAAGATTTTCCATCTTCCCCATAGGTATGCATTTATAAAATGACTAGTGGAGTGAAGAGTTTCTACTATAGAGGCAAGAAGTCAGTGGATAGCTAGGGTTAGGATGTGGACAATGTATATTCACTGGAAAGCTCATTTGCCTGCAGGGAGATTAAATCCATGGGTTTATCCAGAGAGATGGGAAGCTATGTACCTATCTCCTCTTTTTTTTTTCAGACACCATTCACATGATTTTATTTATTTATTTAGTTTTTACTACCTCAGAAATAAACACTGCTACAGACACAGGAGCTCTGGTGGTGCAGTGGTTAAGAGCTTGGCTGCTAACAAAAAGGTCGTCAGTTCGAATCCACCAGCTCCTCCTTGGAAACCTTACAGGGCATTCTACTCTGTCCTATAGGGTCCCTGAGTTGGAACTGACTCAACAGCAACGGGTTTGGTTTCATTTGGTTTACAGACATATCATCAGAGTGGGTGGTGGCCAGAGAGAGAAGAGATAGCTTGGATGTGGGAATGAGATAACTTGAAAAATTGCCTTGCCCCAGTTGGTCAGTAATGCCCTCACCCTAATGTATATTGCTCTGTGTATAAATCTTATTGACTAGACTTTAAACCCCTTAAAGGCAAGAACTGTATCTTGTCAAATCTCCTAACATAATTCCTTCACAGTCAGTAACAAATATTGGCTGAATGAATTAATTGTAATTACATGTACTCAGTACTTGTTTATATGATATATGTCTTATTTTTCTTTGACTAAGCATTCCCTGAAAAGAGGAGTCATGTTTTCCATGGGGACCAGGAGATTATTCAGCTATTCATCCAACAGATAACCGATAAACTCTTGCCGTATGTGAAGCACTACAGAGTGAAAGTGTTGGCCAAGTCTCTATCTTAGACTAGGAACTCCGTGAGGATCAGGACCACATCCCCTCCTTCCTTTGGAATTTCCCACATAGGACTCTATATATTCAGAATGCAAGGATCATTATAAAAATAGCTAACATTTGTCAAATGCTTACTATGAGTTGGCATTGGACCAAATACTTTACATGTGCTATCTCATTTAATCCTCATAGCAACACTCTGAGGTGGGCACTATTATTACCCCCTCTTTACAAAAAGAGGAAGCTGAAGCTTAAGAATTGAAAACCAATAATAATAATAACCAAACCAGTTGCTGCCGAGTCAATTCTGGCTCATAGCAACCCTATATGACAGAGAAGAATTGCATGAAAAATCACGTGGCTATAAAGTGTCAGAATCCCTGGATCCCAATTTCTTAATCACTCTATTATTCTGCCTTCCCCTGGGCTACTAGTGGTGCCAGTTCTATGGGGCTACACGTAAAGGATGAGCCATTAGAAAGCCTAACCCTATAGTTCCACCATGGATACTGGAGTCTTCCCTGAGTCGTCTCCCTTATTAGTCAGACCTGACAGGCAAATACATGGAGGTCAAGTTTTTCGACTAAGTGCCTTGAAAGAGAATCAATGACAAACGCCACTTCTGCTAGCTTTTGGACTTTGATTTTGTGACGGTTTGAGTTATGAATCACTTTCACCTCTTTCTAATTAAAAAACTGAGAGGTGCTTTGTTTGCTGAAATTGACTCCCAGAGAATGTGGAAAATACCTTAAGAGAAACAGTAGAGTTTGAGAAGATCTTTTCAAAAATCCTATTTGTCTGGTTCGAGATGGATGACTCAACTCATATATTTACATTCCCTCTCTCCAAACTCTTACTGAAACAAGAGTGAAGATGTACAAAAGAGAATAGGAGGGAGGCGCTATGCATAGATAAGAGAATTTGATGACTTTTGGCAAAAGAGAAAGTGTATAAGACCTTACTTACAGTTATAGCTGAGTAAAGGTAACTACAGCCCCATGCACATAGAGGATGAAGGTAGAATTCAATGTAATTTTTTTTTAAGGAAGGAATGAACAAAGGAAGGAAAATAGGGAGATTAGAAATGTCAGAAGTGGGAGAACTCAAGAAAAGTTTTAAACACAGAAGAAAACATTCTTTGATGGTTACAAGGGTGGGGAGGGAGGGTGAGGGTTATTTACTAAATAGATAGTAGATAAGAATTATCTTAGGTGAAGGGAAGGACAGCACACACTACAGTGTAAGTCAGCACAACTGGACTAAACCAAAGCTAAGAAGTTTCCTGAATACAATCAAACACTCTGAGGGACAGAGTAGCAGGGGTAGGGGTCAGGGGACATCTCGGTCAATTGGAATAACAAAGCTTATTAAGAAAATGTTCTGCATCCCATTTTGGTGAGTGGTGTCTGGGCTCTTAAAACCTTGCAAGTGGCCATCTAAGATGCATCAATTGGTCCCAACCACCTGGAGTAAAGGAGAATGAAGAACACAAAAGACACAAGGAAAGTAGTAGGCCAAGAGACACAAAGGGCTACATAAACCAGAGACTTCATCAGCCTGAGACCAGAAGAACTAGATGGTGCACGGCTACCACCAATGACCACCCTGACAGGGAACACAACAGAGAGTCTCAGATGGAGCAGGAGAAAGGTGGGGTGCAGAACTCAAATTCTAGTAAGAAGACCAGACATAAAGGTCTCACTGAGACTGGAGGAACCCCGGAAAGCATGGCCCCTGGATTCTCTATCAGCCCAGAACTAAAACAATTTCCGAGGCCAATTCTTCAGACAGGGATTGGACTGGACTGTGGAGGAGTGTGCCTCTTAGCTCAAGTACATAAAAGAGACTAAACGGGCAGCTTCTGTCCGGAGGTGAGATGGGAAGGCAGAGAAGGTTAGGAGCTGGTTGAATGGACATGGGGAATCAGGGGTCGAAAGGAGGAGTGTGTTGTCACAGTATGCAGAGAGCAATTAGAGTCACATCACAATGTATGTATAAATTGTTGTGTGGGAAAAAATGAAAAAGAAATGCAAGAACTTTGTTAGAAAGCTATGCTCCATTTTTGAAGCAAATTAAAATGCAACATGATTTCTAGCATATGATAGAGACTAAGAAACAGAATCTATTTGATCTTGATGATTGAACCTGTTCCTTTGGACCCTTAGAAAAGGGTCCAACCACAATATTTGGGTATATAGATAATAATATTTACAGAGGCATAATACTAAAACATTGTCCAAAGATTTCCAATTTTTAGAATCAGTCCACAGACAAATCATGGAAGACTTAATTATAGCTACAGCATAGACTGTAAAGGTTACAAAGCTGAACAAGGTAAAAATAATACTGTACCTGACAGAGGTTGGGAGGAGAGAAGAGGAGAGGAGAATAAACTAGAAGTGGTAATATCCTCATTGTTCATGATAGAGAATCAAAAGATATTACCTAAAGTAGATCGTATAAGAACTAGACATATAAGTGTATTATATAAAGCTGTACTGAAGGCATTTGCAAAAATCAAGGCTCCAGGAATTAATGGAATACCAGTTGAGATGTTTCAACAAATGGATGCAGCGTTGGAGGTACTCACTCGTCTATGCCAAGAAATTTGGAAGACAGCCACCTGACCAACCAACTGGAAGAGATCCATATTTGTGCCCATTCCAGAGAAAAGTGATCCAACAGAATGCAGAAATTATTGAAAATATCATTAATATCACACACAAGTAAAATTTTGCTGAAGATAATTCAAAAGCTGTTGCAGCAGTACATCGACAGGGAATTGCCAGAAATTCAAGCCAGATTCAGAAGAGGACGTGGAAGGAGGAATATCATTGTTGATGTCAGATGGATCCTGGCTGAAAGTAGAGAATACCAGAAAGATGTTTACCTGTGTTTTATTGACTACGGAAAGGCATTTGACTGTGTGGATCATAACAAATTATGGATAACATTGTGAAGAATGG
>NW_004443941.1:13904943-13926871 GCF_000243295.1 Trichechus manatus latirostris
ACTTCTTCTCACATATTTTGGACATGTTATCAGGAGGGACCCGTCCCTGGAGAAGGACATCATGCTTGGTCAAGTAGAGGGTCAGCAAAAAAGTGGAAGACCCTCAACGAGATGGACTGACACAGTGGCTGCAACAACGGGCTCAAGCATAACAACGATTGTGAGGATGACGCAGGACTGGGCAGTGTTTTGTTCTGTTGTACACAGGGTCAGTATGGGTCAGAGCCCACTGGACAGCACCTAACAACAACAACAACTACGTTACTAAACACGATCTCCTTTTTCAGTAGTTGGGGTTTCCTGATGACATGTACAAAGGAAGTGAGCTAAAATCTTGCCATCCTCACTTCTAAAGAGTATTCTGGTAGTAAAGGTCATCTAAGTGAGCTAAATGCCTCATCTTTCAAAGTAAGGAATCAACTGATAAAATCTAAATTTGGTAAATCAAGAAATGAATGATTAGTGTATTATTTTGAATGATCATGATGACAACAGAAGAACTAAAAATAGACGTGAATTTTTTTTACTTTGTGTTACTTTAAAATAATAATCTTAAACAACAACAACAAAAATCAATGCTTTTGCTTATTTAATTACAGAAAACTTCATGGAACAGTGTTGCTGCAGGCAGCTCTGTAAATCCAAAGGTTGCCCTCCCACCAGCCCTATAAATGAATATTATTTATGACCACTTCTTGACATAGATGTGTACAGTTATTTACCATTTCTTCTGGGAGGACAGATGTTCACATTCATATGAGACAAAAACAAATCAAGATTCAACTAGACAGGTTGCTGTGGGCTTGGGGATTAGAAGAGCAAAAATAAAAATAAAAAACAAACTCGGCTACATACTCTGATAAATCACTTTTCCTTTCTGTCTTGTTCTTAAGAAAGAATTTAACAACCTCATCTGTGTTGCAGACATTTTTATGTACTCGCCACTGAGTTATAAAAAGCATGAACAAAACATTTGGCTGAGCTGGCCCCTGAACTGGAAGCTTAGTTGTAATCATGGCGGGGCTCTTCATCCAGGACTCACTATTACAGAGCACATAGGTCACTTCTTCTGTGCAACAATGGCTCTTCTCTTTTTTCTTACCTTTTTGAACAACCTTTCAGGAAGCTTCAAAATTTTACCAGACCCTGTAGGTTTCACTTCTTAAGACCAAGTGAGATCATTTGAACCTTAGGGGGATGAGAGAATAGTTCTTTCAGTTCTTACTCAAATGCCTTATTCTCAATGGCTCCTTCCTTCAATATCCCACCATTTTGTTCTTTTGAACCTTTAGGAGTGAGTTGGGTTTCACCTTACTCTTTCATTGTTCATCTTTTTGAGGCTGACAGCCTCCGGGCACCATTACCAACTCTCAACTCGTAAGTAGAGTAGCATGAGACACCTCCTCTTCTAACTGGTTTCTCCAGATGTTTTTTAGGCAATTGGCCAACTTCCGGTCCAAGATAAGAAAAACAAGAGGCTGGGGTCTGCAGACCACAGAACAAGTTAAGACCAACTCCGTCCTCTGGGTGACCCCAGAACTTTTCTCCCGTTGAACGGAACCGAACTTCAGAGGCCCAAGATTGGGGGAAGACTTTCAGAAAAGAAGGGTCCGAGCCTAAGATCCAGTTTGAGAGACCCCTCCCTCCCTTTTTGGACTGAGCAAGCCCAGACGACGGAACCGCCTTAGGAACGCCTCTTTCAGGCCAGAACAATCAAGGACCTTGCTTCTTCTGGCCAGGACCTTCCCCTAAAAAATACTGTTTCGGCCATTGTTCAGGGAGCCATCTTGGCGACGGAAGTGCCTGTGTGCTCCTTTGCTTGGCCAAACAAAGCTGCTTCTTTCGCTTTCACCCATTTCCTATCTCTATGGCCGCGCCAAGCGAGACCTGAGACCCTCGGCAACATTTTATGTATGATTCACTTGGGAAAAACCTAAAATCGCTCTAAGCAGGTTCTCATGGATTGAATTGTGTCCCCCCAAAATATTTGTCAACTTGGTTAGGCCATGATTCCCAGTATTGTGTGGTTGTCCTCCATTTTGTGGTTGATACAATTTTCCTATATGTTGTAAATCCTAATCTCTGCCTGTGGTTAACGAGGCAAGATTGGGTTATGTTGAAGAGGATTAGGGTGGGATGTAACATCTTTGCTCAGGTCACATCCCTGATCCAATGTAAAGGGAGTTTCCCTGGGGTGTGGCCTGCACACCTTTTATCTTACAAGAGATAAAAAGAAAGGGAAGCCAGCAGAGAGTTGGGGACTTCATACCAACAAGAAAGCAGTGCTGGGAGCAGAGCATGTCCTTTGGACCTGGGTTTCCTGCGCAGAGAAGCTCCTAGAGTGGGGAGGATTGATAACAGGGACCTCCCCCCAGAGCCATCAGAGAGAGAAAGCCTTCCCCTGGAGCTGACCCCCTGAATTCGGACTTTTAGCCTAATGGACTGTGAGAATAAACTTCTGTTTGTAAAGCCACCCACTTGTGGTATTTCTCTTCTAGCAGTACTAGATGACTAACACACAGGTACCAGAGAATTTGGTAATTTTGAGCATTTTGTTTTACCGATAAAGGAATTCTACCACCTGTCTGTTAGTTTGTCGTACTGTGGTGGCTTATGTGTTGCTATGATGCTGGAAGCTATACCATCGCTATTTCAAATACCAGAAGGGCCATGCATGGTGGACGGGTTTTAGTGGAGCCTGCAGACTAAGACAGACTAGGCGATCTACTTCTGAAAATCCACCAACGAAAGCCTTATGGATCACAACAGGACATTGTTCAAC
Organism: Trichechus manatus latirostris; assembly: GCF_000243295.1. Taxonomy (NCBI): domain Eukaryota; kingdom Metazoa; phylum Chordata; class Mammalia; order Sirenia; family Trichechidae; genus Trichechus; species Trichechus manatus. Next base: position 13,907,726 of record NW_004443941.1, read on the forward strand.
TCGCTTGGCCATGTCATCAGGAGAGATCAATTGCTGGAGGAGAATATCATGCTTGGTGAAGTAGAGGGTCAGAGAGGGCAGAGACTCTCTGTGGAATGATGGCACAGTAGCCACAACGACGGACTCAAACATGCCTGTTATTGTAAGGATGACACAGGACCGAGAAACTTTTTATTCTGTTGTACATAAGGTCGTCATGAGTTGGAGCTGACTAGAGGGCAGCTATTTGTCTGTCTGTCAATCCATCTATCCATATCTGTCTATCTATCCATCCATCTATCTATCTATAAAGGAATTAACACTAATGACTGCCAATTTAATAATAGGCTTTGTTTACAAACAATAGTATTTAATCCTCTCAATGTTCCTGTAATACCCCCTGTAAGACTGAGTATTATTTTTACCATTTTAAATAAGACGAAACTGAGGTGAGAAAGGTTAGGAACTTTGCCCTAGGACATGCATCACAACAAACTGCTCTCCATTCCAGGCCACTGACACAGTTCTCCTCGTCCGGTTATCCAACTGGTGGTCTTTATTAAAACGTCTCCTGAGTCTGCCCTTATAAAAGCAGTTAAGTAAACTTCCAGGAGCTCTAATGGGGAGATCTCTTAATGAATCCCTTTGAAGTTGTGAACACTTCTCACGTATATCTGCAGTAAGGCCATGAGTTGCTTTTTAACCTGTTGAAACAAAGTGCCCATCTTTGATGTTGGGCTCTGAATCCTAATCTGCATTTCCACCCAGACTAGTGCATTTAGGGCAATGAACTGCCACCTGAAAAGGGGACACACGTGTGAGGCGTCCCTACTATCCTCCTCCCTCTAATTGAACCCACTTTTGTTCTTCTACCTGATTTTTGTACCATCACTCCTGGGGCTTTCAGAGACCCAGGAGCGGATCACCAAGTCTCCCCACCTAGAACGAAGAATGTAAATAAAGAGGATAAAGGGATCAAACAACAACAAAAACAGAAACAGCACACAATATGCCTTCTATTGCACCTTACATCAGCTGGGCCCAGGTCCTGACATTACCCTGCACTCTCTCATGTTCTTGGAGGTATTTAGACCAACTGTGAAGGGCCCAAAGTTTGGAGTTTGGTGCACCATATCAAACCTTTACTTACTCCAATCATTTTTCCATCTACCACCTCTGCCATTAGCCCAGGCAATTCCAAGGCTGTTCCAATGTGATCTAGGCTTGTCCCCTGAGCCCTTCCCCTCCCCTTCCCAAGTTGAGACATTTTCACTCTCTGCCTCCTTCCCATTGGTCCAAGATGTCTGTGCCCTCCACAGTGAGCTAGCCTGATCAACTACTTCATGCAAAAAAAAAGATTTAGAGTGAACCCTCCCAAATAAAGCACACAGTTCCTTCAAGACTAAAAAAGTCTAATGCTAAAAAGTATAAACACATAAAATTTTCTCAGTTTTATTTTTCAACTAACTTACCATGAACATCTTCCCACATCAATTTTCTGCGGCATTCTTTTTCATTTTTCAAAATTCATTATACTTCCCTCTCTTCTTACTGTTGGGCATTTAGGCATTATGGCTCCAGTTGTTAGCCATAATGAACATCTTATACGTAAATCTGTACACACAAAGCATGATTTTTCTTTTAATTGTGATTTAGGTGAAAGTTTATAGAGCAAATTAGTTTCTCATTAAATAGTTAATACATAAATTGTTTTGTGACATTGGCTGCCAACCCCACAATGTATCAACACTCTGCCCTTCTCAACCCCAGGTTCCCTGCTTCCATCTGTCCAGTTTTTCTGTCCCTTCCTACTTTCTTGTCTTTGCTTTTGGGCTGGTGTGCCCATTAGTCTCGTATACATGATTGAACTTTGAAGCACATCCCTCACGTGTGTTATTGCTAGCCCTACAGACCTGTTTAATCTTTGGCTGAAGGGTGAACCTCAAGAGTGACTTCAGTACTGAGTTAAAAGGGTGACCAAGGGCCATACTCTCCGGGTTTCTCCAGTCTCTGTCAGACCAGCAAGCCATGTCTTTTTTCTGTGTGTGTGTGAATTTGAATTTTGTTCTACATTTTTCTCCCACTTTGTCCTGGACCCTCTACTGTGATCCCTGCAAGCAGGATTTCTGTATGGCGAAGAATGACCAGGGAGGAGGTTCGTAGACCACCTGTTGTGCAACTTCATTCTCTGTACATGCCCAGTCTCTTTCTGACCACTATCTGCTGTCCTTGGCTTGCAGTCATCACTCTGAAACCTGTTATTGTGGAACAAACTTGAGGAAAGGACTTGAAAATTTATAAACCTTGACACTTGTGTCTAAAAATTTACTTTTATTGTATTTGCCTTTTTTATCAGTTCAGATAAAAGCTGGTAAAATTTAACCAAAATCTTCATGATCAATTCATGAGAATTCTGTGTGGACAATCAGAAAGGCGAGTGAGTTTCTATAGTAAATTTGGGCTTCGTTGGGCCAGCTGCTGCTCTGATTCTTGGATTAGCTGCTTTTCTTCCTTTGCTTCTGTTGTCCCTTTTCCTCAGCTTCAGAAGGTAAAGACAGGAAGTAATTATCCCTGTTTTCCACACTTATGTTGGAATAGAGGCATGGAGATGATGATGATGATGATGATTGTAAGGATTCAGTGAGTAAGCACTGACTCTGGCTAAAGCCTTCGTTCTACTGGCAAAATCTTCTAATTGAGAAAAAATACGGGAGCAGAGGAACAGGATAATCCAAACTGGAGACGTCTTGCCTCTGAGAAATACAAGACTCAGGGCCCTCCATACCTGCCTACAATGTGATGTAGCTGTGTGTCCATCCGCTGTTCAGACTTCCATGAAGGGCAGACTTTCCAAGTCTTTGATGATTAAAAGCAGACACTGGAGGATTAAACTGGAACTGAGGCAAAGGTTCATAAATCTCCTTTTAGCTACAAGAAGACTGAAGACTTGGCCTGGAGATGGGCTGATGCACTATTCATCACCTTGCTATCTTCAACATTTAGTGATAGAGAGGGGCTCAATTTTAATAGAACACCAAGGAAAGAGCCTGGTGGATGGTTAGGTATTGATTTAAGGTATGATAGAAAATGTGTGTACTCTGTGTCAGAAAGATGGAGGATCTTTTCTTGTGGCCATAATTAAAGATCTTTCCAGCAAAAGACACCTGAAGGGCATCTGTGCACTACACCAGAGGTAACTGCCAGGTTCTTAGCTACTCCCACCCCCACGTTGTTGCTGTTAGTTGCTGTCAAGTCAGCTCCAACTCACGGTAACCTTAGGTATAACAGAACAAAACGTTGCCTGGTCCTGCAGTATCTTTATGATCGTTAGTATGTTTGAGGTCATTGTTGTGGCTATTATGTCAATCCATCTCACTGAGGGAGGGTTTCCCTTGTTTTCACTGACCCTCTACTTCACCAACAATGATGTCCTTTTCTAGTGATTGGTCTTTCCAGATGATGACTCCAAAGTAAGCAAGCTGAAGTCTCACCATTCTCACTTCTAGAGAACATTCTGGTTGTATTGTAATCCCACCTCATACACCTTCCATGTTGGACTGTGGTCCTCTCATAAAAGTTTGGGCTCTACTTTAAAGTGTGAGTTGCTTTTATTCAAAGCCTTCTTTCATTTAATGAGGCAGAAACATAAGAATGTGGGCAGCTATAGATTTGGGGAGAGTACAACACTTCCTATGTTGTATGATCTGAGGGGCACCAGAAAACCCTGGTGGCATAGTGGTTAAGTGCTACTGCTGCTAGCCAAAAGGTCAGCCGTTCGAATCCACCAGGCACTCCTTGGAAACCTTATGGGGCATAGGGTCACTATGAGTCAGAATCGACTCAACAGCAATGGGTTTGTTTTTTTTTTTTTTTTTTTTTGGTTTTAGGAAGACCACTCTGTCTCCCATCAGATGTGTCCATTGCTTGTATTAAAAGAACTTTTTTTCACTTTGAGTCTTAAGGCCTTTCTGACTTTGAGGGTCCTCAGTTATGATAAAAATACTCTGAAAAGGGTCACACAATTAGCTAAAATTTTAGAAGGGGCTCATTTTATTATCATGTTTATCTTATATATTTTAAATTATTGTAGTGTTTTTCTAATGAAATCTTACCTAGGAACCCCGAAGCAGAGAGGGAGAGCCAGGGCTCACCTACCTGGCTTTCTCCTTAATCTAAGGAATTGCAAAAAAAAGAAAGAAAGAAAGAAAAGAATCAGTTGTATATTTTAAAATGAAATTTGAATTAAATCTTTGCAGGACCTCTTAAGCACCCCCGAAAAACTTTAGAGTTCCTCAATAAATGGTTTGAATAACTAAAAACTGGACAAACTAGACATTATGTGCCTCTCCATATAAAGCAGTAGGAAGGACGTAGGACCACCTATGAAGTACTCCTGAAAACAAAACAAAACCAAAACAACCTAAATCCAATCAAGCCTCTTGATCTAAACTATCTGTTTACAGAAAATAAGAGGATAAAGAAACAAGTTAAAGACACCATAAGGAAGCAAGCAGCCAATTGCAGAATGTAGGAAATTCTACAGGACAAATGACCTGGCTTATTCAACCAATAAATAGTATGAGAAAGGAAAGGGGGACATGGAAACTCTTATAAAGACTGATACACCAAATGCAATGTACAGGCCTTAGTTTGATCTTGACTCAATCAAAGCAATTATAAAAGTAAACTTTTGAGGCAATTTGGGAAACTTCTACATGAATTGAGTGTTAGTTGATATTCTGGAATGATTGCTAATTTGACTGTGAACTAATAACGTAGTGATTGGGGGGATTATTTGTTTGTTTTGTTTTTTAATCCTTCTCTGAACATTTATTCTATAAATAACCTTAATATATTCACAGTTAGCAAAGAACTCTAAGGCTCCATTAAACACAGGAGCTCTAGAAAGTTTTCCCTTTAGTAGAACTCTAATCTTACAGAAACTGTCTTCTTGAGTCAGCAGGTTAAGACTTAATTTCTCAAGGCTTCTCCACTGAATGGGAAAGGTGCAACAGATAATCTTATCCTCAGTCATAAGTGCCTCACAGGTGTATCCCTAATATTGAAGAAGGAAAACAACTTTATTTTGCAATTACTGTACTGAAGGGCAAGTAGTTCTTCCTGAAATTGTATCATTATCTTTTTTTTTTTTTTTTTAATTCTGAGATTTTACCACTTGGAGGAAAACTGTGTTGATATTTTTCTCTGTGTCTTTCTAGATATCATCTTTAATGGCCGCATAGTACGCCTTTGGATGGTGCACTATAATTGACTTAACAATTGCCTATGAAGGTAGTTTCCTACTATTAAAATGCTGGGATGAATAACCTTGGCCATACATCTTTACTTAGTTGTCCAAGAAATTCCTAGAAGTGGAATTTCTGAGTCAAAGGAAATGCATACTTAAAGTTTTGATAAAACTGTTTAAGCACCCTCCCTCCAGAAAGACCTTGGCCATTTACACTCCCACTGGCACTGTGTGAAGGTGTCTCTGTCACTCCATTCTTCCCAACATGAGTGTTAGCATTCACTTCAGTCTTTGCCCATCAATCGCTGGCTGACACTTCACAGGGTCTCCTACCATGCTGCCTCTGCGCTTCTCCACCTGAGAGGTGGTATAGGGCTATTTTAAGTTTATCCAGAGGCGGGCAGCTTTCTTCCTCTGTTTGTGAGGGGGCAGGAATCTGTCACTAGGAACCTGGGCCTCCCGCTCTCAGACCAACAGCGGGGAGAAAGCAGGCAGCCCCAGCCTGTCCTTTTCTTTGTCCTACTGCGAGGTAGGCAGGATTTCCATTTCAACATCATGCTTCCAGCTTCAGGAGGTGCCCTTCACATTTCCTATTTAATCACAGGCAACTGAAAGTTAATTCGTTGAGGCTTCTGTTTTGGTTATATGACACAAAGCCTGCCTGCTCCCCAATTCTGTAAAGAACACTTGATTTTTTTTGGTATAATGTAAACTTTACTAAGCACTCGTGAGCGATAGAGGAGATTCTGTTTGCTTTGAATTGCTTTCAGCTATGATTTCCTGCTAGTTGCCTGACTTAATAGTTAGCCAAACGTAAAGGAAACGTCACACCACAGGTAACTTGTTTCTTATAAGATCCAATTGGATTAATAGGTGCTGGCACAGACCTATCAGATTGGTGGGGATTTTTTGTTTTGTTTTGTTTTTTTCTAGCATATTAAGTACCTAACTGATTTATGCCTCTGGCCAGTCTTCCCTCTCCCAGCCCAGCCTCATGACATAACAGCCATGAGATTATAAAAACATCTAGAGGGAGGTTATGAGAACCAGTAAGGCTCAGAACACGCTGTCTGCCAGTCTGAGCTGCTTTCATGAATGTGTGCAAATTCCCGAGCCTATTTTCTCTCCAGAGAGCAGGCTGTTTCTTACTGCTCAAAGTTGCATTATGAGATCAGCTCTCTTATCTTTGAGGCCTCTCCTGAACGAGAATCTCTCTTAAATAAGCCACTGCCCCAAGGAGTGTTTCTCGCCAGTGCACTGATATAAGAAATGAGGGTGTTTTATTCCCTCTGAAGAGGACACGGTGTGAAAGGCGGGCTTTTTAGAAGGGTCACAGAGGGCTATGGATTTTTCCTAATCGTAAATCAAGCTGTTGATAAAAAGCCATGTGCTTTCCGGGAAGGTGTGATTTGAAGTAGCACCGACCCAAGACATGGTGAATATACAGCACGTTAAATAAGGGGTGACGGCACCTGGACTACAGCTGGGTGGTTCCAGGAATTTTTAACAGTTGTATACTGAAGGCTCCAGGGAGTACTTTGAAAGTATCATCTTTTGGAAGAATCACTTTATTTGTTGTGCACAGGGGCAGCTGTTGGAGTTCATGGTCATCAGAAGACCCACCACTTCCTGCTTTGCTTTAAAATCACACCGTCTCTTCCCAGAAAGAAAGCTGGTTTAGGGTAGTGTTGCCCAACTTTTTTAATACATGCCTTATTTAAACCAAACCCATTACCATCAAGTCGACTCCAACTCACAGCCACCTTGTAGGACAGAGTAGAACTGCCCCACAGGGTTTCCAAGGAGCTGATGGTGGATTCAAACTGCTGACGTTTTGGTTAGCAGCCATAGTTCTTAACTACTTCGCCACCAGGGCTCCATGCCCTATTTAGGTAAATGTAAAAATCTTGTACACCTACTCCCACAAAGATTCTAACAGCCTCTACCCATACTCAACAAAGAAATCACTACCTTCTGTATACCCCTACCAACCTAGATTTCACCTAGCTTTACTTGAGGGTGTTTTTATTATGAAAATAATAAGGGATTTTTTGTATTTGCCAAATGTCTTCAAATATTGAAAATGACTTTTCAAACCACACTGTTCTCCCAAGAGGGGATAATGGCCCTCCCAGAGGATCAATACCCCATTCCTAACACTCACTAGGAGTCTCTTGGTTGTCCAAGACTTTTTTAACACTCTCATTACATTTTAACAGTCCTCCACATTGTGAAGTTTTCCACCTTCCCACTGTAGAACCAAATAAATGATTTTCCCCAGATTCCTTTCTGTTATAATACAGGTGTGTGACAGATTCTACCATTCAGATGTACCTGTGTGAGAATTTGATTCAGAAAGAGCTACCTAAGAAAACAGCATACAGTTTTGCTACCACAGGTGGCCATAGAGCAACGTCTTTCTGGGGTTGATACTGGTGGCTGCCACTTCCACAATATGGCAAATGCTCTGTTGTTCTAAGAGGAATGATGGCAGCAGCTCCCTCACCAGGCCGTTTTAACAGCATCATTCTAGATGTTATTTCTAGGAGCTCAGCCTAGACTAGTGACTCTGAATTTTGGCTGTGAATTGGGATGACCTGAGGAAATTTAAAAAATACTGATGCCTGAATTCTACTGCCAAGCCCTCTGATTTATGGTCAAGGGTGTAGCATAGGCATCAAAATATTTAAAAGCTTCCCAGGTGATTTTCATGTGCAGCCAAGTTTGAGAACTTCTGGCCTCAAGCCTGTGTCTCTATTTCTTCCAACAATACTTTAATAAATTCCTTGCCAATTAAAATTACTAGAGTGCATTCTGTTGTCTGTGACTAAGAAGACTGACCAGTAAAATCCCAACGTCCCTTCCAGCTCTGAAAATGTAGGATTCTATGGTGTTCTGTCTTTTTAAATTGTTGGAGAGGTGCCAAGACAAAAGAATAGTCTTTGCAACAAATGGTGCTGGGACAACTGGATATCCCCATGCAAAAGAATAAAGTTGGACCTCCATATACAAAACTTTAATCAAAATGGATTAAAGATTTTAATGTAAGAGCTAAAACTATAAAACTCTTAGAAGAAAACATAGACATAAATCATCGTGACCTTGGATTAGTCAATGGTTTCTTAGATATGACAACAAAAGCACAAACAACAACAAAAATAGATAAATTGGACTACATCAAAATTAAAAATATTTGCTTCAAAGGCTACCATCAAGAAAGTGAAAAGAAAGCTAACCAATGAGGGAAAAAATTTGCACGTCACCTATCTGGTAAGGGACATGTGTCTAGAATAGATAAAGACTCTTTAAATTCAATAATAAAAAACAAATAACCCTAAAAATGGGCAAAGACTCTGAATTGACATTTCTCCAAAGACAATATAAAAACTGACAGTGAGCACATGAAAAGATGCTCAACATCATTAGTCTTTGGAGAAAGTTAAAACCACAATTAGGTACCACTTCACACCCATGAGGGTGGCTAGAATAAAAAATTAAGAAAAAACAGAAAACGGGGAAGTCCAAAGCAAGATGGTGAGTGAGCAGCTCCATGCTTCCATCCCCCAACCCAAACACCAAAAACACAGTCAGAAACTGGCAGAACCAACTATGTCATAACTCTAGAAACCAGTCAAAAGTTCAAGCAAATGCTGAATCAAGAAAAAGATGGCATCTAAACGGTATGAAGGCATTGGTTTTCTACTCACTGGTACCCCACAGCTTCTCTGGTTCAGTGTGTCCACCTTAAAGTTGCAGTGGCCTGCATTTCCAGAAAGGGGGCCTGATCTCTGATGCTAGAGGAGCAGAGCAGACTTTATTTGCAAATTATTTTGTGTGTCTGTTCTAACCTGTCTAGGGGATACCTAAAAGACTGAAGCAAGCTTGGTTTGGTTTGTCTCTGAGCTCAAGAGGTACGAGGAGGAGTAGGCAATGCCCAAATGCTGTAACTGCCTATAGCTGCCTAACATTACAGAGTGAGATTAAGGCATATGATAGGTACCTAAAAACTAGAAGGAGAAGCCAGGGAGAGAATTTCTGTCAGAAATTAAGGCTTTCAAAAGCACCATATATTCAGGAGAATTGAGAAAGCCATATGCAAGCCCAGGGCAAGACTTATGCTCAGAAATTACTTGAGAAGACCCTAGTGTTTCACCTCAGACTGATCTCTAATCTCAGTGCAATCTTGGCTAAGTACTGAAGGAGGGCCAAGCAGAGAGCCAATTTGCAAAGATTGGGAGAAGAGGGGTCTTGGGTTTTTTTGTTTGTTTGCCCACCGCTCCCCCACCCCACCCCATTGTTCAAGGAAATCTCTGTCAAAACACTAGCTGAATACAAGCTAAGGAACAAAGGTTTCAGTGTCCACACACATACAGGGAGTCTTTGCAGAAATAGATAGGAGAAGACACTAAACAAACAGATTACTACAGCTTTCAACATTTCTTTTCCTCAAAAAATGCCCCCTGGACTGTGGGGACCATGGTCTCGGGGAACATCTAGCTCAATTGGCATAAAGACAGTGTTCTACATTCTACCTTGGTGAGTAGTGTCTGGGGTCTTAAAAGCCTGTGAGCAGCCATCTAAGATACTCCACTGGTCTCACCCTTTCGGGAGCAAGGGAGAATGAAGAGAATAGGATACAAGGAAAAGATTAGTCCGAAGGGCTGATGGACCACAGCTACCAAGGCCTCCACCAGACTGAGTCCAGTACAGCTAGATGGTGCCCAGCTACCACCACTGACTGCTCTCACCGGGATCACAACAGAGGGTTCTGGACAGAGCTGGAAAAGGATGTAGAACAAAATTCTAACTCACAAAAATAGACCAGATTTACTGGCCTAAAGGAGACTGGAGAATCCCCGAGAGTATGTCCCCTAGACACCCTTTTAGCTCAGTGGTGAAGTCACTCCTGAGGTTCACCGTTCAGCCAGGGATTGGACAGCCCCATAAAACAAAATGGGACTAATGAGGCACAGCAGTCCAGGGACAAGGACTAGAACACAGAAGGGGGCAGGAAAGCTGGAGATAGGGAACCCAAGGTTGAGTAAGGACAGTATTGACATGTAGTGGGGTTTTTAACCATTGTCATAGGGCGACATGTGTACTAACTGTTTAATGAGAAACTATTTTGTTCTGTAAACCTTCATCTAAAGGGAGAATAGCAGCACAACTGGAAGAATGTAATCAACATAACTGAATTGTACATGTAGAAATTTCTGAAATGGTGTATCTTTGGCTATGTATATTTTCACCCAAAAAAAAAGATCCTCCAAGGCCGAGAAGGGAGCAGGTTGACATGTCGTGGGGTTGTTAACCAAGGTCATAAAACAATATGTGTACTAACTGTTTAATGAGAAAATATTTGTTCTGTAAACCTTTACCTAAAGTACAATAAAAGAAAAAACATCCCCTGGGGAAGGGAAATGATCTGGTTTCCAGAATCACATTATAATATTCAAATGTCCCTGTTTCAACAAAAAATATCAAGGCATACAAAAATAAACAAAAGGACGGCCCATGCAAAAAAAAGAACAAAAAGTGACATAAACTATTCTTATGGAAACCAGATAACAGACTTCTTAGGCAAATACTTCAAAACAACAATATTCTGTATGTTGAAAGATCTAAAGGAAAACACAAAGACCTAAAGAAAATAAGAAAAATGATGCATGAACAAAATGAGAATATCAGTATAGAGATAGAAATTATAGAAATGAACCAAACAGAAATATTGTAGCTGAAAAGTACAATAACTGAAATGAAAAATTCACTGGAGGTATTCAACAGCAGATTTGAGCTGGCAGAAGAAAGAATCAGTGAATTTGAAGATAGGAAAATTAAAATTATTGATTCTCCAGAGCAAAAAGAATGAAAAAGGTTAACATAGCCTAAGGGACTTGTGGAACAGAAAAGGATGGCCTATGCAAAAGAACAACAACGACAAAAGAGTGACAAAAATCATCATTGAGGAGGCCAGATAATGGACCAACATACGCATTATGGGAAAAACATATTCCATGCAAATAGAAACCAAAAGAGAGATATATTAATGTCAGACAAAATAGATTTTAATTCAAAAAATGTTACAAGAGACAAAGAAGGATATTATACAGGGGTAAAAGGGTCAATTCATTAAGAAGACATAACAATGGTAAATATATATGCACCTAACAACATAGCCCCAAAATATATTAGCAAACACTGACAGAATTGCAGGGAGAAATAGACATTTCTGCAATAACAGTTGGAGACTTCAATACATCACTTTCAATAATGGGTAGAACATCTATACAGAAGATCAATAAGGAAATAGAGGACATGAATACAACTAAAAACTACCTAGACCTGACCGACAATGTGGAACACGCCAGTCAACAACAGAAGAATACACATTCTTTTCTAGCGCATAGCAATCATTCTCCAGGATAGAACATATATTAGGTCACAGAACAAGTCCTACCAAATTTTCAAAGATTGCAATTATACAAAGTATCTTCTTTAACCACAGTGGAATGGAGCTAGAAATCAATAACACAATGAAAATTGGAATATAAAAATTAAGCAACACACTATTAAACAATCAATGGGTCAAAGAAGAAACCACAGGGAAATTAGAAAATGCTTATAGAACTGAAAATAAAAGCACTACATACAAAAATTTATGGGATGCAATGAAGGCAGGGCTCAGAGGAAAATTTATAGCTATAAATATCTACATTAAAAAAAAAAAGACAGATATCAAGTAAATAACCTAACTTCTCATCTTGTGAAACTAGAAAAAGAAGAATGATTAAGCCAAAAGCCAAAAGAAAAAGGAAATAATAAAGATTAGAGCAGAGATAAATGAAATAGAAAATAGAAAACAATAGAGAGAATCAATGAAACCAAAAATTGGTTCTTTGAAAAGATCAATATAATAGACAAATGTTTAGCTAGACTGACAAGGAATAAAAGAGAAGCTACAATAACTAAAATCAGAAATGACAGTGGGGACATTAATACTGACTGTTATGGATGGAACTGTGTCCCTCAAAAGTATGTGTTGTAAATCCTAACCCCTATACTTGTGGACATGATCCCATTTGGGACTAGAGTTTTCTTATCATGTTGTTGCTGTTGTTAGGTACTGTTGAGTCGGTTCCCACTCATAGCAACCCTATGTACAATAGAACAAAACACTGCTCGGTCCTGCGCCATCCTCAAAATCATTGCTATGCTTGAGCCCATTGTTGCAGCCACTGTGTCGATGGATCAACACATCTTGTCAAGGGTCTTTCTCTTTTTCCCTGACCCTCTGCCTTACCAAGTGTGATGGGGAATTGTCCCTCCTGATAATATGTCCAAAATACATGAGACAAAGTCTTGCCATCATCACTTCTAAGGAGCAGTCTGGCTATACTTCTTCCAAGACAGACTTGTTCATTCTTCTGGTAGTCCATAGTATATTCAATATTCATCAACACCATAATTCAAATGCATCAATTCTTCTTCAGTCTTCCCTATTCATTGTCCAGCTTTTGCATGCATATGAGGTGACTGAAAATACCATGACTTGGGTCAGGCGCACCTTAGTCCTCAAAGTGATATCTTTGCTTTTGAACACTTTAAAGAGGTCTTTTGCAGCAGATTTGCCAATGCAATACGTCATTTGATTTCTTCACTGCTGCTTCCATGGGCATTAACTGTGGATCCAAAAAAAAATGAAATCCTTCACAACTTCAGTCTTTTCTCCATTTATCATGATGTTGCTTATTGGTCCAGTTGTGAGGATTTTTGTTTTCTTTATGCTGAAGTGTAATCCATAATGAAGGCTCAAGTTTTTCATCTTCATCAGTATTTTACTATGTTGATGAAACTGTATCAGTGTAGGGCGTGTCTTAAGCCAATCACTTTCAAGATATAACATGAGCAGATTAGGCACAGAGAAAGAAGCAGAGAAGGGGGAAGATGGCCAAGGAAAGGAGGAACAGAAACTGAAAAGAAACAAGGATCTTCCCCTAGAACCAACAGAGAGAAAGCCCTCCCCTAAAGCTGGTGCCCTGAATTTGGATTTCTAGCCTCCTAAACTGTGAGAAAATAAATTTGTTGGTTAAAGCCACTCACTTGTGATATTTCTGTTATAGCAGCACTAGATAACTAAGACAGAATTCGGTGTTAGGAGTGTGATGGTGCTCTAACAAATGCCTAAAATGTGGAAGTGGTTTTGGAATTGGGTAATGGGTAGAGGCTAAAGGAATTTTGATGTGCTTCATAGTAAGGCCCTAGTTTTCCTTGAAGAGACTGTTGCCTTGAAGAGAATTGTGGACTTAAGGACTATTCAGATGAGGGCTCAAAAAGAACTGAGAGCTGTGATAAGCACTTCTATCATGAACAGAATGTTGCTAGATATGTGCACATTAAATGCATTTTTGGTGAGGTTTTAGAAGGAAATGATGAACATGTGATTGAACATTGGAGGGAAGGTGATGCTTTTTATGTAGTGGCAAAGAATTTGTCTGAATTATGTTCAAATATTTGGTGGAAGGTAGAACTTACAAGTGATCAACTTGAATATTTGGCTGAGGAGATTTCTAAGCAAGATCTTAAAGAGGCAGCATGGTTTCTCCTTGCCACTTACAGTAGAACATAGGAGGAAAGAGATGGACTCAAAAATAAACTGTGCAAAATGAAATCACAACTTAAAGATATGGAAAATTATATTGTACAAACTAAGGACATGTGTCCTAGAACTCTTACCAAGGACACGGCTACACAATATTTTGTTAAAGAGATTAATCCTGATAGATCTATTATACTACTACATCAGAAAACCCATCAGCTAAGATTGAAGGGACATAGACAGAACAAAATGAAGGAAAGCTGTCTGCCTCTTGGAATTCTATAGGCAAGAAACAGGTCAACGGAGCAACTTGGTTCCAAACATCTGTTGACCTCCAAAGAAAGAAAAAGACCATCCCTGGAGCAGTTCTGAGATCTGCAGAGCTGTTGGGAAGGAGCACAGGAAGCAGGGCTGCCTAGGTTTCAAAGGGTAGAGTCACAGCCTCCTAAGTTTCAAAGGGTGGAGCCAGAGCTCCCTAGGTTTCAAAGAGGAACTGTGCATCACAAAACTGTTAGTAGGGGTTACCTCTAAGAAGTGGGCTTGAAGTGGAAGGAAAGATGGCATTTTTACTTTCTGTTGTATTTTGCTTCCATATCATTAAAACTTTTACTATAGATCATTAGCCATTAGAGAGAAGCAAATCAAAACTACAGTGAAATACCATCTTACCCTGACAAAAATGGCACTGATAAAAAAAAAACAGATAACAACAAATGTTGACAAGGATGTGGGGAGACTAGAACTCTTTGCTGGTAGGACTGTAAAATGGTACCACTATGGAAAATGTTATGGCCATTTCTAAAAAAACTAGAACTAGAACTACCCTATAATCCTGCAATCCCACTCCTAGGTATATATCCTAGAGACCTAAAAATAATGACACAGACATATGCACACATGTATTTATTGCTGCTTTATGCACAATAGCAAATAAATAGAAACAACCAAAGTGCTCATCAACGGATGAATGGATAAGCAAACTGTAGTACATACAATGGAATACTACACGACCATAAAGAACAAAGATGAGTCCGCGAAACATGACGGGCATAATACTAAGTGAAATAAGTCAAGCATGTAAGGACAAATATGGTATGATACCTCTTTTATAAGAAGACAAGAATACATATAGAGAGAGAAACCAGTGTTCATTAGTGGTTACCAAGAAGAGAGTTATTATTTTTGGTGACGGGAAAAGTGGCACTGAATGTGGACATAGTGAGCACAGCATAACCAAAGTAAAAACGAGTGAGCACATATGAATCGGTATAGGCATACTAGTGTATGTGTAGGTACAGGTGTCTACAGGTAAGAACAGATAGAAGTATCTATAGGTATTTGTAAATATAAATATGTGGGTTCAGGCACACACATT
Source organism: Trichechus manatus latirostris (assembly GCF_000243295.1). Lineage (NCBI taxonomy): Eukaryota > Metazoa > Chordata > Mammalia > Sirenia > Trichechidae > Trichechus > Trichechus manatus. The sequence continues at coordinate 13,922,924 of NW_004443941.1, forward strand.
TACTGAACACACAAATACGAATACTCCTCAGACATAACCAAACACCTTCCAGAGTGGGTTTTCTGGGTTTGAAAGTTTAGGACCATAGTCTCATGGGACAGCTCAGTCAACTGGAGTAACATACTTCACAAAAATCATAATCTGCATGCTAGTGAAGTGAGCAGCGCCTGGGGTCTGAAAAGCATGTGAGCAGCCATCTAAGATACAACTACTGGTCTCTACTTGCTAGGAGCAAAACAGTAAGAAGGTAATGAAAAGTTTAGAGAAGAAACAAGTCTACACAAGCCACGACCGCATGTACCCGGAGACCAGAACTAGATAGTGCCTGGCTACCACCACTGACCTTTCTGACAAGGATCACAACAGTAGGTCCCAGATAGAATGGGAGAAAATGTGGAGCAGAACTCAAATTCTTAAAAAAAGAATTTTAAAAAAGCCAGGCAAACTGGTACAGTAGAGAACAGGCGACTCCCTGATACCATCACCCTGAGACACACTTTAAACCTAGAACCAAGCCTAGCCCCTGAAATCACCTTTTAGTGAAATAGCAGAGTGGCACACAAAATAAAGGATATTACCTGAAAGATCGGTGCACTACTTAAAAACCATAATCTGTATGAGACCAAAAGATCATCAATTACTCAAAAGCAAAGATGAGAAGATAAGGGGGCAAGGAAACTAGAGTACTGGTAATAGAACAAACAGAATACAAAGAAAATGTTGACACATTGTGATAAACATAACTAATGTCACTGAACAATTTGTGTGGAAATTGTCAAATGGGAACCTAAACTTGCTATGTAAACTTTCACCAAAAACTCAATAAAATATTACTGTTACATGAGAAACTATCTGTTCTGTAAGCCTTCACCTGAAGTACAATAAAAAAAAAAAAAAACTTTTACAATAAACATAGATTACTTTGTGATTAACAACAGAAGAATGAACTAATTCACTTTAGCAAATGTGAGTATGACTAATTAAATGAGAAAAGATTCAGGAAAAGAACCAACAAAGCAGAAGGAAAGGGAAATGAGAGGAAAAGAATAAAAGATTTGGACAAAACTCATCACCAAAAAGGTATTTGGAGAAGAACTAAAAACATAATTACTTCAAGTTAAAAAAAAAAGAATTGCAGAAGAGTTTTTGTAGGTCAAGATAACTAATAAAGACTGTATGCCTGATTTTGCACTTGCCAGTCTGAGTGATTTTCTCAAGGTTACATAATTAAAGGTAGACTAGACTCTTTAATTATGGAACCTTGATAGTAAAGGAACATTGGAATAATAAATTCAATAGGGAATAGTAAATGTCAGTGTGTTCCATAGACAAGAATTTCTTGAAGAATTTTGAGCAAGTGGAATTTTATTTGGTAGCGACATATAGCAGGGTTCCCAAATCTGGCTGTGTACCTGAATCACATGGATGGCTATAAAAAACAGGTCCCTGGATCCTAGCATCCTTCTTATCCAGTCGGTTTGAGCTGGGGTCCAGTAATCTACATTTGTAAATCTCATGTGTTTCTGATGTTCTATCACATTTAGGAATAGCTGGATATAGGGTGGATTCGAGTGCAGAAAATAATACAGACAGAGAGACAGATGGGGCTACTGGAAAAGTCCTGGTGCAGGGTACAGGACTACTGAATTGGAATAATAATAGAATAAGAGCAATCCATAAGATGATCATTATGAAGGAAATCAGTAGGGTTTGGTGAATGCTTGCCTGTACATCCCATGAACCAAACAGCAGTCTCTTTCATTCACTACTGGGTATCCCAGAACCTCGTACAGTGTATGGTACGTAGTATGGTATGTAGTAAGGGCTGCTCAATAATATTTACTGATTGAATGAATGAATGGAAGTCAAATCTGACTCCAGAGTTTTGAGTAGGGTGACACTGGTGGTACAAACATTCAGAGATTCTGGTTTCAGGAAAAGAAAGAGACTGATTTTCCATGGTTGAGTTGTAAAGGATTGTGAGATAACAATGCCCTAAGGATTATGAGGGAGTTTGGGTGTGCATCTCTCTAGGGTATTGTGGCTGAGACAGTAGTGAGAAGAAGTCTGAAGAACCCGTTCACTGGTCTTAAAGCTTTTATACAACCAGCTGCAAAATTGGGTTCTGTGAGATATTTAATCATGTTGGCATACACCAGGTTCACAACTTGCTGGTCCACATCTCCCCCTTTGTGGCTTTAAGTTAGGTCAACCCACATATTTAGTCAACATCCATGAATGAATATGTACTCTAGCCTCATTCATCAACTACACCCTAGGCCCTCTCAGCTCAAGCCCTCATTTGCTGCTTTCACACACCTAGCCTTCACAACGCCCAGACCCCAACAAGCACACAGTCTGTTCCTATTATTTACTTGGCCCTTGACCTTTGGGATTTCCCTCCTTTTGACAGAGAGATGGGGCTTCTGCTGCCTGAACCCTGAACTTTCTCTCAGAAATGTTTTTGTACTTTTACTCTGCCTCCCTCTGCTTCTGGCTGCCCTGGGCATTGGTTTCCAGGCTAGTACCCCATAAGGCCATCTTTGTTCTCCCCAGAAGGAAGATCAAACAAGCATGTAGTAGAGAAATCTGAAAAAGAAATGGGACATTTCCCTCCTCCCTATGGGAGAAACAAAGACCCAGGATGTATAGACTAGAACTTTGGTCCATTTCCATTTAGGCTGTATCATACCTGGGCCAAACCTACTTATAAATAGATAGAATAGAACATCTTCTTCCTGTGGAATCTCTGGAATTGGTAAAAAGGCCCAGTCTGGTACCCAGGTGCTATATTCCATTGGAATTACCTGTGTTACCGTGAGCACGTCATCTCACCTTAAATGAGGTTGATTGAACTAGATGATGTCTATCCTCCCTTCCAACTCTAATATTCTTTGATCTAGTAAATGTATCCCTTTGTTCCTGATCCCTCTACCCTGAGGTAGGTGAAAGAGGGAGAAGATGGGGTGTGTGGAACCACCAAGATTGAGGAGAAACATGAGAATGGCATATTGTAATTTCCCTGAGAATACTGGTGAGGGAACGCCAGGGAGACAAGTGGTCAGGCCAGGCTGGAATAGCTTGCTGAAAAGATTCTCCATAGCCATGGGTACCTTATGTGAGACTTGTAAGTCAATATCTGAGCCAAACAAAGGTCAAAGGATTTAGGAAGGTGAAAGCCATGAGTAGCAGTGGTATTACAAAATGGGAAGTGATACGAGAATATTCCATGTATATAGTCTTTGACCTGTGCTCCTAGCCCCTGACTTTTGGGTAGTCATTTGCATTTAAGGGGGCAAAAGATGGAACAGGGCATGTGAAAGGACTATCCTGGATGATTTGGCTGCATTCCAAGATGTACTGAGTACCTACTATGTTCTCTGATTCCCCATCCCTGACCCCACATCCAGAGATGTAACATTATGCTGTTATCAATCTTCCCAAGGTCAAACTGATGTATCTAGAGACCCTCTCCCACTGTCTCAACGAGGTATTTTTGAATAAAGGAGCTACATTCCAAGTCTTCGAAAGGAATGATAGATAATGCTCTTTGAAGAAGGGGAGAAGGTGATGTGTGTTTGAGAAGCCAAGGAGCTAAGCCCCATTCACAGGAGAAAGTGACCCTTTGTCAGAAGTGTAAACTTCTGGGTCTTCAGAGACTTGAGGATGTCATATGTTCAAGGTGTCACATTGCATTCTGATCCTCTCAGTCTCTATCTATGAAGGATACTGCCACTTAAGAAAACAAGTCTTTAATATAAATCTACTCTGCCTATTTCAAATTAGTGTTTTTGTTGTCTCTCATCTCATTCTTTTATTTTTTAATCAATTTTTTAAAAATATTTCTGAACATACCAGACTGAGTTCAGTACAGCTAGATGGTGCCCAGCTACCACCACTGACTGCTCTGACCGGGATCACAACAGAGGGTTCTGGACAGAGCTGGAG
>NW_004443941.1:13929653-13931140 GCF_000243295.1 Trichechus manatus latirostris
ACTAGAGGTGTTCAACAACAGATTTGAGCTGGCAGAAGAAAGAATCAGTAAACTTGAAGACAGGATAATTAAAATTGTCCAGTGTAAGGATCAGAGAGAAAAAATAACAAAGAAAAGTGAACAGAGCCTAAGATACTTGTGGGACACCATCAAGTGGGACAACATAGGTCTTACGGAGATGCCAGAGGGGGAAAAGAGAGAGAGAAAGGGTCAGAAAGAATATTTGAAGAAATAATGTCCAAAAACTTTCCAAATTTGACAAAGACATAAATCTGTATACCCAGGAGCTCAACAAACTTGAAGTAGGATAAAATGAAAGCGATATACACAAGACACATTACAATCAAACCGTCAAAAGACAAAGAGAAAATCTTTAAATGGCAATAGAGAAGCAACTCATCACATAGACTGGATAATCAATAAAATTAACACCCAACTTCTCATCAGAAACCATGGAGGCATTGGAATGACATATGTAAAGTACTGAAAGAAAAAACAAATATATCAACCAAGAATTCTATATCGGCAAAACTGTCCTTCAAAACTGAGGGAGAAATTAAGACATGCACAGATAAACAAAAGCTGAGGGAGTTTGTTACCACTAAGCCTGTCCTATAGGAAATGTTAATGGAGTCCTTCAGGTTGAAATGAAAGGACACTACAAAGCAACACAAAGCTAAATGAAAAAATAAAGATCTCCAGTAACAGGTAACTGCATTTGCAAGTATAAGTCCAGTATTATTGCATTTTTGGGTTGCAACTCCACTTTCTATGTCCTACGTGATTTCAAAGACAAACACATAAAACATTGTAAATCTGTGTTATATGGCAAAAAATATATTAAGGTGTAATCTGTGAGACAGGCCCATAAAACAAAATGAGGCTAAATGGGCACACTAGCCCAGGGGCAAGGACGAAAAGGCAGGAGTGGACAGGAAAACTGGTAATGGGGAACCCAAGGTCGAGAAGGGGAGAATGTTACATGTTGTGGGGTTGGCAACCAAAGTCACAAAACAATGTGTATTAATTGTTTAATAAGAAACTAGTTTGCTCTGTAAACCTTCATCTAAAGTACAATAAAAAAATTTTTTAAAAAAAGATGTAATCAGGGACAACAACAATATTACAGGAATGAGAACAGTATTGGAGCTGTTTTTGCATGCCATTGAAATTTAATTGATATTAATTTAAACTAGATTGTTATAAATTTAGGGTGTTAAATGAAATCTCCATGGTAAACACAAAGAAAATATCTAAAACATATATACACACACAAAAAAAAACGGGAATCAAAATGCTTCACTATCATAAATCCACTAAACACAAAAAAAGGTAGTATTGGAGGAAATGAGAAACAAAAGGTATAAAATACACAGAAAACAAGTGCCAAAATTGCAAAAGTGAGTCCTTCCTTACCAGTAATTTTAAAAGTAAACTTGAAAAGTAAATGGATTAAACTCTCTGATAAAAAGAGAGAGATTGGAACG
>NW_004443941.1:13932884-13965242 GCF_000243295.1 Trichechus manatus latirostris
TACAGGTTCCTCATGAGCACAATTAAGTGTTCTGGAATTCCTATTCTTCACAATGTTATCCATAATTTGTTATGATCCACAAGTTGAATGCCTTTGCACAGTCAATAAAACATAGGCAAACATCTTTCTGGTATTCTCTGCTTTCAGCCATGATCCATTTGACATCAGCAATGATATCCTTTGTTCTACATCCTCTTCTGAATTCAGCTTGAATTTCTCAAAGTTCCCTGTCGATGTACCGCTGCAATTACTTTTGAATGATCTTCAGCAAAGTTTTACCTGTGTGTGATATTAATGATATTGTTCTATAATTTCCGCATTCAGTTGGATCACCTTTCTTTGGAATGGGCACAAATACTGATCACTTCGAGTCAGTTAGGAGGCTGTCTTCCAAATTTCTTGGCATAAATAAGCGAGTGCTTCCAGCACTGCATCTGTTTGTTGAAACATCTCAGTTGGTATTCTGTCAATTCCTGGAGCCTTGTTTTTTGCCAATGCTTCAGTGCAGCTTGGACCACTTCCTTCAGTACCATTGGTTCTTGATCATATGCTACCACCTGAAATGGGTGAACGTTGACTAATTCATTTTGGTACAGTGACTCTGTATTCCTTCCATCTTCTTTTGATGCTTCCTTCGTCATTTACTATTTTCCCCGTAGAATCCTTCGATATTGCAACGCAAGGCTTGAATTTTTTCTTCAGTTCTTTCACCTTTAGAAATGTTAAACATGTTCTTCCCTTTTGGTTTTCTTTCTCCAGGTCTTTGCACATTTCATTATAATACTTTACTTTGTCTTCTCGTGCTGCCCTTTCAAATCTTCTGTTCAGATCTTTTATGTCATCGTTTCTTCCTTTCCCTTTAGCTACTCTACATTCAAATGTAACTTTCAGAGTCTCTTCTGACATCTGTTTTAGTCTTTTCTTTCCTTTCTATCTCTTTAATGACCTCTTGCTTTCTTCATGTATGATGCCCTTGATGTCATTACACAACTCATCTGGTCTTTGATGAGTCAAATCTATTCTTGAGATGGTCTCTAAATTCAGGTGGGATATACTCAAGGTCATAGTTTGACTTTCGCGGATTTGTTCTAATTTTCTTCAACTTCAACATGAACTTGCATATGAGAAACTGATGGTCTGTTCCAATGTCATGGATTGAATTATGTCCCCCCAAAAATGTGTGTATCAATTTGGCTGGGCCATGATTCCCGGTACTGTGTGATTTTCCTATATGTTGTAAATCCTGGCTCTGTGATGTTAATGAGGGAGGATGGGTGGCAGTTGTGTTAGTAAGGCAGGACTCAATCTACAAGACTGGATTGTGTCCTGAGGCAATCTCTTGAGATATAAAAGAAAGCAGTGCAAGGAGCAGAGTGCGTTGTTTGGACCTGGGGTCCCTGCATGGAGAAGCTCCTAGTCCAGGGGAACATTGATGAGAAGGCCAACAGAGAGAGAAAGCCTTCCCCTGGAGCTGACACCCTGAATTTGGACTTTTAGCCTACTTTACCGTGAAGAAATAAATTTCTCTCTGTTAAAGCCATCCACGTATGGTATTTCTGTTATAGCAGCACTAGATGACTAAGAAATCATCTTTCAGTCTTTATCTCAAATGTCATCTCTGCAGAGACGAACCCCAATCATTTCCTCTAAAGTAAGGACCACTCCCCAAGTTGCTCTCCAACATATCACCTTATATTACTTTATTTTATTTAACATATCAGTAACTGAAATTAGTTCATTTTATGTGTCTATTTTTTAGTAGGGTTGAAATTTTTTACTCACAATATGCTTAGATGTGCAAAAGAAAAACATTAACTTTTTAATTTCATCTAAATAACTCTAATCTCCATTATAAGCCACCTAACCCACTGGAGACTGGGAGACGGGTACTATCTAGTTCAATCCGTTTACTTAATCAGATCCAATAACGCAGTCTCTTGGCAAATGTTCAGTCTTTTAGGGATAAAATGTTAAGTATTTCAGAATTCTTCTCCCTCTCGCTGCTCCCTTCTCTGATGGTGAACGGGCATGCAGGGGAGAGGTATCACTTACATGACCACACAGCAGTGGAGGTATTCCCAGAATCCATATGATGCTCTCTGACTCCTCATAGGCCTTGGCTACAGAATGACTGGACCAGACTGTACTGGAGTTGGCTGAGGGAAGCCTACTCCTGTCTCACTATTAGGGTTGTTAAACTGTGCTCTTAGGCCTAACGTTCCTACTTACTGTACCTACTAAAACCAAAACACCCATTGCTGTTGAGTCGATCCTAACTCATAGTGACTCTATAGGACAGAGTAGGACTGCCCCATAGGGTTTCCTAGGTAGTAATCTTTACAGAAGCAGAATGCCACATATTTCTCTCGCAGAGCAGCTGGTGGATTCGAACGAGTGACCTTTCGGTTAGCAGCCAAGCGCTTAACCACTGTGCAACCAGGGACCCTTTTCTGTAGCTAGTGGGGGTCTCTTTATCCTGTCCCCCATGCTTCTTCAGTCCACTGAAGTTCTCAGCCCCTCTGCCTCCCCTCCATCTCCCAACAGTCTGGCACTGATGTTCTCTGGGCTCCTGTCGCTAGGGCAGCAAGTCTGCGGTAGAGGTAGCCTTTGCACTGTGGAAGAAATAGTATGATCTGAGTCCTTCAGGCTTACTCATTGTCTTAGTTATCTAATGCTATTCTAACAGAAACACCACAGGTGGGTGGCTTTAACAAACAGAAATTTATTTTCTCATAGTTTAGGAAGCTAGAAGTCTAAATTCAGGGCACTGGCTCTAGGGGCAAGATTTCGTCCTCTGCTGGCTCTAGGGGAAGGTCCTTGTCTCTTTTCAGCTTCTGTTCCCTGATTCCTTGGTAATCTTCATGTGGTGTGGCATCTATCTTCCCCCATGTCTGCTTGCTTCTTCTGTGCCTGATCTGCTCTTTTTATATCTCAAAAGTGATTGGCTTAAAATACACCCTACACTGATATGGTAGAGGGTCAATGAAAAAGACAAGACCCTCAATCAGATGGATTGACACAGTGGCTGCAACACTGGTCTCAAACATAGCCACGATTGTGAGGATGGCAGAGGACCGGGTGGTGTTTAGTCCCATTGTACATTGGGTTGTTATGAGTCGGAATCAAACAACAACAGCACTGATATGACCTCATTAATATAACAAAGAAAACCCTAATCCCAAATGAGATTACATCCACACGTATAAACCAAAAAAAACCCCGAACCCGTTGCTGTCGAGTCAATTCTGACTCATACAGACTCTATAGGACAGAGTAGAACTGCCCCATAGGGTTTCCAAGGAGCGCCTGGGGGATTCGAACTGCTGACCTTTTGGTTAGCAGCCGTAGCTCTTAACCACTATGCCACCATAGTGGTTATGGTTTAGATGTAGGGGTTAAAATTTAGAGCACATATTTTTGGGGGACACAGTCATTGATGTGTAAAAGTAATTTTAAAAGTCTCTTTTCTCTTGAAGATACCAGGCTTTCAACACAATTTTCTTGCTGGGGGATAAAAAACTGAGTAATAACTTTTTTTCTTTTCCCCAAAGCAGGCATCCATCCTTACCCTGAAACTCTAATCTAAGACCCACTGCTGCAGTGGGTGGGAAGTCCCAAGGCAGCAATATTTAGAGGATGCAGAAATACATCTGGCAATATTGCAAAAAATATCCCCTCTGTTACACTGCCTCCTCTCCATATACTCTGCCAGAGAAGGATCTCGTGCCCCTTGTTCACTGCTGCACTGTGGCTTCTAGAACAATGCCTGCATGTGGGAGGGCCATAGATACCTCCTGGTGGTTAGACGGAAGGGGTACAACCCATGCTGCATTAGTTAAGAGTGACTTCAAGAAGATAATTACGCTGTGATTTAGAAAATAATATTGGAATCATTATTCCCTCCCCGTGAGCGTGGAGAATGTGACCCAGCTGGAGCTGGGCTCACAAGGACACATCAACTGGGCCCTGAGATATAAAGACAATAAGTAGGACAATCTCAGAAAATATCTTTTGGGGAACCTTTCACATAAAAGCATTCAAACAGAACACAAAAAGACTTTTCTACTCTTATCTTTTTCTATTAACATTTAGTGAATAGAAATTTGTTGGACCAATGAAGACCCTCCTGACTGTTGTTACTGAAACCTGTACCAATGATTGTTAAGAAAGGCAATTCAAAATGTAGGAACACAGTTTCTAGCCAATCTGTGAAAAGGTAAAGCTTTCAATGGTTTTGCCCATTTGTAATGTTAATATATACTGATGACTCTGTTATGGTCTTTGGACTCGGGCAGACATGGCTGTGGCAGCATGCTTGTCCGTTTCCCACTTTTGCCTTTTTGAATATATGCCCAATGAAACTTTCTTTTGCTTTACTAAATTTTGTGATGTTTCTCCCCTACAACAGCTGCTACTAAAAAATAAAAAAACAAAACAGGAATGAGTTTCACACCACCTAATTCCTGTGTTTTCTCATGCCACTATTTCCTCAGGGTTCAGAATTAACTGTTTCACCTGGTTATCGATCAATGTTATATAAGACGGGTAGTAATATAAATAATTCTTCAATCTTTGCCCTCACCAGAGGAGCTGTGCACAGATAATTGAAAATCTAGAATATATGTGTACCTGATATATGTTTTTTTTTTTTTTTTAGGTTGAGAAATTTCTGGCCCTAAGGTTAATTTTAACCAATTGGACTTGGTTTGGCTGTTTACATGCTTTCATTAATACTGCTGCTGCCTGTAGAAAAATTGCCGTCTACTGAGTTGCTGTAAGTATTTCAGAATTTTCTTTCTGATTCTTAATGTAATATGAGCGTATTGTGGAAAATTTGAAAGTTGGCTGTGCTGAGAATTTTTGTTTGTTGGTGCTGAGTGGGGTGATGGATGTAGGTATGCATATTTGGAGAAGCACACTGTTCTGCATATGAAACAGAGAGCGATTTAGAGGCCTGGGGTGGGAAAGGTCTGGAATCAGGAATTCCAGAAACCAGCCTGTCTAGATACTACTCGGGGGAAGGGCAACAAACAGGAACACTTGTTTTGCTTGTAGCTGGAAAGAATTGAGAGTTGAGGCACAACTGCACAGAAATATATGAAGTTGTACAATGTACAACTCTCCTATGTCCTTCCTACAAAATCTTCATTAAAAAGAAATCAACAACCAATGTCAATGATCACGATGCTTAGAAACTGTGGAATGGACGTGGGTTTTGCTGTGTATATTTTCACCAAAAATAAAATATTAAAAAAAAAAAATTTGGTGCTAGAGAAGGAACGAGGTATTGATTCCCTTTTAGTGATAGGTTCAAGGCTAGGACAGAATCTTTGAGTTAGCCCTAGGGACAGAAATGCAAAATCATAAAAAGAAAAAATGTAAATGCTCTGTAATTCCATTTCACAGAAATGACCTGTCATGGTTGAATTGTGTCCTCCAAAAATATCTGTCAACTTGAGTGGGTCATGATTCCCAGCATTGTGTGCTTGTATACCATTTTGTAATCTGATGTGATTTCCTTATGTGTTGTAAACTCTATCACTATGATGTAATAAGATAGATTAGTGGCAGTTATACTGATGAGGTCTACGTGATTAGATAGTGTCCTAATCCAATCTCTTTTGAGATGTAAAAGAGAGAAGCAAGCAGAGACACATGGGAACCTCATACCACCAAGAAAGCAGTGCCAGGAGCAGAGCGTGTCCTTTGGACCTGAGGTTCCTGTGCTGAGATGCTCCCAGACCAAGGAAGACTGATGCATCAAAAGGACCCTCCTCCAGAGCTGACAGACAAAGTGTTCCCCTGGAGCTGATGCCCTAAATTTGAACCTGTAGCCTCCTGGACTGCAAGAGAATAAACTTATCTTTGTTAAAGCCATCCACTTGTGGTACTTCTGTTACAGCAGCCCTACATGACTAAGACACGACCTTCTGTTAACCTTGTGGTGTGTTTCTTTTCTTGATGTATGTATGTTTTGCGCATATACAGAAAAAAATTGGGACCACATTGCATAATTTTCTATTCTGCATTTTTCACCTGACGTTGTTACTGTTGTTAGCTGCCATTGAATCAGTCCCCACTTATGCTGACGCCATGCACAATAGGATCTGACCTCTGTGATCCACAGGGTTTTCAATGGCTGATTTAAGAAGTAGATTGCCAAACCTTTCTTCCTAGGCTGTCTTAGTCTGGAAGCTCTGCTGAAGCCTGTGCAGCATCATAACAACTCACAAGCCTCCACTGACAGATGGGTGGTGGCTGTGCTTGAGGTGCCTTGGCCAGGAAGCAAACCAGGGTCTCCCGCATGGAAGGTGACAATTCTACCACTGAACCACCACTGTCCCCTCATCTAACATTATACACGACTATCCAATGTTATTATTCTTCCAAAAGTGTGAGAGTGGCTAAAAAATAGTTCATCGATGCAGGCTTACCAACTTTATTTAATCACTTCTCTATTGTAGCTATTTATGTTTCCCACATTACCAAGAATATCTTTTGAAGTAAATCTGCATGTGCATCTGCAATTCTTCCCTTAGAATGAAGTTCAGGAAGTCAAGGGCATAAACTTTTTTAAGATTCTTGATCCCTTCTTCCGTTTTGCAAAAAAGCCTTTCAGAATGGATGATTTACACTCTCACCTGCACAGCAGCAAAACTATTACTTTCACCTGTTTTTGTACTTGATATAAATGGAATCATAAGGTATATACCCTTGAATCTTCCTTCTTCCCCTCAATATTATGTTTGCGAGATTCATATGTGTTGTGGCATATAGTTACAGGTTGTTCCTTCTTATTGCTGATCAAGTCCCATTGGGTGCATATACCATCACTTATTTATCCATCGGTGAGTATTTGGGAAGTTTCCATTTGTTGTTATTATGGACAGTGCTATGATGATACATTTTTTGGAGAATACATGTCCAATTCTTTGTTGGGTAGTTACCTAAGAGTGGAACGGTTGGGTGAGAGGAAATGCTTTAATAGATACTGTCAAACAGTTTTCCAAAGTGGTCATGCCAATTATACCCTATAAGCAATGTATAGAAACCCTGGTAACGTAGTGGTTAAGAGTTCGGCTGCTAACCAAAAGGTCAGCAGTTCAAATCCACCAGGCACTCCTTGGAAACCCTATGGGGCAGTTCCACTCTGTCTTGTAGGGTCCCTATGAGTCGGAATTGACTCAACGGCAACAGGTTTTGGGTTTTTAGGCAATGTATGAGAGTTACAGTTGCTTCACATCCTTGACAACATTTGATATTGTCAGTCTTTTTAACTTTCAGCCATTCTGGTGGGTGTGTCATGGTATCTCATTATGGTTTTGAAGTTCCCTGATGACTAACACTTTTCACTTGTTTATTGGCCATTTAGATAGCTTCCTTTGTGAAGTGCATATTCAAATCTTTGCCCGTTTTTCTATTGATTAAGTAGGATGTATGTTTTGCAGATATCTTTTCCCACTCTGTGGGCTCCCTTTTCACTCTCTCAGTGGTATCTTTGGAAGAATGGAAAGTTTTAATTTTAATATGGTCAATTTATCGATTTTCTTTCTTTTATGATTAGTACGTTCTGTGCCTGTTTAAATAATCTTGGCCCATTCCAAGATCATAAAAATGTCCTTCAATGTTTCCTCTACAAGTTTTATTGTTTCTCATTCACATCTGCAATCCATTTGGAACTGATTTGGTGTATGGTGTAAGGTAGGGGTACAGATACATTTCATTCCATACAGATAGCCAATTGACCCAGCACCATTTAATGGAAAACCATCCTTTACCCTCTGCCTTACAGTACTTACTGCCTTTCTCATAAATCAGGTGACTGTATACATGTGGTTCAGTTCTGGGCTCTCCATTCTGTTCCAGTGGTTGATTTGTATATTCTTGCACCAATGTCACAGTGTCTTAATTACTATAGTATCTATTAGTGTAGGTCCTTCAGCTTGTTCTTCCTTGTTTTCCCACTTTCATAATGGGATATTAGGGATTTTTTTTCTTATTTCTATGTAAGAATTCTTTATCAGCAAGAATATTAATCCTTTCTTGTATTGGTTACAAATATTTTCATATTTGTCGTTTGACTTTTGATTTTGTTTATAGTTTTTCTTGTCATAAAGCAGTTTTAAATTCTTATAAAATCTACTGATATTTTATTTTGTGCTTCCCCCACCACCACTATTTTCATGCTTAGAAAGTCTTCCCCCAACCCCCATGAAATTTAAATATAATGTTTATAATATGGAGGGTATGTGACTACATGAAAATACATATTTTTTCTATAAAATTATCAATATTCTTCCTCACTTTCTAGAGTAGAAAGTTGAAGCTTTGGGGGGTGCAGTGTGTGGCGGAGAGGAGGAAAATCAGTCCTGCTTAAAACTAGGAAAATGAGAATTCTGAGAAAACCTTTGCTTATTTCCCTGAATCCCACCCTCATTGTTCAGTTACCGTTGGTAGGAAAAAAAAAAAAATGTCCCCCAGTATTTCATCTGACTCTCTGGGCAGGGAATTGTCCCTGATTGTGGATTGCTCTGTTGGTGTCAGAGGAAGCTAGAGGCCCTAGCTTTCAAAGACTGGAGCTGAGGCTGACAGCCAGCCATGATCACCCTGTTCCGCAAGTGATCTGGACTCAGGTAATCAAGAGCCAGCTAGGACAAGACAGGATACCGTCTTCAGAAGAACTGTCCAACCACTGTGGCTTACAGGAGACTGGCTGGGAGCTACTGGCCAAACCAGCGGGGCTTACAAATATTCCTGACCAACCCAGTGCAGTGGTATCTCAGCTCACAGAATTCCCTGTCTTTGCTGTCTCTTGTGGCAGCACAGAGCCAAGGAAGGTAGTTTAGTTATTCGATTTCTGTTGGACAAGACTAAACCTTTGAAGTGATTATTAAGAGGGAGGGTAGAGGCCCAACTGATAAGGTGAAAATATCGTCTTTATTCTAGTTTTAGCTTGATCTTATACTCATCTTTTTCTTTACAGGGGATAAAAAAGAAGGCATAAAACCCATCTTGGCACTACGTGTGTTGTACTTAGTCCATAACCAAAGAGAGTTTTATGGGAAAGTGTTCTGTATGCCAGTGAACCATTTTCTTTTGGTAGTTTTCAAAACAAAAACAAAAACACTAACTTAAAAAATAAAAATAAAAACACTTACCTCATCCAACCAAAAGAAGGAAAGAAAAACCCATGGAGCTGCTTGCCTTGAATATAAAACTTTTTTATAATATAGTCCTTCCCCAAAATTAATGCATGGGACTGCTGGCAGTTATGAAACATTGAAAACTTTGGCTTTTCAGCTACTTAATGTGCTGCTCAGATATCCTCGGAGCAAAGCCAAGAGGGGTTGAAATCTTCTGACAGGTTAAAAGATGATTCACGCTTTGGCTCTACTCTTTGACTTTCTAAATTTCTGGAGTGACTTTCAAAAAAGCTAGAAGAAACCAGTTTAGATGGTGACGGGTTTTGTTGTTGTTGTTGTTGCTGCTGTTTTCTTGTTCTTCTTAAAATTACGTTCAGATCTTCACACACAATGTTATGCTTTGATGTAAAGCGTTCTTTTAAGTGGTGTAGAGGGGACTCAACTGTCCTCAGATGACTCCTCCATCTACTACCTGAAACTCAAAACTCCATACTGGCGTTTCACCTTTTGATGAGGTTTGCATAGGATAAAATGCATACTCTAAAAGGTTAATACTAACCATTGTTACCTCAGCATGAATGAGTTTACCAGGCCCTCTCTCCAGAGCTAGTTTTGACAGGAAAACGTTACATGCTGTGCTAGGAGCCCATCTCAACTGAGGAGACAGCAGGGAGCAGGAAGGAGCAGGGAGAAGGTGCAGAACCTGTGACACAACCAGAAAATAGGCACAATGCAGCCCAGTGTATGACCTCTCAAAAACACAACTTTGAACAACAAAATGACAAACAACCCAATTGAAAAGTGGGTAAAGGACGTGAATAGACATTTCACCAACGAGGATATACAAATGGCCAATAAGCACACGAAAAGATGTTCAATATTATTAGTCATTAGAGAGATGCAAATCAAAACCACAATGAGATACCACTTCACACCCACTAGGATAGCTATGATCCCAAAAATGGAAAATACGTGTATTGGCAAGCATATGGAGAAATCAGAACCCTCATCCATTGCTAGTGGAAATGTAAAATGGTACAGCACTGTGGAAAACAGTCTGGTGGTTCCTCAAAAAGTTAAACATAGAATTACCATGTTGTTGCTCTTAGGTGCTGTCCAGTTGGTTCCGAATCATAGTGACCTTGTGTACAACAGACTAAAACACTGCCTAGTCCTGCACCAGCCTCACAATCATTATTATGCTTGAGCCCATTGTTGCAGCCACTGTGTCAATCTATCTCATTGAGGGTCTTCCTCTTTTTCACTGACCTTCTACTTTACCAAGCATGATGTTCTTCTCTGGGAACTGGTCCCTCCTGATAACATGTCCAAATTACGGGAGACAAAGTCTCGCCATCCTCGCTTCTAAGGAACATTATGGTTGTACTTCTTCCAAGACAGATTTGTTCATTCTTCTGGCAGTCCATGGTATATTCAATATTCTTCACCAACACCATAACTCAAATGCATCAATTCTTTGGTCTTCCTTATTCATTGTCTAGATTCACATGCATATGAGGCGACTGAAAACACCATGGCTTGGGTCAGGCACACCTTAGTCCTTAAGGTGACATCTTTGCTTTTAAACCCTTTAAAGAGGTCTTTTGCAGCAGATTCACCAATGCAATGCATCGTTTGATTTCTTGACTGCTGCTTCCATGAGCATTGATTGTGGACCCAAGTAAAATGAAATCCTTAACAACTTCAATATTTTCTCCAGTTATCATGATGTTGCTTATTGGTCCAGTTGTGAGGATTTTTCTTTATGTTGAGGTGTAATCCAGACTGAAGGTTGTGGTTTTTGATCTTCATCAGTAAGTGCTTCAAATCCTCTTCACTTCCAGCAAGCAAGGTTATGTCATCTGCATATTGCAGCTTGTTAATGAGTCTTCCTCCAATCCTGATGCCATGTTCTTCTTCATATAGTCCAGCTTCTCAGATTATTTGCTCAGCATACAGATTGGATAGGTATGGTGAAAGGATCAACCCTGACGCACACCTTTCCTAACTTTAAACCACGCAGTATCCCCTTGTTCTGTCTGAACAACTGCTTCTTGGTCTATGTACAGGTTCCTCATGAGCACGATTAAGTGTTCTGGAATTACCATTCTTCACAATGTTATCCATAATTTATTACGATACACACAGTTGAATGTCTTTGCATAGTCAATAAAATACAGGTAAACATCTTTCTAGTATTCTCTGCTTTCAGCGAGAATCCATTTGACATCAACAATGATACACTTTGTTCCACATCCTCTTCTGAATTCAGCTTGAATTTCTGGCAGCTCCCTGTCAATGTACTGCTGCAACTGCTTTTGAATGATCTTCAGCAAAAACTTACTTGCATGCAATATTAATGATATTGTTCGAAATTTCTGCATTGTGTTGGATCATCTTTCTTTGGAATGGGCACAAATACGGATCGCTTCCAGTCAGTTGGCCAGGTAGCTGCCTTCCAAATTACCATACGACCCATTAATCCCAATTCTAGGTATATACCCAAAAGAATTTAAAGCAGGAACACAGACAGAAGCCTGTATACCAATGTTCATTAGAGCACTATTCAAAATAGCCAAAAGGTAGAAAAAGCCTAAATGCCCACCAACAGATAAATGGGTAAACAAAATGTAGTACGTACATACAATGGAACATTACTCAGCCACAAAGAGAAATGAAGTCCTGATACATGCTACAACATGGATGAACCTTGAAAATACTATGCTGAGTGAAATAAGTCAGTCACAAAAGGACAAATACTGTATGATCCCATTTATATGAAATAGGCAAATGTATGGAGGCCAGTTTATTAGTGGTTACCAGGAGTGGGAGGGGGGGTGAAAAAGGGAATCACTGTTTAGGGAGCACTGAGTTTCTGTTAATGGTGGTGGAATAATTGGAACAGGATAGTGGTAATTGTTGCACAACCTAATGAACGTAATCAATGTCACTGAATTACACATGTAAAAATTGTTGAATTGGCAAATGTTATATATATTTTTACCACAACAAAAATAATTAAACACACACTCACATATTTTTGTTTTATACCTCCTATCTCTTTCCAACAGCGTAAGTGAATTTTTTTCAGTAAGCATAAAGTTACAGTGAGAAAGGAAAATGATAATTTGGGAGGAGAAAGGCCAGGGAAATGGGGGATAAGGAGCCATCTCCTAACTGGAGGCACATACTCAGGCTTCCTCAAGACTGGGAAGTCATCTTTCATCTGGGTAGGATGTTGTGGCTAAGTTGATCAATGCATTATTCCTCTCCACTTCCTCTCCTCTGTCTATGAGGTAGAGGACAAATACTGAAGTCAAGGACTGCTGGGTCTGCCCCATCCCTTAAGCTGCCTCTGCAGAGGAGGGCAAAGGCTTCCAAAGACTGTGTCAAGTCCTTCTCATCCAGGCCCAGCTGCTCAGCTCTTCCAGAACTTTATGCAGCAGGTCCACTGCTTAAGCTTAGTTTTCTTCTGACCAAGGCAGAGGCACAACCCATACCACTCCACGGTTGTAAGAGGAGCTTTCCCTATATCTTTGACTCTCTCTCAGCTTCTGTGAAACAACTGATCTTCTCTAAGAAACAAATGATTTCCAATCAAGTCTTTCCTGGAGAATGGTGCTGACAAGCTGTTTATAAACAAAGGATAACAGTGTTTAGTGGAACATATCCTAAATAACAGGAAAATACACTTGGCCTTCTCCTGAAACCAAATAAACATTAATAAGCTAAGAAATAGTTCAAGGTTTTCTTTTCAAAACATTGAAGTTGTGATTTCTAAGACACTGAATCATGGACACTGCGTCAATACAGCTTTGCATGTAGGTTCAAAAACTCTTTGGGTCTGTGTAAAATATCTAGATGGACACGATGCTTTGTGCATAGTAGGTATTCCCTCAGTATTCACTGATTGACTAACCACATCTGTTGACTCCATCTCCTCTTACTCTGCTACGTTTCTGAACTAAAATGAGACCATTATCAAGAGCTCAGTTACAATCTCATCTTCCCAAGAGACACAAATTCCCACAAGAATCAAGTCAAACTAAGTAAGAATAGAAAGAGGTGCATAAACCTCTGATGTTTTGAGGCTTTAACCTCTATTATTTTATGACCACTGCCTGGTTTCCTCTGAGGTCTGCCTGATTTCTTCAAGGACTTGGAATGATGTTTGCTTTTTAAAGAAACAGGACTAAATAAATGAACTCTTTTTAAAAATACTATATTATCTACTGGTTCTAAAGACACAAAATCAAAACTAAGGCCCACATCATTTTCTGAAGGATTCAAGTGCTGTGAAGAGTCAACCTGACCCTGAGCCCCACTCAGGTGGGCCGAGAAAACGTATTCTCTCTCTGCCTTCCCCGGAAACACTCATCCACCTCCTGTCTTACTCTAACATTTGCAAAGTAAAGGCTGACACCAGAACAGGAGACTAGAGGGGAAGGTAGAAACGAAAAGTGAACACACTAACACATCTCATTGTATACACGAGCATCCCGTGTCCATATGAGGCTGTTTATTTCTGGGAATTTGATCTCAAAACTCATTGAGGACCTCCATCCTCAACACCCGTGTCTTGGGATTGGAGAGGAGATTCCTTTACTTCCAAGTAGGTCCTTAGCAACCTGTTCTCAAAAGTCTGGCAAAGTATGACTCCTTCTTGGCTATAAAATCTGGTTGAAAATATTAATATATAGATAGAAAGCAGAGTTATTTAGACTACATTGCCATAAAGCTGAAGTGGGACTCAGTTTCCATTTAAGCCAGGAGTCAGAAAACTTTTTCTGTAAAGGGCCAGGTCATCTCAACTAATGAAATCTGCCTTTGTAGCATGAAAACAAATGTAGACAACACATAAATGAATAGACATGGCTGTGTTCCAATAAAACTTTATTTACAAAAATGGAGGGTGGGCTAGATTTGGCCTATGGGCCATAGTTTGCCAACACCTGATTTAGGATATAATAATAATGAATACTCACTTCACTTAATTATCACAACGACTGCCATGAGGTAAGTACTGTTACCTAAGGATAACATTCAAAATAATTAACAACTTCATGTACAACCAATCAGAATGGGCAAAGCATAGGTGCATGCTGGTTGAAAATTAACCTGCTATTATCACCCTCACATTACAGATTTGGAAACTGGGGTTTAGAAAAGGGAAGTAACTTGGTCTAGATTGTACAACTAGTACACGTACAGAGCTGGGATTGTCATGGATGTAGTTTGTTGCTATGAGTCGGAATCTATTCAATGGCAAGAGGTTTGGTTTTTTTGGTTTAGTCTGACTCTGGAACCCATGCTCCTAGCAACTCGATTTATGCTTCCACAGATCAAGAAAACTTTGCTTCAGGTGCATGCTTAACCCCCTACCAGCTACCTAGTCACAAGCATGTCTGGACAAGAGCAAATCACTCACACCATTTGCAAAAATATTCAAAACACAGGTGAGCCATGGTGAGTTAGAAATATCTTCATATGTTAATATATTGAAAATAACTTGGATTGAAAGAAATGTGGATTCCTTTGGGTCCCTCTGAATTTAATTCTTTCCCCTTCTCTATCCCTATGACTTATGTATTCCCACATGTTTTTTCTGCTCAGATGTCTACTCAAAAGCTGCCTTATTGTGAGGCCTTCCCAAGCACCCAACAGATTAATAAATAACAACTCCTGCCCTGTATTTCCTATCCCTGTTGCATTGGTTTATATTTCTTCATATCACTTATCACTCTCTGACATACATTTTTAAATATATTTATTGTTTATCTCCCCTAATTAGAATGCAAGCTCCACAAAGTTAAAGACATTGTCCTGTTGGTCCCTATATCCTCAGCACCTAGAACAGCAGCTTGTTATTGAATGAATGAATGAATACCGTTTACTGTGCAGAGGACACATGGTACAATAATAAAAGCACTGGATTTAGAATCAGAGGTGGGTTAGAATCCCAGCTCTGTCACTTACTACCTTTGCGGCAAGCTAGTGAGTGCACAAGTTAACCACTTGACTCCTCAGAGGCTGCAGTGAGAGCAAAGGTCCTGAGATGGGAGCATGCTAGTCAGAGCAGGGGAGCCAATGTAGCTGCACCCCAGAGAGTTAGCAGAGAGTGGTAAGAGGTGAGAGAGGTACGGGTTGAGAGGCAGATTGTGCAGACCTGGTGGGTTATTTTAAGGACTTTGGATTTTGCTCTGAGTGAAAAGAGAAGCCAATGGGAGGATCAGACAGGGGTAATGTGATCTGTTTTAAGTTTTACAAGGATTGTATAAGGGTAAGAGTAGAGGCAGGGAGATGAGTTATGAGTCTGTAGCAATAATCCAGGTGAGATGACAGTGACTTGGGCCATGTTAGTAGCAGTAGAGATGGTGAAAAATTGCCAGGTTCTGGATACATTTTGAAGACAAAACCAATAGGATTTGCTGATGGTTTGGATGTGGAATGTGAGAGGAAGACTTTGGGGGAAGACTGTGGGAGGAGCCAGTGTAAAGAAGAAGAATCATAAATTTTTGGAGAGTCTAGTTAACTTTGAGAAGCCTGTTAGACATCCAAGTAAAGATGTCAAGTTGGCAATTGGATAGAAGATTCTGGCATTTATGGAATAGGTACAGACTGGAGATAATAAATTTGGGTATTGTCAACAAATAGATCAGAAGTTCTCTATCCAGGATGCTCATAAGAATCGCCCAGAGAGCTTTTAAAAAATAATGCCTTCACTCCAATCTTGACCAATGGAATCAGAATTTCTCAGGCTAGGGACTGGGCACTAGTATTTTTAACAAATATACCAGGTGTTTAGCCTTGGGAAGATGAGGTGAAACCATAAAGAAAATGGAAAAGGAACAACCTTTAAGATAGGAGGAAACCAGGTAAGTGGGATTTCCCCATAAGCAAGTAAAGAAATTACTTCAAGAAGAGGTAGTAACAAACTGTGTCAGTTATTATAATCATGAGCCAAGTAAGATGAGGACTGAGGAATAATCATCAGACTTAGGAAAACGTAGATCATTGTTTTCCTTGACAACCCCTCTTGGAATGGATTCAAGAGAGATTTTATACTGATAAGCACTATCATATTTATTTATAGTAAAAGAATGTCCAGTAATTAAAAACAGTACCTTTTGATACTCAGAACCCATTAGAAGTTCTCAGTATTGCCAGGTCTTGCTCAGGCATCACCCATAACTCAATAGTCAGGACAAGGTTACTTGGACATTTGGTCCCAGCCTGAGTCTCCTGAAGATGATACGAACTCTGAGCTAGAATCAAGAAGGAATCTTTCAACTTGATGACCAAGGAAGAAGGGTGATAAACCCATCCTGTCACTCCTAGGAGTTAAACCACTCAACCAAAGAAATGCAGAAGAGGACTACACACGAATAGGACAAATAAAAGGAGTGATGAAGAAAACAGAGCTCCTCCTCTTTTTTTGAGAAAATGCCCTCCTCTGTTCCCTGCAACAAACACCAAACATATCCTTAATTTAAAGGTTAACAAACATGAGCTTTGCCAGACCCTGAAACAGAGATAATTCAAAGATGTGAGCTGTCTATTGAGAAAGATCTTCTGCTCAAGTTCAAGTCCATGTCTTCCAGATGTTTCCTCTTGTCCCCCTCCATCCTTCTTGCTGACCATGAATCTACCTTCAATGTATTGATGAATCTGGATGGAGGCATATTGCCTACCAAGAGCCTTTCTCCAATCAAGGCTAATGGACGAAAGCTTTCCCCCACCTCACTCCATTCCCAAGGGAAAGAAGCTCTGATGAGGAGTAAGGACGAAATCAAGGATACGTGGAAAATACAATGGGGTAACCATTTAAAGGGTGATGTCAAAATTCCTGTCCTCCTTGTTATGCACTCACTTTTTTCTCTTGACCTCATCTGGGTGGTGTATGTGAGGAGGCCTAGGGATGCCTCTTTCTTGGAAGGAGGCCCCTAGAGTACAGTCCAGGGGAGCACATATAGGCCAAGAGGTCCTCAAAAGTTACATTTTCCCACCCAGTTCATTGGAATGGGAGACAAGATTGGGCCTTGGAGCTGAACCCTAGTGAGTAATTAAGAGGGAAAATTTTCCTAGAGCAAAAGTTCTCAACCTGCAATGATCTGTAGATACCGTGGATGGTTCAGGGAACTTACACAGCCTTAGACATTATAAGTAGCCATTTTTCAGAAAAGGGCCATAACTGTCATCGAAGATTTAAGAGCCCAAATCTATGACCCCAAAAGGTTAAAAACCACTGACTTGGACTTACTTCTGTGTTCTTATCCTGTAGAATTATAGGAAATCTCAGGATTGGGGATTCCAATCTTGGCCTTTATTTCCTACTTGAAGACATGACTAACATCTAGGAGTACTACCAAATTGGTGAAATAAGAAAGAAACAAGTTTTCTTTGTCCAATGTTGCTAAGGTCTACCTGAGAAAGTTTGTCATCCATAATTAAATGGGGAGTCCAGTTTGTTTACTCTATAATCCTCAGCATACACTTGGGCTACTTGCCCTATCCTTGCTTGCTCTCCCACCCCCACTCCCATATTACAATGTATTCCAAAGCCAAGTTTAATGTTTTGGTGGTTCACAGTGGTTAATTTTCTGTTCCACTGAGTCGATCCATAGAATAGGTAATGCAACACTGGAACAAGAGACAGCCTGACATTTTTGCATTGTACAGAATGTGCAACTAGGGTCGGGTGACCAGTATGAGTATTATCACGGCACTGAGGGAAAAGCCTTCTCAGAAAAGGAAATTTAAAAAAAAAAAATGTGACTCAACATGGATGGACCTTGAAAACTGTGCCAAGTGAAAGGGGAAGCCAAATACAAAAGGCCACATATAGTATGATTCCATTTATATGAAATGTCCAGAATAGGCAAATCTATAAAACGAGAAAGCAGATCAGATGTTGGGGGTTGGGGGAAAGAGAGTGACTGCTAATGGGTATAGGGCCTCTTCTGGGGTGATAAAGGCATTTTAAAATTAGACAGTGGTGATGGTTGCACAACTTTGTGAATATTCTAAAAAGGACACTGAATTGTACACCAGGGGTGAATTTTATGCTTCGTGAATTACATATCAATTTAAAAAATAAAGAAAAGGCATGACTCAAAAAGTATTCATCACAATTATGGCTGAATCACCTTTTTTGGCAATTAATTTTTGGGCATAGTCTTAAGATTTTGTGTGTGTGTGTGTGTATAGTTCTATGCTGTTGAACCTTCCTCCATCACTCCTCCCCAGTCAATGGAAATCATCTTGCTGGCTTTTCTGTTTACAAAAGCAATACATGCATACTTTCAAAAAATTCAGAGATACAGGCAGATATAAACAATAAAATAACTTGAAAACCAGCACCCTAAGAAAGCCACTATTGGCATTTAGGTACATGTTTTTCCAGATTATTTTTCTATGCATATGTTAAGAAAAACATTTCTGAACGATATTCATGTGTTTCTCTTTTTTGCACTTCCTTGTACGTCACCAGCCCTCATTCTATCTGAAGCCCCCTTTTGCCTTAGAGAATTGGGATTCTTACAGCAGGAATGCAAAGTGGAAAAAGAGTCAATGTTCAGTTTCAAACTTCTAAAATAAGATTTTTGAGCAGATATTAAGATAGGAGTTTGGGAAGGCAAGCTTTAGAACAAAGAAATGCATTTTTTAATGTCTTTATTTTCCATTAAGAAATCTCTGGAGGGTTCAAACGGGAAAGTGCTGGTCTACTGGCCAAAAAGTTGACAGATCGAGTCCATCCAAAGGCGCCTCGGAAGAAAGGCCTGGCAATTTACTTCCAAAAGACTACAGCCATTGAAAACCCTAAGGTGCACAGCTCTACTGTGGAACACAAGGAGTTGCCATGAGTTGGAATCAACTCGACCACAACTGGTTTGGTTTTTGTTGTTGTTGTTGTTTATTCTCCATTAACATAAGAAGAGAGTGAGCCAATCAACTAGATCATAGAGTGTTACTAAAAGTCAAGGATACTTGGGAGGAGGGTTTTGACTCGGGGATTATGGGGGAAAAGAAGGAAATGGAGGAAGGGGAAGTAGACAGTCAGACATGTGTATTCTGACTCTCTTGGCTGAATTCCTGGAGGAAAATCATGCAGAGTGAGGGGTAAACTGAAGGCAAAGGCACTTTTGTCTTGCTCCCCTGGGAAAGCTAGGAGAAGACTGCAGCTCAGGGAAATTCCATGCTCGTATGGGGGGCAGAGAGGATGGAGGATGAGCAAAAGCCAGGCTATGGTGGGACATGACTAGATAGATGAAGCAGAACAGCTATCTCAAACTTAGCTTTGCTCCGACGTGCTGGAGAAAGGAACCCTCCAGTGGAAACTCAAAAATTAGCTGAGCAAAAGTTGGGGAGCAGCCGGTGTACATCAGCCAGATCAGCTGCCCTGCAGTGGAAACCAGGCATGAGGACTGGCCAGTACCCCTTACACCCAGAAGCCATCTTGGGAAGGAGGAGGGGGAGGGGAGAAGCAGCCTTGTTAGGGAATTGAATTTTGAATTGACTGGATATTTACCCAGTAGAGACAATTTTAAATCAAAATAGACTGTTAAACCAAAAGACACTATTAAATCTAAAGAAATATGACATAACTTTAATTGAACGGGTAGAAGTGCATGAGAAATTAAAAACGCATTTAACCAAATCTGTTGCCATCAAGTTGATTCTGACTCACAGCGAACCTATAAGAAGAGTAGAACTGCCCCATAGGGTTTCCAAGGAGCAGCTGGTGGATTCGAACTGCTGATCTTTTGGTTAGCAGCCGAGATCTTAACCACTTAAGTAAAAACGCTCTCTTTTGAGGAGAGCAGTGAATAAACTGTGTCCGCACTAGAGATCTTATATTTTTAGCAAAACGAGGTCATAGCATATGCACATTTGTAACTTTGTTTTTTAACTTTATAATATTGTTTAACTTTTTTGTTTACATTTTCTTTCCCCCAACTAGGCTATAAATGGAGACCCTGGGGGTGCAAACAGTTAACATGCTCAGCTGCTAACTGAAAGGTTGGAGGCTCGAGTCCACTCAGAGGTGCCTCAGAAGAAAGGCCTGGCCATCTACTTCTGAAAAATCAGCCACTGAAAACCTCATGAAACATAGTTCTACTCTGACACACATGGGGTCACCATGAGTCACAATTGACTCCACAGCAACTTTTTTTTTTTTTAAAGCTATGAGTATCTTGAAGTTTCCTGTGTGGCGCCAACAGTTCGTGCTCGACTGCTAACTTAAAGGTTGGAGGTTTGAAACCATGGATTTACTTCTGTGAAAATTATCGTCATTGGTAGCTGCTATTGAGTTGATTTTTGACTCGTGGAACCCCATGTGTGCAGAGTAGAACTTGTCTATAGGTTTTCAAGATTGGGACCTTCTGAAGCAGATCACTAGGCCTGTCTTCCAAGGCCCCTCTGGGTGGGTTCAAAGGGCCAACCTTTCAGCCAGTAGTCTGGCGTTTAACCGTCTGCTCCACCCAGGGACTGCTACACCCTATGGAGCAGTTCTACTCCGTCACACATGGGGTCACCATGAGTCGGAATCGACTCAGTGGCAACAGGGTTGGTGTTTTGTTCTGTTATTTGGAAGTATCTTGAGGACAAGGACTGTGATTTATATTTTGAATCTACTTTGTATCTACCTATACTTGTTTGTACCCACCTCAGTGCTGAGCACAAAACGAACCCCTCATGTCACCACCATCTAAAACATTTCTAGTTATCTCTACATCCCAGTACTCAGTACATGCAAAACAATAAATAAATGCACTTTGAAGTAAGCAATAATCCATTGAAGCAAGCAGATAGTTTGGAAGAAAGGGCCAGTGGGCTGAGCATTGAATTCCTCAGGCAAGGGCCTGAGTTCTCATCTTGATCAGTCACCGTGTGACTTTAGATGAGCCTCTTCACCTCTGTAAAATGGGGATAGTCTCTTCACTACCTCCCTTACGGGGATGTTGTGAGATTCAAATAAGGAAGTGCATCTACTTGAAACTGCTTAGAAGAGAATGAAAAATGGTCAAGTACAGTGTTTAATCCAATCTAGTTTTACTGGTATACTCCTAACTAGTATACAACAGTGCCTGAGATCCAGCTTTCTTTGCCTGCTTCCCTCCCTGCACAACCTTCCTTCCAAATCCATTGCTGCAACGTCCCCCACCCAACCCCCACTCCTCCCGCCACCAGCTCTCTCTGACTGCAGTAGCCAGACTAGTCAATGATCTCCCAATAAATACTTGTTTTTAAAGAACAAAAAAGTAGCTGACTTGTGACTGTTTCCTGGACACAGATGGTAAAAGGTTATTTAGAGACAGGAAACCAATAAGGGTGTTTTTCATTGTAACAGTGATTAAGGATCTTTAATCCTTTCCACTTCACAATTAACAAGTCTTACAGGCCTTGGCTGAAAACAAATAAATAAAAGTAGGGATTTCTCTTACA
Source organism: Trichechus manatus latirostris (assembly GCF_000243295.1). NCBI lineage: Eukaryota > Metazoa > Chordata > Mammalia > Sirenia > Trichechidae > Trichechus > Trichechus manatus. The sequence goes on from NW_004443941.1 coordinate 13,954,475, forward strand.
CACTTGTGTGTAGGCAAGCTGTGTAGCCAGAATATTCCAGGCAAGGCACCTGGAGTCCTGACCAGGAGGCCTCTGGATTTATGTTCCGCAGTGTATAGGATATGGTGCTAGAATCTCAATAAAACCCAGAGCCTATCTGGCGGTTCAAGTCCTCCCCAGATGCGGGAGCCCTTGGGGTGCAGTGGTTAAGAGCTCAGCTGCTAACCAACGGGTCAGCAGTTCGAATCCACCAGCTGCTGCTCCTTGGGAACCCTATGGGGCAGTTCTACCCTGTCCTGTAGGGTCACTATGAGTCTCCAGTGGTCTCAGAATCTAAAGCAAGCATAAAACAAACCAAAAAACCCAAATCCATTGCCATGGAGTCAATTCCAACTGCCCCACAGGGTTCCCAAGGGGCGGCTGGTGAATTCCAACTGCTGACCTTTTGGTTAGCAGCCGAGCTCTTAACCACTGTGCCACTGTGCCACGGATAAGAAATATTAGGTCTAAGGTGACTGGTACACAGTATGTCCCAAAGCAAGCATAGTCCTGAATCCTGAATAATTCCATTTTGGTTTTTTAAATCAAATCCCAATTTAAGTATCATTCACTATTTAAACAGATTTCTGAGAAGTCTCTTCTGTCTTCTGTAATGTTAAACAATTATTCATTCAGTTAGCAAACATTAAATAAGTATTTATTACTCCCCAGGGGCACTCCAAAATGAATCAAGCTCAGCTTAATAGGGGAAACAGACATGTCAAATAAGAAATTGTTCTGCACTGTGGCAAGTGCAGTCATAGCAAAGAGGATGGAGGGAGCAACTCAGCTTGGGTGCTGCAGGAAAGGTCTCATGGAGAAGACCTTTGGGCGGCATGTTTTCATTCATGCAGTCATTCAATGCTGCATATTCTATGTGCCAGGCTCTGCTCTAGGCACTGGGAATAAAACAGATGGAAATCCTTGCCCTCATGAAACTTACATTCTTGTAGACTATAAAGAAGATAATACATTATTAATCTAATTACTGATAAGTGCTAAGAAAGAAAATTTAAACAGCGAAATTAAGCAAATTTGAAATTGTAGATAAGAAAGCCATGGAAGGTCTTACTGAGAAGGTGACTCTTGAGTAAATATCTGAGGAGGGAGTGGGAATAGCCTTAGGGGGTAGCCAGGGTTGATAAGGAAGAAGGAACAAGCACAAAGGCCCGGAGGTAGACATGTGCCTGGAGTGTCTGAGGAAAAGCAAGGTCAGTGGCCCTGGAGTAAATGAGAGGGAGAGTGGTAGAGACTGTAGGGGTAACTGATGAGAGTAGGGGGGAGACTTTGGACAGGAAGTCATTGGAAGAAGGTTCCCAGCAAGGACAGACATGATCGGACAAGATGGCTCTGTTGGATGCGTTCATGAGAGTAAGAGCAGACAAGACCAGTTGGGAGGTCATTGCAGTTATCCAGGTGAAAGATGGTGGCTTGGACCAGGGTGGTAGCAGTGTGGGTGGTGAGAAATGGTCAAATTCTTCATAGATATATTTTTTGTATCTTTTTTTCTTTGTGCTTTAGATGAAGGTTTACAGAGCAAATGAGTTTCTCTTCAAACAATTAATATACATATTGTTTTGTGACATTGGGTGCCAACCCCATGACCTATCAACACTCCCCTTCTCGACCTTGGGTTTCCAATCAACAGCCCCCTCCTGTCTTCTCGTCCTTGCCCCTGGGCTGGTGTGCCCCTTTAGTCTGGTTTTGTTTTATGGGCCTGTCTAATCTTTGGCTGAAGGGTGAACCTCAGGAGTGACTTGAGTACTGAGTTGAAAATGTGTCCAGGGGCCATACGCTCAGAGTATCTCCAGTCTCGGTCAGACCAGTAAGTCTGGTCTTTTTTGTGAGTTAGAATTTTGTTTTACATTTATCTCCAGCTCTGTCCAGGACCCTCTACTGTGATCCCTGTCAGAGCAGTTGATGGTGGTCGCCAGGCACCATCCAGTTTTGCTGTACTTAGCCTGATGGAGGCTGTGGTAGTTGTGGTCCGTTAGTCCTTTGGACTAATCTTTCCCTTGTGTCTTTGGTTAAATTCTTCATATATTTGGAAAGTAAGCCAACATGATTTGCTGATAGGCTGGATGTTGGATGTGAGACAAAGAAAGGAGTCAGAAAAACACCAAGGCTTTTGACCTGGGCAACTGCAAGGATGGAGTGCCATTAATTGAAATGGGCAGACTGGGACGAGCTAATTTAGGGGGATAGAGCTACAGCTCAACTTTGAACATGGTGGGTTTGAGATGCTTATGATATCCAACTAGAGATGTCAAATACAGTGTACGTTTTGGTCTGGAGTTCAGGGGAGAGGCTGGGTTTGGAGATATAAAATTAGGCACCATCAGCATGTAGATTGAATTTAACACCATGAGATTGGATGAAATCACCTAAGGATAGTGAAGGTAGAAAAGAAAATAAAAAGGAACAAAGAAAGAAAAGGAAAATATTTCAGACAGAGGGGAAAACATGTAAGGACAAGAAGGCAGGGACAGAAATTAGTTTGGCTAAGCTAAAACAGGGGTCAAGAGACTTTTTCCGTAAAGGGCCAGATAAATATTTTAGACTTTGCAGGGCCTTCCTGCCTCTGTTACAACTATTCACCTCTGCCATGGTAGCTCAAAAGGAGCCACAGACAACATCTTAACAAATGAGAGTGGCCGTATTCAAATAAAATTTTATTTATGGACAATGAAAATGGAATTTCATATAATTTTCACATGTCGCAAAATATTTTTCATCTTTTGATTCTTTATAACCATTAAAAAAAAATTTTTTTTTTTTAATTCTTAACTCACAGGCCATATCAAAACAGGCAGTGGGCCGGATTTGGCCCACAGGCTGTAGTCTGCCAACTCCTAGGTTAGAATATAGGGAGCAGTGGAAAATGAAGTTGGAGAAGCAGGCAGAGTTTGCATCACGGATAAGAAATATTAGGTATAAGGTGACTGGTACACAGTATGCCCTAAATAAAGGGTAGATATCATTATTGATTTGATGTGTCACATATAGGGAACCAGAAGACAATTGTAAGGAAGTAAGATTCATAACCAGAACTGGAACTTCAATCACAGGATTTAGCTATAGCTAAACCAAGAGAAGGGGAGGCAGTATGGTTCAGTGATAGAATTCTCACCTTGAGTGTGGGAGACCTGGATTTGATTCCTGGCCAAAGCACCTCATGCACAGCCAACACCCATCTATCAGTGGAGGCTTATGTGTGCTATTATGCTGAACAGGTTTCAGCAGAGCTTCCAGACTAAGATGGACTAGGAAGAAAGGCCTGGCAATCTACTTTTGAAAATCAGCCAAAGAAAACCCTATGGATCACAATGGTCTGTAAGACCAGGCAGCATTTTGTTCACTTGTGCATGGGGTTGCCATGAGTCAGAGGCCCACTGGACAGCATCTAACAACAACAAGCCAACAGAAACTCGTTACCATCCAGTTGATTCCGACTCATAGCGACCCTATAGGACAGAGCAGAACTGCCTCATTGGGTTTCCAAGGAGCGGCTGGTGGATTCGAACTTGCCAACAGAAGGAGGATAAATAAGGCCTTAAATGACATAGGATGGGGGATGACTTGAGGGGACCCAAAGGTACCAGCAAGACATCCATGGTGATAGGTACCGTAGAAATGCACACATGGATGACAAGATGCAATGATATTTTAATTTTACAAAATATGCCTGGGAAATTATTCATTTGCAGTCCATGAACTAAGATCTTAAATCATTAAAATGGAAGATCCTTCATGGCAAATGAACTGAATTCCTGTGATCTAGGAGCTTCTTTAATTACATGCAAACTTATCAAAATAAAGATAAATATGGTGTCTTGATGCATGAGTTTAAAGCGCCCCATCCTGTGCAGGATCAACAGCCGGCGTGTACACTGATGGTAAAGCGAAGAACTCCCAGTCTTTCCCTCCCACCAGCAGGGGAGAACGTCAGGGTTGTTCTACTGCTTGCTGATTGTGTGATTTTAACCCAGCTTAGCCTCACTGGGCCTTACTCTTCTCATCTATAAAATGGGACTAATAATACATTAGCCATTTGAAAGCTGGAGAATAAATTATTTAACTTTTGGTTTGTTTCAGTTCATTTTAATCATAAAAACAATCGTCCAGTGACGTGGCCTGCAGGATTCTCTAATTACCATTAGTATTTTAAAATAAATTTTATGTTATTCCATTCTAGATATAAGACATGCTCATTGCAGAAAATATGGAAAATTCTGAAAAGGATAAAGATGGTGGCATAGGGGTAGAGAATCATCCACAAACCTCAGGAAAATCGCTATTAAAATTTTGAGGTATTAATTTTCATTTCTATAATTATCATTATATTTAAAATTTCCAAAATTTTTGCCACCATAAAATTTCAGCTCTTGACCTGCCTTAAAAATAACCTGAAAACACTAGAATATACTAATATTACGTAACATTTTTCTTCTTCAGTACACAAAACCCCATAGTCTGCCAACAATATATGATTAAGATTTTTGAGGATGTGCTTCAGAACCATTTGCTGAATACTTAAAAACCCAAAATCGGAATTCCGTTTTTAAAGAACAGCTGGCTATGATTCTTCTGCAGTTTTTGCTTTGCGGTCCCTTCTGATTCTTAGCTGTAATTAATTTACTGGAAAGATTTTACGTGACTGAATTAACAGTGCAAACATACAATTGTACAATAAAAGTCTGTTTTGTTATTTTCCACGTCTCCCTTTTTTAAATCATAACTATTTTTAAAAGAGCCTATCAGATGTGGATCAAATTTTGTTGCACAGCAACTATAAAACCCCTTTTTAACCACAATTTAAAAAAATTCTCAAGAATCATCTAACAGCCTACAGACTTTAAGGCATATTTGACAAAATAAAAATTCCAGTCCGACAATGTACTGCCCCTTGAAAATTGTTAAAAAGGACCTAGAGCTAGGAATAATAAATTAATAGTTGGCTATTGAGCATTCCCTGGCTGCTGTTTCAGTTCTCACATTTCTCTTTTGCCCCTAAAAATGATTGTTGTGATGGGGAAAAGGTACATCTTCTTAATGATTTCTGTGCCTGTTGTTTTGCCCATATTCTCCAGAAAGCCCTTTCAAGACCATTCTTTGGAATCAGGCTTTCTCATGTGCCCTCCAAAGGGAAATTTGGGCATTTGCCCAACATCAGTGTCATTGTCAGGAGTCCAGGAATCCTTCTGGGAAAGGCAGTCAGTCTGGTATAGAGAAAAGAGCCCCGGACTAGGGTCCTGGGTTCTAATTCTGACACCACCATTATTTAAGTTGCTTGTCTGCTCACTTTACATGAGCTTTCATTTTCTTACCTGTAAAATCAGGATACTAACTACTGCTCTGCCTACCTCTCAGGGTTGTGGTGAGGAACAAATAAGATAATGCAAGTTAAAAGTGCTTGGAAAACTGTCAAGTGCTAAGTAATCGGCAAGTATTTTTATTTTTATTCATGTACCAGATCCTATAAACATATGTTCCATCCTTCACCATGGAGCTATCGGAACTGAGAGACTACCCCAGACAGACTTCTTCCATGCGACCATAGTTTAAAGACCAGATGAGAATTTTTCACTGGCAATTTTTTTTTCTTTAGGTTTAAGTAATAAGGAAAAAAAAAAGTTTCAAATGTCCCCTACTCATAACCCGTCTTGGTAAGATATTTAACTTAGCAGCAAGTTGGAAGTGTATGTGTGTGTTTGTTGCTGTTTTTTTTTTTTTTTTTCGCCTGCTTATACGATAATTAGATTAACAGAATTTAAGAATAGAAAGCTAAAGCTGTGTATGCCTGAAGGGAGACTACAGAAACACTTCTTAAAAATAACATCTCCTGCTTATGCCTCGCCATTCACCATCCACAAAGATAAACAGACAAACCGTATCCTAGCTGAGAATAAACCTCTCTCCAGAGGCAAACTGTTCAACTGCCTAGGTGGAAGTAACATTCAAAAAAATATTGAGCACCTTCGCTTAGTCATTCTTTCATTTAACTTTATGAACATGGTGGGCTTGACTCTGTGTTAAGTGCTAGAGATACACAACTGAGTAAGTACAGTTCCTGTCTTCAAGGAGCTCTGAGTGTGGTGGAAAAAAAGTGGTCATATTAACAGAAAACTACAGAACAATATGGTGAGTACCAGGGAGCTCTAAGCAGTGTACTGTTTCCATTGTGGGCTTTAGCTAACTTCTGGGAAGAATCCCACAAGTATCAAGCCCATTGCAAACATAAAGGGGTTTATGAAATCCATTATGAATATAAAACTCTGTTGTTAGGTTAGGTGCTGTCGAGTCGATTTCAGTTCATTGTGACCCCATGTAATAGAGGAGAACTGCTGCATAGGATTTTCTAGGTGGTACAGTGAGTGGTTAGAAGATCAGCTGCTAACCAAAGGGTTGGCAGTCCAAATCCACCACTTGCTCCTTGGAAACCCTATGGGGCACTTCTACTCTGTCCTATAGGGTTGCTATGAGTTGGAATTGACTCCAAGGCAACGAGTTTGGCTTTTTTTTTTTTAATCTTTATGAATGTAGATCACCAAGTCTTTCTCCAGCAGAGCTGTTGGGTGGGTTTGAACCGATAACCTTTTGGTTAGTAGCCAAATGCTTAACCCTTGCGCCACCTGGGCTCCCTATCTGTAAAATTCTGTGAAATGTTAACCACTATTATTATGTCCTCTAGTACTCTTTTAGTACTAAGAGACACAGTACATACACCACATGAGATTTTGTGTCTAAATTTCTTTTTAAAGTTTGGTTTTATCATAAAAGTAAACTAAAACTAAATCCATTGCCTTCGAGTCAATTCCTACTCCTAGTGATCCTATAGGACAAAGTAGAACTGCCCCATGGGGTTTCTAAGGATGCAAATCTCTATGGAAGCAGACTGCCACATCTTTCTCCTGCGGAGATGCTGAAAGTAACGCATGCTTACTGCAGAGAGTACGGACAATACAGAACTCTCCAGAGATAACCGTCATTAACAGTTTGGTATATTCTATCTCATCTAAAACACCATCAACTGTAAGATGCATCCTAAATTCAAAGGTATGAAAAGGTAGAGGTAAATCATAAAACAATATATGTACTAATTGTTTAATGAGAAACTATTTGTTCTGTAAACCTTCACCTAAAGTACAATAAAAAAAAAAATTAAAAAAAAAAAAAGGTAGAGGTTAAAAAAAAAAAAAAGGATTTTACAAGCACTTGACGTCGTGAATCTATAAGAGCAGAAGGCAGAGGCACTGAGGTCAGCCTGAGGGAAATGTACAGAAGCAGCAGCAAGAAACCAGGCTTACATGATTAAGAGATGATTCTATTCAGTTTCATACTAATGTTTTGTGCTTCTAGGCACTGTAGATTAAACTAAGAGGGAAACATTCCAAGAAGCCCTGCCTCTTAGAAGATGTCTACATTCCTAAAGTTGTATTTAATACCTTATGAGTAGGTTAAAGAATATGATCTTTGCCCTTCAGAAGATTTATTCAAGTGAACCTTTGTCTGGAAGGAGACAAATATCTAGTTTCTGAAGCACTGGTCAACACATATATATCGGTCCCACATGGACTTAACAGATATGAAAGAGCATATGGCTTTTTTTTTTCCATTCATTGTCTTATTTTTATTTTCTCTACTAAAATCTAAAGGGTCTTAAGGATTGAAAAATATTGGAATGTCACCTGCTGGGCCTTCTTGTGTTAGAAAAATTAAGGAGGCAGCATGGTATAACATAGTATTATAGGAAGACCTGTGTATGGAGACCTAGGTTCTGCTCTTAGCCCTACCACTGATTAGATGTGTAGTTTTAGATAAATCATTTAACCTCTCTAGACCTCTATTTCTCATCTCTAATTGCTCTATCTAGTCCATAGGTTATTCTAAAGATCAAAAGAAATCATAAATATGGAAGCACTTCAAAAAATGTAACACATGTATATTACAAGGTATTATTAATACTTACATTTATTATTGGTCTGTAATACCACTTCTTAGATTCAGGCAAGAGGAGTGCCTGCCCTGGGCCTTCCACTTCAGAAGGCCCTACATATCACAAACACATACACATACAAATGTATTAAATCCATCAGCGTGTTACTAGAAGGCTGGTCTCAACTCTGCCAACAGCAATGACATTCTTTGAAGCAATTCAAAGACTATATACAATATTTTCTAGATCTTCCCAAAGATGGATAATCTTGATTAAGCACATATCAAATTTGATCTCACAGTTGGTTAACAATGGAGATACCATTTAAATGCTGTAAAGCAGTTAGATTTAATTCAGACAAGATAGGGAGATGCACTAGAATAGTTGAGTGAAACAATAGAAGATCCTCAGATAAATAAGGAATCGTGGTCTTTGGTGAAAAATAATTTTGATTTTGTGTCATCCACAGTTATTTGGTGTGAACTGTTACTTGTTAATGTTAGCAAAAGCTTATAAAAACACAAACAAGTCTAAATTTGGCTATTCCACTTTTTAAATAATTTAAAGTATTTTTAAATCTTTGGAGAAAATGATTTGTCTCAATAGAAAGATACTATTCAGTATATTTGTATATTGGGCATATAAAGAAAAGTGGTGTTCCAGTAGATATGAGAAAATTGGAACAAGGCAACAAAAATCTTCCCATGATTCTGAAGGAGAAGCTCGTATACGTACATAATATACAGTTACACATATATGTTTGTATATGAACTTCTCCTTCAGAATCATGGGAATATTCTTGTTTCCTTGTTCCAATTTACATGTGTGCATATACATGTATACACGATGTATACAATGGATATGTAGAGGTGTCATCTCCTATGAAGAAGATATTGGAAAAAATTAAACCCTATATTGTTTTTTGTTTTTCTTTATGATACCATTTAAAAAAAAAAACCGAAAGAAGAACTTAATGCTGTATGGATATAGATGTTGCTTTAGGGGCTCGTGAAAAAAATCATAATATTAAGTGGTAGAATTTATATGATGAAATTAAAATTTTTTCATATTTTCTGAGATAATGATAATTATTGCAACCTCATTAAAATGTTTGAACATTATGTGTAAAATTCACTTCTAAATCTAAGTATTCATTTAGGGAATTGATTTGACATTTCTAGTTGCTACTACTTCAGCAGAGTAAAATGTCTCCAATTCCATTGAAATTAATCTTGAAAAAATCTAATATTAAGGAATTTTTTTTTAAGTGACAATAGTATTAAGATTAATTTTTAAGAAGTCTTTATTTATTTTTAGAAATGCACATTGATACATCCATGGCTAAAATGATATGATATCTAGGATATGCTTCAACATAATTGGTTGGTGGAGTTGGGGAACATATATGAAGCAAGACTGGCCAATAGTTAATAATTTTTAAAGCTGGGTGATGGGTACATGGAGGTTCGTTATAATCTATATTTGCAAATGTTTGACATTTTCCATAATAAAAAGTTAAAAATCTAAGAAGTACAAGAAAAGTTTTCTGTTTTGCTATTATTGTCAACAGAACACAAATTATGGGAAAATTTGGGTTATAACAATATAATTAGTGATTCTGCTGATAAAATAGAAAAATAAATATATAATTTACGAATTTGTACAGTTTCATCTTATTACTCACCCAAAAATCACTGGTCCATCAGTGGAATATGTAATGTACAATAATAATGAAATCCATTCATTTTTTCTGGTTAGCTGACTTTCAGTCATATAAAAAATCATTGTTTTACACATAATGAAATTTTGTCATAATAACAATATATTTGTGTTATGAATTGAATTGTCTCCCCCAAAAAGATGTGTTGGAATCCTAACCCCTATACCTGTGAGTGTAATCCCATTTGGGAATAGGGTTTTCTTTGTTACATTAATGAGGCCACAGCAGTATAGGGTGTGGCATAAACCTAATCACTTCTGAGTGATATAAAGAGCAGTATAGAGCTCAGGCTGCTAACCAACAGGCTGGCAGTTCAAATCCACCAGCTGCTCCTTGGAAACCCTATGGGGCACTCTGTCCTATCGGGTTGCTATGAGTCAGAATCAACTTGACAGCAACAAGTTCATAGTCACAGACACAAGCAAGCACAATCAATCAAGGATTGTCATCTACTAGAAGATGGAATAGACAAGAACCTCTCCCCATAGCTGGTGCCCTGAATTCAGACTTCTAGCCTCCTGAACTGTGAGAAAATAAGTTTCTTTAAAACCACCCACTTGTGTATTTCTGTTACAGCAGCAGTAGCTAAGACAATTTGTCAAGAAAGGTAGATAGAACAGACTTACTTAACGGTTTGTTAGCTTGATATATAATTTGTAATAATTTAGACCTACTGTGTATAGTCCTCTACTTTTACTCTTGCCCTTGGTACTGCAAATGTTAGGGACAAGCATGTTTTTCTCAGAATTTCCATTTTATTTCTAATTTAACAACTAAGAATGTTTGGATGGGGATCCCTAGAATCATGCTCTTACTCAACTTATAACTGATAGAACTCATATGATGAATTTTAAAATTTGGCATATTTAAGAAAATTTAAAGTATTTTAGGACATTTTAGAAAAACAATGTATAATTTCATGGCACATCAGAAATGGGGCTCAGATATCTCTGAACATTTTACCCAGGGTAGGAACCACGTATTCTCATGGTTGTGTTGATGTTCTCCGCACCTCTCCACCCACCAGTGACCCCAACAACCATGATCTCTTTAGCAAGAATATGTCAGACATATATGGGATCAAGTTACAGTCA
>NW_004443941.1:13965342-13983248 GCF_000243295.1 Trichechus manatus latirostris
CAACAACCATGATCTCTTTAGCAAGAATATGTCAGACATATATGGGATCAAGTTACAGTCACTCAGAGAAGACCCAAGGAGTGGTTTGAGATAACTGGTCATCCACACAAAGGATCTTCTTCTACAGAGGCCACAGAGCTACCCAGCCTTGTGTTTAACACAAATATTAGATCTTAGGACCATAAGTGTAGAGAGAGTGTTTGAGAGTCCCCTATCTTAAAAGTGATGAAAACATTTAGCTTCATATTTCCTTCACATCCAGATCCCAAACCAGGAAATGCAAAGGGGTAAGAGGGTTAAAGTAATTAAGTTAGTTAGTTTTGCCTAAACTATCCACACACTCGTACCCAAAAGTTCTTTTTCTGCTTGAATTAGCTGTATACTAAGTCAAATCTCTGCATGTAGCAACATTTTCTGACTCTTGAAAAAATTGATTGTCTCCAGCAATGTACATAAATACCACATCAGTTCTAAGATACTTTTGATTTGTAAGGCTGGCCAAACATGTTGTAACTACCTTTTTAGGAGAGAAAAGAAAATGACTGTAAAATTAATTCCAGTTTTTGAAACCTTGAAATGGGGGGAGGGGTGCTTTAGAATTAAGAAAGTTGTTATAATTCTCAGGGGAGGCCTTGGGGAGTGGTGGTAGTCATGCAGGAATAGCAGAGGGGCCCTCAGCTCTGGTCATAAAAGCATGGCATGAAGGCAGAGGGACAGTGGGAAGGACACCCAGAATGGGAAGAACCCAAACCAAATCCATTGCCATCAAGTCGATTCCGACTCATAGAGACACTATAAGACAGAGTAGAACTGCCCCATAGGGTTTCCAAGGAGCGGCTGGTGGATTTGAACTGCCGACCTTTTGGTTAGCAGCCGTAGCTCTCAACCACTGCACCAAGTGGGAAGAAGGGGACTTGGAAGCAGCCATGAGTCAAGCAGGGACTGGGCATAAAGATACATTATAGAATCTCCAAAAAGTATGGCCCCTGCATGCTCTGTTAACCCAGAACTGAAACCATTCCTGAAGCCCATTCTTCAGACAAAGATTAGACAGGGCTATAAAACAAAAAATAATACACGTGAGGAATGTGCTTCTTAGTTCAATCAGATATATGAGCCCAAATGGGCAGCTCCTGTCCAAAAGCAGGACGAGAAGGCAGGAAGGGACAGGAACTGGTCAAATGGACACAGGGAACCAGGATGGAAAGGGGGAGAGTGCTGTCACATTGTGGGGATTGCAACTAAGGTCACCAAACAGTATGTGTATAAATGTTTGTATGAGAAACTAACTTGAGCTGTAAACTTTCGCCTAAAGCAAAAAAAGAAAAAAAAAGACACATTACAATATATCTCTTCAGGAAATTTGTCAATGGCTGGCTCTACCTCTAAATAAACCCAAATAACCAGAAACCTGTAAAAAGTTATTGAGATGGGGCCTCACTTCTAAAACTTCTTCCCTTGGCATAGTTTCCAAACCTAACTATCAGGCAAAGAACAAGGCCTTTCAGTTAGCCTGCTTTGAGAAACAAGACAGTGTTTTACTTTGAACATTTTAGGTTATGTTTAATTTCATTTTCGTGTAATGTTAAAACATTTAAAATGCTATGTGTTAAGAAATACAAAATGTTTTGAGACTAAATACCAGAGGATATAGTTGTTAGGTGTTACTGTGTTTACCCAACAATTGACTCCTTTTCCATAATGGACGTATCTCTGCTTTAGAATGGAAAAATAAATTAAACAGAAAACAAATTCCCTGCATAAAGGTCATACGAGCTCTTTGTAACTGAAGAGGAATGAGGTATTACAATAAGTTTACTGAGCACCTGATATTTAGTGCAGGTGGCTTGCTTCACTCTGTAAATGCCAATAGACAGCATTTGTAGGTGTGAACTATTATAATGGTCACTTTGGGGTAATAATCACATCTTTATTCTCTGACTGGAAAAAACAGCAGAAATTGTGACCACTATGTGATGAAACAGGGAAAATAAAGATCCTTTAACAGTCTGATGATAGGAACAGTGTTTCAAGAAGAAGAAAGAAAAAGGAAAAGAGGCATCCTGGACCTTTTTGAGAGCTGTGATTCTGTCTTCATCACTTCCAAAGTCTAAGCAGATACAAACTGCTACAAAACATCTTTATTTTGTTTCTGTATTCCTCATTCCCTTCTCTTTCTAGGTGGAGGACAGACAGTTGGGGTGAGAAACACTTTGGTTTTTATGTGTCGTTCTCTTTCTTATGCTCTGGACAAAAAGGATATCAGATGGTAACCAAAGGAATTGCCTCCTTCATTCACGGAGCTCTAACTGTGTGTCAGTGGGGCAAGGGGTGGGGAGTTCAGGGTTTGGGGTTAGACAAGTAAACAAATCATTAGGCTATTGTGTTGATTACAGGCAGGGGTGGATTATCCAGTAGGCAAAGTAAGCATGGTGCTTACCTTGCTTACCAGGTCATCTGTAGTGAACAATTTCACATGGGTTTCACCATGTCAAAGATTAGTGAGTTAGCACAAGTAAACCCATGCTTACCTTGCTTGCTGCACCATCCCCCCATTCTCCCACAACCCCGGTCAGGGACTGTAAATTTGAAGAGGCTTTGATTCTGTAGGAAGGTGCTGTGGGGTTGGGAGAGAGACAGATACCAGCCACACCTAGAAGCAGAGTCTTTGATGTGGTGAAAAATGTGAAATTGTTCACTACAGATGATCTGGTAAGCAAGGTAAGTACTGTGCTTACCTTGCCTATTGGCTAATCCGCCCCGGTTACGGGTGGTTGTTGCGTGCCATTGAGTTGATTCCACTCGTTTTGTTGTTGTCGGGTGCCACCCAGTTGATTCTGACTCATAAAACTTCCTGCAGTCCGTTGGAGGATCGATTCTGACTTATAGCGACCCTATAGGACAGAGTAGAACTGCCCCATAGGGTTTCCAAGGCTGTAAATCTTTACAGAAGCAGACTGGCACACCTTTCCCCTGCAGGGTGGCTGGTAGGTGCCAACTGCCAATCTTTTGGTTAGTAGCCAAGCACTTTAACCACGGTGCCACCAGGGCTCTTCTGACTTACATTGACTCTATATCACAGGGCAGAGCTGCCCTATAGGGTCTCCTAGGCTGTAATCTTTATGGGAGCAGATCGCCAGGTCTTTTCTCCCCCAGAGCTGGAGCCGCTGGTGGATTCTAACTGCTGACCTTTCTGTTAGCAGCCCATGGCTTTAACCAGTGTGCTGTGAGGGCTCCTTCTGACTGAGATACGGAGTACCAAACTGGATTACTTAACTCAGCCTGTTGTGTGTGTCTTGAGGGCAAGGGGTTGGCAACGTACAAGAACGGCTTTCTAGGAAGGAAAGGCTGAATTTAAAGTCTTAACCAATGAGTAGGAATTAGCCAAATGAAGTGTGGTAAGAAGGAGTGTGGAAGAGCCTGCTTGGCAGAAGGGACAGAATAAAACTGGCAGAAACTGATGAGATCAGGAAGCCAAAAACCCATTGCTGTCGAGTCTCACCCATAGCAATCCCATAGGATAGAGCAGAACTGCCCCATAGGGTTTCCAAAGAGCGACTGGTGGATTTGAACTGCTGATCTTTTGGTTCACAGCTGAGCTCTGAACCACTGCGCCACCAGGGCTCTGATTAGATAGGGGGAGGGGCAAAAAGAGAAAGGAACCTCGTAGATGGGCAGGTAGAGCTGCAAAAGGGGCAGGCAGAGCAGTCAAAATCAGGTTTTGATCAGATCCTCTGTCAATTCCGCTTTGGGGAATGCCCCTCCCCTTGTTAATTGGCCCCGTTGTCCTGACCCATGTCACAGCTTCTCACCTGGTTCCAGTGAAGAACAGGTCAATAACCCACCTCACCCTTCTGAATTTGGCATTTTAGCAAGTCTCCATCTTTCTAGTTTCCACGCTGCTTTTCATCCCTGGCATTCACACCTGTGAAGCCCCTTCATTCAGAGCATTTTGCTTCTTGTATGACTGATGCTCCGGATACCTAACGCCCAGGTACATTAAATCAGTATGTTTTGTACTTACTGATCTTTCTTTGCTAGAAAGAATATAAACACTGGCAATAAGATCTCTTTGGAGTCGCTGTGAGGTGGCAAACAGTTAATGTGCTCAGCTGCTACCTGAAAGGTTGGATTTTGGGGTCCACCCAGAGGCGTCTTGGAAGAAAGGTCTGGCGATCTACTTCTGAAAAATCAGCCCTTGAAAACCCTATGGAGCACAGTTCTACTCTGATATACATGGGGTTGCCATGAGTCAGGATCGATTCAATGGCCAACTGTTTTTTGTTTTAAGAGCTATCTTAGTTTTTGTTGTCTTTTTTTTAAATGATTTCTAAAGATACAGCCTAGAGCAATGGACCAAAGACCAAGAAAGCCAATAATGATGATAATAGCTACCATAGTGGACATTCATTGGTTGCCTCCTCAGTGTCTTAGCCTTGCCTACTGTCTTCCACTGTACTTTAAATTTTTTTAATAAATTTTTTTATTGTACTTTAGATGAAGGTTTACAGAGCAAACTAGTTTCTCATTAAACAATACACTTATTGCTTTGTGACATTGGTTGTCAAGCCCATGACGTGTCAATACCCTCCCTTCTTGACCTTAGGTTCCCCATTACCAGCTTTCCTGTCCCCTCCTGCCATCTCATCCTTGTCCTTGGGCTGTTGTGCTCCTTTACTCTCCTTTGCTTTATGGGCCTGTCTGATCTTTGGCTGAAGGGTGAACCTAAAGAGTGACTTCATTACTGAGCTAAAACGATATCCAGGGGCCATACTCTTGGGGTTTCTTCAGTCTCTGTCAGACCAGTAAGTCTGGGTTTTTTTTTGTTTTTTGGAGTTAGAATTTTGTTCCACATTTTTCTCCAGCTCTGTCCCGGACCCTCTATTGTGATCCCTGTCCGAGCAGTCAATGGTGGTAGCCAGGCACCATCTAGTTATACTGCACTCAGTCTGGTGGAGGCCATAGTAGTTGTGGTCCATTAGCTCTTTGGACTAATCTTTCCCTTGTATCTTGTTTTCTTCATTCTCCCTTGCTCCCAAAGGGGTGAGACCAGTGGAGTATCTTAGATGGCTGCTCACAAGCTTTTAAGACCCCAGATGCTACTCACCAAAGTAGAATGTACAACATTTTCTTCACAAACTGTTATGCCAATTGAGCTAGATGTTCCCCGAGACCATGGTCCCCTTAGCCCTTAGCCCAGTAATTTGGTCCCTCAAGGAGCTTGGATTGTCTATGGAGCTTCCATGTCCTTGCCTTGGACAAGTTGTGCTGCCTTCCCCAGTATTGTGTACTGTCTTACCCCTCACCAAAGTTACACTTATCTATTGTCTATTTAGTGTTTTTCCCTCCACCCCCTCCCCTCCCTCGTAATCATCAAAGATTGTTTCTTTTCCTGTGTAAATCTTTTAATGAGTTTTTAGAGTAGTGGTCTCATACAATATTCGTCCTTTTGTGATTATTTCACTCAGCATAATGCCAGTACTTCGATTTTAATTTGGAGAATCCAGCCCTCCCCATGCAGCCCACGTGCTTCCAGAGCAGCTGACCCAATCCCTGATTAGTTTAAACCAGCCATCACATTCCACCTTCCTATGAGCAGTTTTTGGTTCAGAGGCAGGCATGTGATTTAAGCAAGTGAATGTCAGGATACTTCCTGGACTGCTAGGACCAAGTCATTCTCTCTAGATGTAGATGAGGAAACACGTACTCTTTGGAGCTGTTGGCAGCTATCTTGTGATCATAAGGGTTGCCGGCTGTAGGACAAAGTTGACATTACGGAAGGCAGAATGGAAAGATGGAAAGAAACTGAGCCCTTAACAACATGGCTGAGTCCTTAGTGACAGGCCCTAGTGACTGAAGCCTGAGAGAAACTGAGTCTTAGTGACACAAACTAACCCTAAAGCCTGCCCAAGAAGCCCTGGTGGATCAGTGGTTAAGCACTCAGCTGTTAACCGAAAGGTCAGCGGTTGGAACCCTCCAGTAGCTCTGTGGGAGAAAGATGTGGCAATCTGCTTCCATAAAGATCACAGCTTTGGAAACCCTGTAGGGAAGTTCTACTCTGTCCTATAAGGTCGCTATGAGTCAGAATTGATTCAACGGCAATGGGTTAAAGCTTGCCCTACCTCTGGACTTTCCAATTTCATAAACCAATACATTCCCTTATTGTTTAAGCCAGTTTGAGTTGCTCTTTTTTATCATTTGCAACACAAAATATTCTAAGCTATATAGCTACTATTTGCTGAGAGTATTATGTGGCAAACATTGTAACGGGTGTTCTACAAAGACTAATTCTCACAGCCACATTGTGAGGTTGGTATTAATATCCTCATTTTACCAAAAATGAAAGTGATTCTCAGAGAGGTACATTACCCAGCTCAGACCACCAGTTGGCTATGTAGTCAGAATTTAAACCCTGACTGCAAAGTCCAGGTTTTTTCTACTTCATTATAGGTGAAGTTAAATTATCAAGCAAGGAAATCTTGGTCAAATTACTGGCTCAGGGTCCACAACATTGAGATTGGGATCTTGGGAGGAGTAGATATGGCAAAGAGGAAACAAGGTAAAGAACAAAAAGTGATCACAACCCAGGTCATCAAAATCAGGACACTAGAGGTTGGAATCAGAGGGAATAGAGTTCATTTAGGCTCATAAAGTAGGGCTAGAAAGGGGTCTCATGAGTGAAGACAGCAAAAACAGTTGGTTGTACTTGTTCACCTGATCGGGGTTTGTAGCTGAACAATCCTTACTGTGCCCACTTACTTCCCCAAAGGATCCTGATCTGAAAATTAACAGTTATTATATTTTAAAATAAAAATAGCCTCAATCTTGCATTAAGTATTCATTAAAACAAGCCACATAATGAAGTTGATCTACATCAAGAGGGAGACACATCCTGTGGTGGGGCTTGGCCCTTTAAACAAGGTCTGTAATGACTGAAGAGCTCTATTTCCTTCTTGTCAGGACAAGATGGATCCCAAGTAGTATTCTCTCAAAAAAAAAAAAAAAAACAACCCACAAGCTTCTAAGCTAAAAGCCATTCACCTTTGATGACTATCTCTTAATTGTTTACTTTTTAGCTAGGGGTTTTTAACTAGGGCTATCAGAACTCTGCAGGGTGTTTAATCTGTTGATCTGTTTGTTTTCAAAAGTCTGAATCCTTTCATTTATGATCCTAGGTGAAGAGTAGCTAAGAGGTTTTTACGTAGGCAAAAAGATCAGCTCCTTAATTTCCATTTCCCTAAGTGTAAATTTCTACAGTCAGAGACCGTCTTGAACTGGGGGAAGGGAAGTTATGAGAATGGATTGGTTTAGACTCTTCAGGGTGCTCCTATCCTAAAGCCTGGAACTCCACACCATGGCCCCCTCTCTAGCTGTATACTGAACAAACATATTAATGCTTTCTCAAAATTATATGTAATGGGTGTTCTACTGACCTTAACGATTCACCCTGAATGTGAGACAGAGGCAGGAGCCCCAGAGAACCAAGGCCATCTGACCCGGTTGACACATGTATGAGATTTATGACTCTCTGCCCTCTAGAGCAGCATGCGGTCAGTAAATGTCCATCATATGCGTGGACAATATAGTTTATTTTTGGAAAACAAAACAAAGACAATTGAATTTTTTTTCTCCTTATCTCTTCAGTTGTTACTCTTGTCTTCCTCTCGATTCCCACATCTTGCAATGGCCTGTTTTTTCAGGGGGAGCCATGGACGATGAGGGCTGGGCAGTAAGTGGCACAAGCTAAGCAAGAGTAAACTCTAGGGTGAAAGGCAGGGAAATGAGTGGCTCGGATCATGTGGGAAGCCTGGGAAAAGGAGTAATCTGGCACCCCTTCAAATCAGTGTTCTTTAAATAGCTGATGGCAGAGAGAGACTCGTTTTCTATTAATACAAAATGTATAGTTCTTTATGGTCAAAATAAAGAATTTATCACATGCATTGAATATAAAACATTTACACTTATTTGGAGTTGTCTTTCAATTCATGTTTTTGCCACCACTTATAAATTGAATAGTTACTCACTCACCAAGCACAGAGGTAAATAACAGCTGCAAAATCTCGTTCAAAATATATTTACAAGTTTTTTGCCTCAGTTTTTATGTCACAAATGCATTTCTAACTTTTTTGAAGTTCTTGTTCTTGCCTCATTTTTCTTATGGGAATTTCTGAGCTAGACAATCTCTTGTAAGACATATTCACGGCTTTAAATGTTAGAAAATAGCTATCCGTCCCGGAAAATAGTGCTAGAAAGGTGGAGAGATCCAAACTCAATTCCTACCCCCACCTCTTCTCCCTCACGGCTTCCCTGAAAAAGCATGCACACCTGGATCCACAGCCCAGTGGGAACCCTAGCACCATTTTACTAACATGCAGGCAAATGCCCAAACTCAAAAGTGAAGCTTGAGTCAAGGCTGGGTGGAGGCCACAACGTATGAGTGAGGCCTCTTGCTCTTCCAATTCCAAATCTAGATCTTGGATAGTAAGTGTGCCACAAGAGAGAAGGGTGAGAATGAGGATTAGAACCAGACTCATGAATCGAGGTCTTAATAGCTGAGCACAAGCCCACTTACCTGACCAGGTGCCAGGATGAGGCTGGCCGGCCAGACCCACGGAGGGGGAACAGGGAGAGGAGGAGGATCAGGTCCCCTCACCAGAGGTAGCTCCCCACCCCCATCCCTTTAATTTTACTACAGAGGGAGAAAATGTGCAAAACAGCCTGTTACTCCTAGGGGTAAGAAACAGAAAAAAGTTAAGGCCTGTAGGGTCCCTGGGTGGTATAAATACTTGACTACTCATCAAAAGGTTGGTGGTTCAAACCCACCCAGAGGTGCCTCAGAAGACAAGCCTGGAGATCACAGCTTTGAAAACTCTATGGAGCACTTCTACTCTGCATACATGGGGCCACCATGGTCGGAATTGACTTGACGGCAACTAACAACACCAACGTCTGCAGGAAATGAAAGTGAGACCCCTCTCTCTAGTGAAGTGTCTCCAGGAGCTAATAAGAGGGTAGACAGAGGGGGAGAAGCTTGGGTGGAAGCGTCCTCCTTCACCAGCTCTGGCAGAAATGCAAGGATTGAGACCGAACAACCCCCCACCCCCACTCCCACCCCCACCCCACTGCCCTGTTGTTTATTCTCTTTTAAATAATTAGGCTTAATAATCAAACCTTTGTTCAGCCAGGGCTGTCCAACTAGGCTGCCCCTCTCGGAGGAGGTCAGCAGCTCCCTTAGTTATTACCACTGCTCCCCACTACAACTTCCTGAGACCAGTGAGATGCACGGTTCCGCTACTGCTCCCAAAAGTTTCTGTAATGGGTCAGAATGGGTCTTTCATCAGTTTAACTTCAAGGTCACATTGCACCCTAGACTAAATATTCACTCCCTAGTCTATGTCCCTGGAAACTCTGGTGGGGTAGTGGTTAAGAGCTACAGCTGCTAACCAAAAGGTTGGCAGTTCAAATCCACCGTGCACTCCTTGGAAACCCTATTGGGCAGTTCTACCCTGCCCTATAGGGTTGCTATGAGTTGGAATTCACTCAATGGCAACGGGTTTTGTTTTTTTCTTTAGTCTATTTCCCATCTTATATCATACCTAGTCATACTGTCCAGAATTGGTCAACAAAGTTTACTTTTAAAAAGTCCAAATAAAATGACAAAGTATGGCTGAACACTGAACAATGTGAAGCCCTTCCCATTATTAAATTCCCAGAGAAATTAAAGACCAAAATGAATTCCCCTTCCTATTGTAAACTGAACTCCAAAGACCTTAAAGTCCAAAATGCTCTTCTCCCTAATACCCTGAACATTGCCCCTAAAACCCCACTTCTAGCTTTCTAATTTTCCAGTCCTACAGTAACTTTTGCTACCCCATTCATTTCTTTTTCTGCAACAGAGGACAATGTTGCTACTCTTCCCTTTTGTTTTTTTGAGGTGAAAATATAAACACCAAAACATTTGTCAACACAGCCTCCACATTCACAATTTAATGAAATTAATGACATTTTTCATGTTATGCCCACCATTATGGCTATCCTTTTCCAAAATATTCCACCATCATTAACATGAACTCAATGCCCCCCAAACATAAACTCCCTCTATCCCTCTCTCTCTCACCCATGGTAACCATAAATAATCTTTGGTTTCTATATATTTGCTTATTTCACGTGAGTGAGAATATATGGTATTTGTCCTTTTGCGACTGATTTATTTCACACAGCATAATGTTTTCAAGGTTCATCCACGCTGTGCCATGCATCAGAGCTTTGTTTCTCTTTATAGCTATGTAACAGTCCCTTGCATGTATATACCACATTTTGCTTATCCATTCATTTGCTGATGAACATTTCTGTTGTTTCTAATTTTGGCTATTGTGAAAAGTGATGCAATAAACATTGGTGTACAGGTTTGTCCTGTTCCTTTCTTATCATTCAACTACTCCTATCAAGTAGGCCCAGGTTACTTTCTAAATTTTAACCTGCTACTTAAGTGGGTCCAATTCTTCCTCTAGTACAGATAAACTTCCAACTGCTGTGTTTCTTCTTTTTCCCTTTTTTGTTTTTTCATCATTATTTATTTTTTCTTAGGCTCCTGCATGTCTCCTGACTTACTCCTTAGACTCTCTCTTAAAAGGCTCCCATCGTAAAAGAATGTTTGTGTGTTCTGCATCTACCACAAGGCCTTCAGTTCAAATATTGCCAGAGTGGAGAAATCCTGCACAGGAGGGTCTCCTCCCATCAGTTTCAGCCCATGCTTCATTTCCACCTATTACTGTTCTCCCTGACTCTCTCCTGTGGGGTTGGTTGTATTCTGTGTGCCTTAAAAAAAATATTTAATGCCATTCATTTTCTAGGCACATGTCCTTATAACAAGAGTCACACCTGCTTCTCTATCTAAAATGTCTGTGTAATCTTGAAATAAATAAGGCCTGAAATAATACCACCACCACCACAACCAGTAATAATAATAATGCTAACAGTTTTCTGAGCCCTTACTATGCACCAAGCACTAGCCCAAGCATTTTATAGGTATTAATTTACTTAACCTTCACAACAATCTCACAACATGAGTAGTATTATCACTCCCATTTTACAAATGCAGAAACTGAAGCACAAAGAAGTAATTTGCCCAAAGTCACGCAGTCAATAAATGGCAAAGGCCCCTCAGGGTCTTCCACTCTCCTGTCTACCTTTCTATTACCTACCAGTTCTTCCAGAATGTAACACGCTTCTCCTGTTTTGACCTAGTCTTCTCTGGATGCTTAGAAATTGAGTTCTGTTTTTAAAAAGTAAAAATAAGGATTTACAACTATCACAGCCCATCCTAAATCTCAAACATAATTAATTTCTTTTAATAGGGTTATGTCTGTACTGTTCCACAGGGAAAGGTATTAGTATTAGATTCTATAATTCCTGAAAGATAAACTCCATTATGAGCATCAGTGGATTGCATGCTTACTAGGTTTTTCCATGTATACATTAAATTTAAATCCTTAGTTCCCAGTTAATTTTTACTACCTAACTGATAAAATATTATCTGAGCATGTACAAAAGAATAAATTTTTGCAGCTTAGGGAGATAAGTCATTCATACTCTAACAAGGATATTTTAAACAGAGCTGGTTATTCCTTCAGGAAAACTATATTGAGATCAAACTAATTTCCTAAATGACATAAAAGGAGTGAACAGCTTTGAGGTGTCTTATGTAACTGAGGGCTGACGGCTTGGGACTAGGTGATGGAATGACAGAGGAAAGGGAAGCAGAATCTTTCAAATGGTAAAAATTATAATTTAAAAATCACAGTAAATATCACCTGCCAGGTATTAAAATGATTAAAGAGCTTACTTTTTTTCACACTCCTAATATGATAGGTTTTATAAACAAACAGTTTTAAGTACACTAACCTGTTAAGCACCAGTAATTAGTCGAGAAAAACAAACATTTGTGATGTTCTTGAAGCGAGCGTAAACCCCGAGGGAATTTAGTCCTCTGAAATTATGCAAAGTATACACTAAAATAATTCCGGGAGTCTCCTATCCCAAATTAAAAATACAACAAAAAACCTTTAGATTTTTTGCCTGTCTTTCTGTCACTATAACTTCTATGACAGCTAATTGCCAAGATTATCGGCTAACATAAGTGGACTGGTGATGAAGCCCTCTGCAACATTTTGGGTTTCAGTCAGAAGAATTAAGAGTCTGTAATACCTGTGAATGGGAAGGGTACTGGACTGGCTGGCAGAAGCTTTGCTACTAACTAGTGGTCAAATTTGGTTTTCTCACCTCACCTCTTTGGACTTTAGTTTCCCAGTCTGTAAAATACAGAAATGAGGTTAACGATCTCCAAGGGCCATCCTAACAACTCCTAAATTTCACACTTCTGAATTCAGATGGCTTTGAACACTTTTGTACAAAGGACACTTTGACATTTAATCCCGTGAAATAAAGTAAAAATTTGTAAAGAACCAGTGGTATGATCATAGGGTAGTATTTTTTAATACCTCCCAACAGATTTTCCATCATTGTTAGTTTCTCTCTTCACCTCATCTGCCATCATGGCTCCAAGAAAGGAAGTAGAGCAAATGTCTTCTCAAGAACGAAGAGGATACAGGACACAAGAAAACTTCCTGACATACAAGAAGGAGGAAAATCCACCCCTTATAGCCCTACGGGAGCCCTGGTGGCGCAGTGGTTAAGCGTTCGGCTGCTAACCAAAAGGGCGGCAGTTTGAAGCCACCAGCAGATCCTTGGAAACCCTATGGGGCAGTTCTACTCTGTCCTATAGGGTCGCTATGGGTTGGAATCAACTCCAACAAATTTGTTTGTTTGTTTTTGGTATAGCCCTAGGGGATGATGGAAAAAAGAAAAGGGGACAAGGAAGAGGTAGGAAAAGGAAATCAGATCCAATGTGCTTCCTTTCCTTTCCCTAGCAGAGTGGAAGCTAGAAATGGAAGTATGTGGTTGGAGTGTTCAGACAGACATGGTGAAATGCAAGAAAACTGGGGATAGTGGTTTGCTTCCCTGGGCATGCCTGTGAGAGGCTAAGACTGCTAGAAGTTCTTCTTTCAGCTTGACAGCAAGTTCAGTATGATGTAGGAAGAACACTGCAACACTGGTGGCTGGAGGTGGCTCAACAGACAAGCTGGAAGTAAGGCTTCTGGCTCATCAAGGCCTACCTGTGGTATTCAGGGAATCCAGAAATTCCCATGTGTCTCACTGAGAAGATAGAGTGGCATGGAGAGCATCAATGGACCTGCAAAGACCTGGGGTCAGAACAAAGAGTGTGTGGGGCAAATGGCTAGTTACAGACTTGAGCAAAAGGACCTAGCATGATACCTCAAAAGGACAGAAATGACCAGTTTTACCTCTGAAGCTAGCAGTCTTGCTATAGGACATGCCAGCCACTAGATATCAAAGGACAAGACAAAGACACATAGGCCTGTGTGGCTCCGTGGCCCTTCCTTGATGTCATGTAAGCCTCCTCAGTGCCACTACCAGCCCATTAGTCACTGCATGAATTTTTTAAAAAGGCATACCCTTTCTCAAGAAACTTTACTTCCATCTATCAGGAAATTGTCATAATATACTGATTTTGCTAAAACAAGGCATTTTACTGCCGTATGCCAGAGATTTGTCATAGTAAATTTAGAAATCTAGGATGCTGAAGATGTGAAAGACACCCACGTAGAATGAGGGGTATCATTGCTGATGTCAGATGGATCTTGGCTAAAAGCAAAGAATACCACAAAGATGTTTACCTGTGTTTTATTAACTATGCAAAGGCATTTGACTGTGTGTTATCCAAATTATGGATAACATTTCAAAAAATGGGAATTCCAGAACACTTAATTGTTCTGGAACCTGTACATAGACAAAGAGGCAGTTATTCAAACAGAAGAAGGGGATGCTGCGTGGTTTAAAATCGGGAAAGGTGCGTGTCAGGGTTCTATCCTTTCGCCATACTTATTCAATCTGTATGCTGAGCAAATAATCCAAGACGGTGGACTATATGAAGAAGAATGCCAAATCAGGATTGGAGGAAGACTCATTAACAACCTGCGATATGCAGATAACACAATCTTGCTTGCTGAAAGTGAAGAGAACTTGAAACACTTACTGATAAAGATCCAAGACTACAGCCTTCAGTATGGATTGCACCTCAACATAGAGAAAACAAAAGTCCTCACAACTGGACCAATAAGCAATATGATAAACGGAGAAAAGACTGAAGTTGTCAAGGATTCATTTTACTTGGATCCACAATCAATGCCCATGAAAGCCACAGTCACCTGACCCAACCCATGGTATTTTCTATGGCCTCGTATGCATGCAAAAGCTGGACAATGAATAAGAAGACCGAAGAAGAGCTGGATTATGGTATTGGTGAAGAATACTGAATATACCATGGCTGCCAGTAGAAGGAACAAATCTGTCTTGGAACAAGTACAGCCAGAATGCTCCTTAGAAGCAAAGACGGTGAGACTTCCTCTCATGTACTTTGGACACGTCATCAAGAGGGACTAGTCCCTGGATAAGGACATCATGCTTAGTAAAGTAGAGGGTCAGCGAAAAAGAAGAAGACCCTTGATGAGATGGATTGACACAGTGGCTGCATCAATGGGCTCAACATAGCAACAACTGTAGGGATGGCGCAGGACTGGGCAGTGCTTCCTTCTATTGCGTATGGGACACTATTAGTTGGAACTGACCCGACAGCACCTCTTTTTCACTGACCGACTACAAAGCATGATGTCCTTCTCCAGGGACTGGTCCCTTCTGATAACATGTCCAAAGTATGTGAGACTAAGTTTCACCATCCTCGCTTCTAAGGAGTATTCTGGCTGTACTTCCTGCAAGACAGATATCCTCGTTCTTCTGGCAGTCCATGGTATATTCAATATTCTTCGCCAATACCATAATTCAAAGGCATCAGTTCTTCTCAGGTCTTCCATATCCATTGTTCTGTTTTCCCATGCACATGAGGCCATTGAAAATGCCATAACTTGGGTCAGATACACCTTAGTCCTCAAACTGATATCTTTGCTTTTTAACACTTTGAAGAGGTCTTTTGCAGCAGATTTGTCCAATGCGATACATCCTTTGATTTCTTGACTGCAGCTTCCATGGGTATTGATTGTGGATCCAAGTAAAACGAAATCCTTGACAATTTCAAGACTTTCTGTTTATCATAATGTTGCTTATTGGTCCAGTTGTGAGGACTTTTGATTTCTTTATGTTGAGTAGTAACCCATACTGAAGGCTGTATTCTTGGATCTTCATCAGTCAGTGCTTCAACTCCTCTTCACTTTTCAGCAAACCATAAATATTTGGAGTTTTTCAGTTGTTTTGTAACAGTCCCACTCCTCAAATATTTTTTTGAAGAGGAAAACTCAGATCTAAGTTTCACCGTTATCTGGACCAAAGAGAGATCATCTCAAACTCACAAAGCGTTTTCTAATTGAAAAGGATTAGGAAATCCAAAATAAGCTCTCACTTAAAAGAGAAAAAATTGAAACCTAGAAAGGTGAAGTAATTTTCCTATCACATATCAAATCAGGGACTCAAACACACTACACAATACTGACTCACACCCCCCTGTGCCTTTCCCCCTGCCCAAATACACACACGTTTCTCCCTTTCAGGCTTACTTTATCATGCTTTGTAACTACTTAATTATCTATGTCAAACTCAGGCAACAATTGATCAAACTCGAATGAGAGAGAAATCACCCAAAGGTCTGAATATTACAGAATCAGGTAAACTGCCAGTTTTTCCACATCCAAAAAATGATAAACAAACGAGTGGGGGGGAAATTGAGAAAAGTATATTTTTAGTCATTACAACAACAGCTAGGGGAAAGATTCCCTCCCCCGCCGCTTTGGGGAGAGAGTATTCTGAAGGGACCAGATACAAATACAAAAGATAATTCCTCTTTGGGGTTTTCCTTTGAGTTTGTGGGGTCTAAAAAAAAAAAAATCATATAATCACAACCTCAACACATTTACTTCACTCCTTTTCTCACATATTTTTTCAAACATTATACAAACCACTTCTCCAAAAAGCAAATTGACTAAAGGTCTACTGCATATTGACCAAACCCTTTTAAACACTTGGATGACTTCTTGTAGACTACGATTAGGAACCGAATCCAAACTTCAATTACCAAATTTACACTTCAGTAAAGTAGATCACCAAGGTTTGCAAATATCCTCAGCTTGGCTAAAGGGTACAAAATCTCTAGCGCTCCCTACAGGTCAAACTTTGAACCTACCTACCACCAAAAAACCCAAACCATGGCCGTGGAGTGGAATTCCTACTCATAGCGACCCTATAGGACAGAGCAGAACTGCCCCACAGAGTTTACAAGGCTGTAAATCTTCACAGAAGCAGACCGCCCCATCTTTCTCCCACAGAACACCTCCTGGGTTCCAACAGCTGACCTTCTGGTACCTACCACCCAAAAAAAAACCCCACTGCCGTGGAGTGGATTCCAACTCATAGCGACCGTACAGGACAGAGTATAATTGCCCCCTAGGGTTTCCAGGGCTATAAATCTTTACTCTTTCTGCCGCGTTCCTACCACAGATAATCCGAAATACCAAAGATCGACTCCCTTGTTCCACTTTTTTTTTTTTTTTCCTTAAAAATCGGGTGAAGGTGGGCAAGGAAGGGCTGAAACAGCGAACCGAAGGATTAATCACTTCTCCCCATTACATCAGCAGCCCCGCCCTTTCCTCCGAGCACCTCCTCCCCTAGAATCGTCGCTACGCACTAGCGCTCTCTTCGCCCACCCCCCGCTCTATTATATGCCCCATTATCACCCGCCCCGCCACACTCCCCCTTTCCTCTTTCCCCCTCCTCGGCGGGGGAGGGAGGAAACCCGAGAGAGGAAACAGGGCGTTGAAGGAAGGGACTTCGCGATAAGAACGAAGGCCCCATTGGCCCAAAGGTTGTATGGGCACCTCCCGTTGGCTGCTCGGCCGGAATCCCCGCCCCTCTCCTTCCCCGCCCATCCACCCCTCCCCCCCGTCACCCCGCGGCCCTCCCCCGCGCCCCTGGCCAGCCCCACGGCGGGGAGGGATCGACTGGGCGAGTGGAGGCTCCGGCAGTGTCAATGGCTCCTCCTGCCACGGAGCAGCAGCAGAAGCAGCGGCGACGGGGCTGAGGAGGAGGAGGAGGAAAGGTTCCTTTAAGGAGGAGGAACGACGACGCCTCTTTTTCTCCCTATCTCCTCCCTTCACACTCATTTCCCCTTCGCCGAGGAGAGAAGGGGGGAGGAGAGAGAAGAGACCGGAGAGAGAGAAAATTCCTTACAGAAATCTCTTTCAGGGGGTGTGGGGGGAGGAAGAGAAAAAAAAAAAGAGCCGGGCGCCCCCTGCTCCCTCCCTCCCTCCTCTCTTCTCCTCCTTCTCCCTTCCTCACCCGCCCGCCCACTCCCCCCGCCGCCGGAGACGCCGCTCGGGAGTCGGCGGGACCGGGGTCTGTCTCACCGCCGTCGCCGCGCTTCGCCTCGGGATCCCCAAGCGGGCGGACGCCCTTTCTTTCTTTCTCTCGCTCTGCCCGTCTTTCTGCCTCCGTCCCTCGCGGCCGCCCCGCCCGGCGGCCTCGGCCTTCCCCGTGCGTCAGGCCCGCCCGCCCGGCCTCGCTTGGTCTCTGTCTGTCTCCCAGGGCCTTTCTCTGGACTCGGGGTCTCGCTCGCACCCTCCGCCCTTACCATCTCCCCTTCCCCTCGTCCCCCTCCTTCCTCCCCCTCTCCCCACCCCCTTCTCCTGCCCCCAAGCTCGGTGTGCGTGTGTGTGTGTCCCTCCGCCAACGCTGCCACCTCAGCCCGGCAAATGAACTCCGTCCGAGCCGCCAACCGGAGACCCAGGCGAGTGTCGCGGCCGCGCCCGGTGCAGCAACAGCAG
>NW_004443941.1:13983348-14112718 GCF_000243295.1 Trichechus manatus latirostris
CCCGGGGTGGGAGACGGAGGCTGAGCGGAGGCGGGACCCCGGTGCCGCAGTGTCAGCGCGGGCCGGGCCCCGGCCGCCAGGAAAAGCCGCGGCTTCCCTACTCGTCCGGGCTCCTGCTCAGGCCGCGCTTTGTTTGGTTTCGGGGGCTCGGCACCCTCCGCCCCCACCCATCCCTTTGGCTTCTGGGCTCGCTCACGGACCCCGCGGGAGTCTGTGGGTGGCTAGGGGGCAAGCGAAGGGTGGGATTTCCCCCTTTTCTGCTGCCTTCCACGGCTTCGTCTCTCTCTGGCTAATGGAAGGTGGGGGGAACGACTGGGAGGATCGGGCGGTGGGGTTGGCTGGGGAACTTGTTTTCCCCCTTTTCTCCGTCTTCGCCTCTCCCCCCTTCCTGTGGAGGAGGGGAGAGGGGGATCGGAGTGGTCCTTGGTGTTGGCCGGGGAACTTGTTTCCCCTGCCCCCGCTCCCGAGTCACGGGGTAGGGGGAGCAGCGACTCCTTTCCCAACCCCACAATGTTTGCTGCGCAGTTTGGCTTTAGTTACGGAACCCCTGGGAAGGACCCGTTAAATCAAGACCTTTAAATAAATAAATATAGAAGCCATCGGCCATTTCCAGCCCCCTCCCTCGCGTGCAGTGCAGTTACCCTTCCGCTCTGCCGGCACCCCTCTCGCTGTCCTCCCTCAGCGACCCCCCACGCCCCGGTGCTGCCCTCCACATCTCCTGGTGGGGTTTGAACGCCCCTTCCTTAGAATGGGCTCCTGGGATTGTGTGTATGTGTGTGTGTGTGCGCGCGCGCGCGCGTGTGTTTGTGTATGTGTGTGTTGTGTCCAAGGCCTAGAGAAATGTGTCATTTGGACCCAACTGTGCAGCACTGTCTGGTAACCACCATTGTCTAAGGGCTGAGGCTCCCCGGGGTTGGATTCTTGCTTTAGCGAAAATAGTGTTCAGTTCTGCTTGGAAGATGTGGTTTATTTTGGGAGATTTAGGAGGTGGGGGTGTTGCTCTATTGGTCTCCAAACGTAACTATTTATTAATTAGCTGCTCGCGGTGGGGGTGGGAGTCAGTACCGTATTTATGTGTACGGTTGTTGTTTTAAGGAGGAGGGGAATTATTCGGAGACATTTTGCTTGTTTTAGTTGTCTGATTAAGGTGAAATTTTACATGCGTTGGTTGTCAAACCTTTGATTACAGGGATTGAAATTAAATGCCTTTTAAAAATTATACATTCTTTAAATGTGCTTGATCAAAATATTTAACAAATGAAGGAGGACGATGTTGGTCAGAGAAATAGTTTGAAGGGTCTTCAATAGTCACTGTTACAGATAGTCCTTGAGAAAGCAGTTTGCTATATGTTGCTTGAAAGAATGTGATGTTTCAAGCCAGTTGGGAGTCTTGTGCAACGTAATTGGTAAATGTGTTTCAGTGATTCTTGATACATTTACCGTTTTTTGGTAAATTTAAAAATATTGTAGTTTCATCTTTACTGTCATGTGCATATCAAGGCTCTCTTGTATTCCGTTCAAATAATATTCAAGTCTCACTCAAGAATTGGCACTACATAATAGAGTTGACAAAAAAAAATTTGAGGGAACAATGACACTGGGTTGAAATCCTAGCGTGTGATATTAAGGATTCTCTTGCTAGAAGTAAGCTTATTTGAAGATGTACTGACTTGTTAATGACATTAGCACTGAGTCAGAAGGTTTCAGCTAAACTTAGTCCCATTGTGTACTTTTAAATGTTTGTTCTGAATCTCCATTTTATGATTTGTGTGTAATTTCAAACTTAGTTGAGGTAATTTTATCTTGGACACTTTTCTTCAATTGTTCAAAGTTATTAGCTACCAAAGTCTTTCCATTTGAAGTAAAGTGATAAAATGATTTGGTTGTTGGCAGTCACGTGTGAGAGTGTCAGTTTTCTTTTCATTGGTGTTCATAAACTGACAAAGGTGCTCATGAGTCAGAATTTCAGTATGTAGCTAACGAAATGGTAAATCACATTCACTGTAGGATTGTTACTTTGCTGCAGCTAGTAGAAACTGTTCTAGAGACTCTGTGTTGGCACAGTGGGGAAAGAACTTGCTGATTAGCCTTCAGGGAAAATAGTATGGGTCTTTTAGAGAGCAAATAACTTCAAAATGAATAAAACGTTAAGATGAATTAAAAGACTAAAATAATAAAGATTTTGCTAACTTTATGTAAAAATATATTATTCTTGGAACATTGGCATTTTGATCACATTTTTAAAATGTACAATTCACATAATTATCAGAAGTGAGCCAAGAAGAATGCTCTTTATTTTAGAAGTTTTATGGCACATACCCATTGTCAACATTTTTAGTTTGGAAAAGAGAGGTTTTGTTGTTTTATTTTTTAAGAATACGCTGGATTTTACAATTTTGACAAAGTGATTAAGGAACTACAAATAGCTAACAGTTTTTTTTTTATTTTTAACTCTTTACTAATGAGGTGGATATATAACTCTTGCATTAGAGTCTTGTGTAGTTACATAATAGTGGACTAGACAATATGCTGGGTTAGGGAATTGAAGTGAGACTCACTTGAGTTTGTTCAATCTGTATATAAATTTTTTTTTTTCATATGAAAGATGGACTTTATACTTTTTTAGTGGTGGAAAAATAGTTACAAGGTAGTATTTTTTCAAGCAGAAATTCTGTCAGAACTGGTTTTACTTACCTCCTCACCCAGAGGTTGTTACCCACTGTCATCGAGTTGATTCAGACTCATAGCGACCATATAGGATAGAGTAGAACTGCCTCATAGGGTTTCAAGGATGTAATCTTAAGCAGACTGTCACATCTTTTTCCTATGGAGCAGCTGGTGGGTTCAAACCGCCGACCTTTCGGTTGGCAGCCAAGTGCTTAACCACTGCACCACCAGGGTTCCTTACAGGTTGTTTAATTAGCATCAAAACTTCTTGACGTATATAAAGAGAGGGAGTGTTGGTGGGTGGGTGGGTGGATACTGTCTAACTCAATTTCAACTCATAACGAACTCATGTTGACAGTAGAACTGCCCTACAGGATTTTCTAAGCTGTAACTTTTACAGGGGCACATCGCTAGGTCTTTTGGTTAGTAGCCAAGCACTTAATCAGTGTGCCACCAGGAATATATATGTGTGTATATATGTATATGCATACATACACAGAGAGATCTCCCTGTGGAGCTCAGTTCTAATTGACTCGATGGCAACAGGTTTCGTTTGGAATTGGCATATATATATCTTTTCTCTTAGATGTAATGGCAAACATTTGAAGAAGAAAAACTGAACCTTAATAGTTTATAGAGTGAAATCTTATGAGAATTCTTCAGAGCCTTCCATGAGGGAGGATTTCTTACACCCCCTGTAGAGAATTACTGACCTGGGTATTTCATGCAGTGTTGTCTTCGTTTATGTTATCTGAAATGGCTATTGTTTTAGGACTGAATACTATTAGTCGGAATCGACTCGATGGCGTCGAATTTGTCTTTTTTTTTTAACTAATCATTAGCCTTTTTAGTCTTTTAATTTAAATTCCTGAGTTTGGGATTTCACATACCACTTTAAGTTAATGGAAAATGACTTGTGTTTCACGTAGGGAAAATC
This sequence comes from Trichechus manatus latirostris, assembly GCF_000243295.1. Lineage (NCBI taxonomy): Eukaryota > Metazoa > Chordata > Mammalia > Sirenia > Trichechidae > Trichechus > Trichechus manatus. Next base: position 13,986,953 of record NW_004443941.1, read on the forward strand.
TGATAATATATTCCATGACTTAATGAAACTGAAAGTAGTGTGGGAATGGATTTTTGATGTTTGTTTTGTTTAAAAATTCTAAAAGAATTTAGTTTTTGCAACCTGTTCTGCTGAATTTATCTTCTTTGATGTAGAAATCTATTTGGTAGTCTTTTTCTAGGAGAAATGTGGGAAAAAGCTTACAAGTCTACAGAAGTACTGTGTATTCTGCTCAGTAGTTTTTGATGGTTAAATTTGAATTCTTTGAATAGGTAAAACAGATGCATGTGATTTAAAATTCAAAAGTCCCCTCCTACTCTTATCTTCCAGCTACCAAATTATACCTAGGATCAATCACTATTACAAGTCTCATTTATTATGTTTTAATTAGTAAAAGATGAAATTTGAGTTCTGAAAATAATATTATGGAAGTGTTTGAAAATTTTTTTTGTTTTAATTATTGGAAAAAACCATAGGACTTTTGAAGTGCTAAATTTTTAACTGATATCATTTATAGTTGAATAAATATGTTATTCAGTGTCCTAGTCAATCATGAATGTCATGTATTAGTGGACTTTGTTATTAATTTCTAGCCTGAAATAATCTTACAGAGTAAAAATGGTCTCTCTAATCCTGTATGTGTGGGATAAAAATCTCACCTATGGCTCTTAAATTCTTGGGGTTTTGTTATTTTAACTGAACTTGTTGAGAGAATTTAGTACATACGGTATTACATAAAACATTCCTGATGGAGCTACATAGTTATAATGTACAACAGCTAGGATACTCCTTAGTCCTGTATGCTAATTATACCTTTTCTGTGGACTGCTCTAGCCTATGATATTGTACTTTCAGGTTCTATCTACTACTCTTAGAATAAGGAACCTTTGCAGCCCTTATAGATGGAGGAGTTCTGGACAAGCAACATGATTTTTCCTGTTTTAGGAATTAAGTACTGTGAGATTATATATCAAAAAACAAAACAAAACCAGAAATAAAAACATACTCTCCCATCTAGTAGCTAAACCTTAAAAAATATTAGGGAATACTTGTATATTCCATTGGAACCTGGTAGTGCAGTGGTTAAGAGCTAGGCTGCTAACCAAAAGGTCAGCAGTTTGAATCCACCATCTGCTCCTTGGAAACCCTATGGGACAGTTCTACTCTGTCCTTTAGGATTGCTATGGGTCGGAATCGACTTGACGGCAATGGGTTTGGGTGTTTTTTTGCTTTTATTTTTTTAAAATACATTCTATCAGAGGAGAAGTGCCACCCAACTTTTTTGTGAAGAAAGCATACTTTTTTGTTTTCTCAAAGCTTAGAAATTATTTGAGAGATAGAAATGAGATGGTGTTAATGCTGATGAGTCCTAAAGGTGTCCCTATATTGCTTTTCTCTTTTTAACTGAGAATTTTGGTATGGAAAGTCCAACCAGCTTAGAGACCTACCAGATATGGTAAAAACCACTGGTAAGTAGATCTTGACCTGTTAGTGAGGAGCCCTGAACTTAGATGTGGCAGACAGGGCTAGTGAGTGTTTTCTTAGTTTTTTGTTTGTTTTTCCTATCTGTCTTAACATTGAGAATAGCCAGACTACAATAATAACTTGGTTCAACTTGAGGTATGCTGTCTTTTATTGTTCCCCTATGTATCTCTAACAAGTTATTCTTCGTGTCTGTCTTGCCCCACTTGTATCTGAAGTGTCATTCTCTTTTAGACCTACCTTTTCACTGATTTATCGGCCCTTTGAATTGCATTCTTGTCTTCCAGAAAACTCCAGTTAGTATGTGAGATGATTAATAAGGTACTCCCCAAATGGTAGTCATTACTCTCTGAGGATGAAATTATGAAGAAGTAAAATATAAATGATGAGCCAGTTGGGTAGTATAATGGAAGAGCTCAAGAGTTAGAGCTAGATAACAATAGAACCTCTGAGTCTTCATTTATGAAATGGGGATAACGGTTCCCTTATAGAATAATTGTAAGGAGAAGAGATAGTAAAGTACCTAGCACATGGTAGATGCTCAGTAGATGACAGCTCTTTAAATACAAAAAATAATAATAAAGGGTGGGAACAGCTATATATAAACCCAAGAGATAAAATGTGCATTAGTTATTAGTTTCTGGCATACCCCAAAATGTAATCTAGGTGACTTCGTATAATTTCAGAGAATCTTGTTTGTAATTGTTAATAAGTAATTGTGTATCTAATGAGTCGAAATATTCTTTAAAGAAAAAAAAAAAGAAACATGGGATATTTGGGATAAAAATTGACTCTGTTTCTGCTATATGCTAGTCTATTCTAGATCCTCTTTCTTATATTCAAACAAACAAACCCGTTGCCGTCGATTCTGACTCACAGCAGCCCTATGGGACATAGTAGCACTGCTCTATAGGATTTCCAAGCCTGTAATCTTTATGGAAGCCAACCGCCACATCTTTCTCCCATGGAGCAGCCAACCTTTTGGTTAGCAGTGGAGCCCTTAACCACTGTACCACCAGGGCTCCTTTCTTATATACTATCTCATTTAATTGCACTGCATTGGGCAAATCTACTCCAAAAGACCTCTTTGAAGTGTTGAAAAGCAAAGGTGTCACTTTGGGGACTAAGGTGCGCCTCATATGCATTCAAAAGCTGGACAGTGAGCAGGGAAGACCGAAGAATTGATGCCTTTGAATTACGGTGTTGGCGAAGAGTATTGAATATACCGTGGGCTGCCAGAAGAACAAACAAATCTGTCTTGGAAGAAGTACAGCCAGAATGCTCCTTAGAAGCAAGGACACATTATCAGGAAAGACCAGTCCCTGGAGAAGGATACCATGCTTGTTAAAGTAGAGGGTCAGTGAAAAAGAGGAAGACCCTTGACAAGATGGATTGATGCAGTGGCTGCAACAGTAGGCTCAACAATAGCAATGATTGTGAGGATGGTGCAAGACCAGGCAGTGTACGTAGTTTGTTCTGTTGTTCACAGGGTTGCTATGAGTTGGAACCAATTTGACGACACTAACAACAACATCTCATTTAATCTTTTTAGCCGTTCTGTAAAGTAGGTGTTATGCATCTTACTGGTGAGGAAACTGAGGCTCACAGTCACACAGCAGTGAAGATACGTAGTTAAGTAGCACAGAAGAAATTCAAAATTGGTTTATATCACCCAGTCTTTCCATAAGTAAGGGGAGGTACAGAAATAGATTTGTAAAATGTCTCCATCACTTTCAGGGGAAGAAGTAATCTAGCCCTTGCAGCAGATCTGTCCCCTGTTCTATCTATCCTATTAGAGATGGATACATTAGTCTGATGCCATTGATTGTTGAATCATCTGGTTTCACATTTTCTAAGTAACTATCTGATCATTATTTTATCTCTTAGTAGATTTGTCTCAGAAAGAGACTGTACTGATCGGCCAGCGTGTTTTTTTAGCTTGTTGATGAGATCACTAAGCTCAAATTATACAAAGAAGGGTAGATTTCCCTTGAATTAGTCATAAGTTATGAATAAAGGGTGTTAAGTCTTCTAGGCCATGGTTATAGATTGGACTATTTCAGGAGGGGAAAAATGTGGGTTAAATTAGTATTAGACTTAAGTAGTAATTTTGTCTGGTTAAGGACCAGAGCTTGGTCCTTAACATGTGTAGCTTGGGGTTTTTATATACATTTGGTTAACACAAGAAATGTGCTTAAACTTAATCCTTAGAAAATAGAGAAATGAAACCAACTAACTTCCTTTACATAATTTATTTTAGTCAAAGGCAAATATTTAAAATAGTTCTTTTACTTTGAAAATGAATACATTAATTGCATTTTAAAATTTTTAAACACTCAAAATAAGATACAGTGTTAAAGCTAAGTTTTATATGTTGTTTACATAAAATCTCGTTTGTATCTAATGAACTGGCACATTCTTTGAAGAATACTTACTCTCCAATTTCTAAAAATCCAATTGTAAAATGTTTTGCCCTTGTAACTTATGGAAGATTGTGGGGTTATGTTCAGAAAAGGGGGTGGGGACCTGTTCTCCCATATGGTGGTTAAACTTTAAAAAACATTAACAAATACTTCCACATCTCATGAGGGGAGAGGTGCCATTCTCTTTCGCTCTCTTTTTCCTTTTTTGGGTAAGCAGAGCCTACTCTTCTATTTTTTCAAAGCTTAGAAATTATTTGAGAAATATAAATGGAGTGACAACCTGTGCTTTAAAACTTATTTTTCTGGTAATGGTGACTATCTTAGCTTCACCATCTTCCCCTAGTCAACAGCAGCACTCATTTTCCAGATGGCTGTGTCGGGTTATGGAAAAATCTTTGATTGTTGAAGGTTTTCTTTAGCATGGAATTAACTGGCCACAATGTGGGTTCAACCTTTGGCCTTGGTTTCTTTAGTATTTTGATAGAACCATTGGACTTGAATCAGTTTAGTCTTTGCTGATTTGCTAACTATCCTTTGGTTTAGATAGGAGAATTATTTTTTACATCAAGTATTGATTTTTAATCTGACATCCATAGTACATAACATAGTATGTATAAGAACACCTGACTTTATGAGACTTAACACTTAAGAGGAAGGGGGTATGTAAGTCTTTTATTTACCTGTTATATTTTGAGATGAACAGGGTTGGTGTATATGTCACTAGTAATTGTTTCATTCCATATAATTGATCATACCTTTTTGGGAAAAAAAAGACTTTAAGGAGAATTAGAAGTGAATAAAATATAACAGATGAGAAGTAGGAGTCATTTCAGGCTCATATCATAGCAGAGAAGAAGGATCAAAGAAGACAAGTTGGAAAGAAATGGGTGGTGAGGTGGCAGGCATTTTATTTTGATTTTTTTCTTTTTTTTTTTTTTATTGTACTTTAGGTGATGGTTTACAGAACAAACTAGCTTCTTATTAAACAGTGCACATATTGTTTTATGACATTAGTTAACAGCCCCACGACATGCCAACGTGCTACCTTTTCGACCATGGGTTCTGTACTACCAGCTTTCCTGTCCCTCCTGTCTTCTAATCCTTGACCCTAGGCTGGTGCGCCCCTTTAGTCTTGTTTTGTTTTATGGGCCTGTTTAATCTTCAGATGAAGGGTGAACCTCAGGAGTGACTTCATTATTTTGAAATTTTAATATCTTTAACAAAGTGATCTTAAGGTAAAGGAACTGGAATTACTCATTTCTCTGTTTTACATGTAAAACCATCTGTGTGTTAAGGTAAAATTACCCACTGAACTCATTCACAGTTGTGTGTGAATGACTGATATCCTCATAATCCTCTGAAAGGCATTTGCATTTTTTAGAGACTGATTACTTAGCCAAATTTTGTTATTATTAGGCCCAGTAAAAGAGAGAGGAAGAAGTCCCTGGTAAGCACTCAACTACTAACCAAAAGGTTGGTGGTCAAACCCACTCAGAGGCTTCTCAAAAGTAAGGCCTGACAATTTGCTTACAAAAAGCCACAGCCTTGAAAACCCTGTGGAGCAGTTCTACTCTGCATAAATGGGGTCACCATAAGTCTTTCAGAAAATTGACTGGACGGCAACTAACAACAACTAAAGAGAGAGGAGAAATCAAGCGCTTTGGAGCAGGACTTATCTCAGAAGAGATAAGCGCTTCTAGGGAGGAGGAGAGTGGAGGATTAGTGCAAGAATCACTTACCTTGCACGTTTATTACTTTTTAAAGTTTTTTTTTTTTTTCCAGAATAACTAATTTTAGGTTGAGGATTGGGATAGAGAGAAGTAGAGTTGGAGCAAGTAGGAGTCGCAGTATGTATGGGTCACTGAATTAGTAGTGGTCATTTCAATTAAAAACTACACACACACATACCACTGAGCACCCTCTCAGTCACTACCCCACCCCCATTTTCAAACTGCTTGGGTTAGTTTTTCCAGTTTTGAACTTTATGTGAATGGAATCATCCCGTATGTATTCCCGTGTGCCATTGGCTTCTTTGGCTTAACGTTTGCTTATGAGTTTCATTCATGTTTTGCTTGTAGCCATAGTTTGTTCATTCTTGTTACTGTATAATATTACTTTCTATGAATATACTACAGTTTATCTATTCTACAGTTGATGGACATAGAGTTGTTTTCCCTTCCTGGCTGTCAGGAATAGTGCTGCTGTGAATATTCTTACGTATATATTTAAGCGAACATGTACACATTTCTGTTGAATATGCTCAGAGTATAGGTCCTGGGCCATTAATGTGTCTTGTGATTAAAAGTTTTAGCAAGGATTTTTTTAGTTCAGTTTACAGATATTATGAGATTCTTTCCTGTGGGTTTTATATGTCAGCATAGACCATTGCTTATCTTTTCCCAAAGGTAAAACTTCCATTTGCTTTATAAGAAATGGAATATAAAACAGCTTCAAGACAGATATGAATATGGCTTCTCATAATTATGTTGTTAAAACACGTGACCTGAAGGAATGATTTTTTTTTTCAAATATTACTGTATTAAGTAATTGATTAACCTTTTTCCTTGAGTCTTCTGGTATGTCTACTCTTACATCCCTTATGAGTCCATTGTTAATGCTAACAGTTAATTTTTCTTGTCCACAAAAAACAGTGTGAAGAAGGCTGCCATGTTTGTTTCTTTTTTCTCGTTTTGATTTTTTGCACATAGCCACATTTGGTATTAAAATTCTGAGTTATTTTATAGACATGTTATTGTAAACTTTGTTTTTGTGCTACAATTTTTCATATACAGATTTGATTCTTTTAAGCTTTAGAAAATTTCAGCAGATTTTTTTGTCTTTATTTTTTGCAAGTATACAATTTCTAAAGCCAAAGAACATTTTACCAATAGAAAGTTTACCCATCAACTTAATATATTTAATTTTCTCCCAAAGATTTTCAGGTTGGATTTTTTTTTTTTTTTGGCAGGGAGAGTCTTTTTTACATTTAGGAATTTAAAAAAAAAAATACTGTGTACTTTAATATGTGATTGAGCTTTCATTAAAAAAAAAAAAACTATTACTTTCTTTTGCTGTTGAAGTGACCATAAGTATTTATTTCTCCACTTTGGTTTGGAACCCTGTTTCTTAACTCCTTTTAATAAAGTTTATCCTTTTAATGCGTGGGGGGGGGGTGCTATTATTTGGCGGTTTATTTCATTTTATTCTTTCTGATTTTCTGCATATCATTGATTACTCTTTATTGTCTTACAGTCAGCTTATTATAAACTTGTAAAACTTTCACAGAAAAATTGGGGCACTTTTTGCTCTCATAGATGTTTTCCTGGTCCTCGACCAGATCAGTCCATTCCTGATGTATAGAAGGAAGGTGTTGCCTCTGCCAGCATCCTTGATCTGTTCTTTCCCAAGTGAAAACTTGCACTAAATTGCTCGTTTCTTGTAAGCTTGTACTCCCTTTAATGCAAGTGTCCCCTGAGAATGACAGATGATACTCTTCTTAAGGGAAGTGCTTACTTAAAATTGATGATATAATAGCCTTAGATACCAGAGGAGGAAATTTCATTTTATGTCTGCTCTTTTAGCCCTCACTAGTCCAGTGTTACTGTTAACCATTGTTGTTTCCTGTCCACAAAGAGTGGTATGGAAGAGACTCCTTTTCTTATGCATAGCCGCATTCAGTAAATGTTGCCATTAAGTTTGGGGATAAGAAGCCAGAGCTGCTACTGAGTGGTTTTTGTTTTAGTTTTTTTTCCTCTCTCCTCAGAGTGGTTTTTTAATATCATTTCTAAATTAGAGAATTGACTAAGGTGATTTCTGAGATGCTGTATAATTCTTCCTGTATCATTTGAGTTACCATTATACATCAGTGAGGTCTGAATTTGTCAAGTGTTACTACATAGACGTAGTTCTTGCCTTTTTGGAAATTTACAGTTGAGTTAGAGATTGAGTTAAGTAACAGTTAAGATCAGGATGAATTGCAGATAAGCTTGTTGATATGTTTTCATTGTTTTCTGCTTATGCCCTCCTAACAAATAGAAATAAACTTTTCCATTGATTGGATTAGTTTATGTTTTGAGCACACATGTTTTTCTGCTTACTAATTCAAGGATGGATACACACACAGACACACATATTCTGGGTGGAGCAAATGGTTAAGCACTTAACTACTAGATGGAAGGTTGGTGTTCTAATCCACCCAGGGGCACCTGGCGATCCTATGGAGCAGTTCTACTCTGCACACATGGGGTCACCATCAACAACAACACACATATATCATAAACTGAAGTTTTATTTGTAACCTTTTCCTTAGACTGTTTGCAAGAGCAGAGAGTATCCTAGAGAACTTTCTGTGAAATGCTGTTACAATGAAGGTTTGTTATGACCACTCAGAAGTCTGGTTTATATATTCTGCTCTTTCATCATTGATTGAATTATTTTTGTGCCACAGTTCAAAAATTGTTGCAACCCAGCGATTGAGCCAAGTTATAGTATTTTTATGCAAGTGATTAAGAAAACATGTGCCTAGTGAAGGAAATTAGTTGCAGAGCTGGAGCCATTTGTCATTTTCATGGTATTGTACTTCAGTATATTTATTGTTTTGCTCTTATATCCAGAAATTCAAGGTAGGAGGACAAGTTTAAATTAAATTATGTTAACTAGAATCTAAGCTCCTCAATTGCAGAAATAGAATAAGGTTCCTCATAGCATCTGCTACCCCACATACCAACTAGTTGTAATTCCCAGGGTGCTTTTATGTATCTTCTTGATTCTGTTTTAGTATCTCTATTCCTACGTTGCACAGGGAATCTGTCCTCTATTTCTGAGTCATTTGAGAATTAAGATTTGAGACCCTTTTAGTTGAGTATTTTGAGTTTGTTGCAGGGTCTGTAAAGTTAAGTCTCTGGTTTTAGAGGGCTAGAAAAATGTCACACACCAATCATACATATGCATTAGGAACATAAACATACACAAAGTGAAACTGGGAATATACACCTTTGATTTGGTAGCATGTTAGCAATAGTGTCTTGGGATGGTGGATTTGAGGTGATTTTTGTATTCTTTCTGCATTTCGTTGTTCATCAGATACTGTATATGGAATCTGGAGGGAAGAAGGCTCGTGTTTTTAAAAAGACTTTTGATAGTCCTGATTGTGATGTGAACTCATACTACTTGGTTTTATGATACAGTCCCCATGTAGTGTCATTTTAAATTTGAATAAAAGCTTAAAGCTTTGCATTTTTCAGTGTTTTAAGTGCTTATTCATTTATGGGCATTTTTAGTTTTTGTATTCACAGAAACCTGAGGATGATAATTGGCTGTATCATTTCTAGGAAATAAGGAGGATAAATAATGATAAGAATCAGAGTTCAGAATTAATTAAAAACAAAATTTTGTATTTAGGACTTAGTTTGAGCCAGTTATCCTGTCTTTCTAGGATAAGTTTGAATATAGCATAGAATTTCTTTTTTGCATCAGAAAATTAGGTTAGATTATGTTAGTAAAGGTATACAAATAATATTTTGCTTATATGCCTGACTGAATGATAGGAGATGGAAATTTAGTATGCAAACAAACTGAATAATAAGAAAGAAAAAAAAAGTTATTGTTGGTCACAACAAGTGGTTGTTTCGTTTTCAGGGTAGCAGGGGTGATATGGACTCATGTCAGTTTAATTATTTTACTGTACTTTTGGTGAAAGCTTACAGTGCACATTAGTTACTCAAAAATTGATACACAAATTATGACATTGGTTGCAATCGTGGCATTGTGTCGGCACTATCCCCCTTTCCCTTTCCACCCTGGGTTCTCTGTGCCCATTCATCCAGTTTTCCTGTCCCTTCCTGCCTTCTTAGCTTTGCTTTTGGGCAGGTGTTGCACATTTGGTCTTTTATACTTGATTGAACTAAGAAGCACATTCCTCATGTGTGTTACTGTTTGTTTCACAGATGTATCAAATCCTTGGCTGAAAGGTGGACTTTGGGAGTGGCTTTATTTTTGAGTTAGCAGAGTGTCCGGGGGCCGTAGTCTCGGGGATTCCTCCAATCTCTGTCAGACCAAAAGTCTGGTGTTAGTGTGTGAATTTGAATTTCGTTCTACATTTTTCTCTCACTCTGTCTAGGACCCTCTATTGGGATCCCTATCAGAGCAGTCAGTGGTGGTAGCTGGGCACCATCTAGTTCTTCAGGGTTGAAACTGTGGTTCATGGGGTCGATTAGTCCTTTGGACTGATATTTTCCTCGTGTCTTTCATTTTCTTCATTCTCCTTTTCTCTGTATGGGATGGGGCCAGTAGATGTATCTTAGATGGCCCATCAGAAGCTTTTAAGACTACAGACACTATTCACCAAAGCAGGATGTAGAACATTTTCTTTATGAACTACGTTATGCCATTTGACCTAGTTGTTCCCTGAAATCAATGGTCTCCGGCCCTCAGCCCCGGTAACTCCATCCGTCAAGGTGTTCGGATGTGTCTAGGAAGCATCTTTGACTTTGCTTTGGTCAGGTTGTGCTGACTTCTCCTATGTTGTGTGTCTTTCCTTTCACCAAAGTTACCATTTGTCTACTGTCTAGTTAGTGATTTCCCCTCCCCCCCTTTTAACTGTGAAAGATTGTTTTTTTCTGTGTATAAACCTTTTCTTGGGTTTTCATAATAGTGGTCTCATACCATATTTGTCCTTTTGTGATTGACTTACTTCACTCAGCATAGTGCCCTCCAGATTCATCCATGTTGTGAGATGTTTCGCGGATTCATCATTGTTCTTTATCGTTGTGTAGTATTCCATTGTGTGTATATACCATGGTTTGTTTATCCGTTCATGTGTTGATAGACATTTAGGTTGTTTCTGTCTTTATGCTATTGTGAACAATGCTGCAATGAACATGGGTGTGCATATGTTCATTTGTGTGACAGCTCTTATTTCTCTAGGATATATTCCTAGTAGTGAGATTTCTGGATCGTGTGGTATTTCTATGTCTAGCTTTTTAAGGAGGCGCCGTGTCGTTTTCCATAGTGACTATACCATTTTACACACCCATGTTCATTTAATAGTTTTGTGTGTAGAATATTTTCTTTTCATAAAATTGGACCTAGCAATGAAGAAATCAGTGATCAGTTTATTAAGTGTTGAAACAGATTGCTAAGGGAAATTGTTTTCATCATTAACAGTAAACAACAAACTTTATTTTCTAAGCTATTATATTCCAATGAATTTTGGATTGTGAGCTCTGTTGTGTTTAGGAATAAATGAGAAGAAACTGGCAATGACTTTCAAAAAATATGGGCCTTTAAAAACTTAAATTTAGTTATTAGGTTTTGAACGGGCTCATCTCACACTCACTGAATTGTCTTCTAACTATCTTGCAGGCTTCTACACCAAGAGAAAATAAACATTTTCTTATTAGAAAATACACAAACAAAACCTTCATTAAAAGAGATTAATTGAGTTTACTTTTTGTTTTTTAAGTAGAGACTACTGATGTGGTTTAGGGCAAATCAATCATTAAGTGTAGATTCTAGGTAGTAATCAACATAGTTTTATGAAGAGCTGATCATGTCAGACATAGTTAAATGATTTTCTGAAACAGTGACTTTTGGTAGCTGAAGAAAGAACAACAAAAGCAATATAGCCAGATTTAAATAAAGCTTTTATTCTTTTATAGAGCAATAAAAACACTATTATTGGTGTTTTGCCAGTTAGAGATTTTTAAAAGTTGTGTTATATGGAAGCTGTAACTTATAAAAATAGTGCTAGCCGTTTGCAAGTAGGCACTTAGTAAATGGTTGTTTCTGTTTCCCTTCAGCTTACTTCTCTGGAACCAGGTTTGTTCATATTAATAATTCAGATTACTGAGAATGTTAATTTCATAGATGATAAAAACAAAATTGGATGAGGTTAAGTACCTTAGAAGCCAAGAATAGAAATCACGTTACTTTGAATAATCTTTTTTTTTTTTTTTTAAAGAAACCAAAACAAGTAAGTAGATGCTTAGAAATGTGTAGCCAGAACTAAGTACAGCAGAAAGTGATCTGGGCTATAGTTGAATCACTCTGAAGTGTGTGTGTGTGTGTGTGCGTGTGCGTGTGCGTGAGCGCATGTGTGCGTGTGCGCGTGCGTGTGTGTGTGCGCGTGCGCGCGCGTGCATGTAAACATGTGATATTGTATCAGAGGAATAAAACTTGCAAAATGTTGGAATAGTTGAAAAGTTGTGTCTATTGGACAGTTTTAACTGTTATTCTCTTTCACATGGTTGAAGGTAATTCTTACAAGAAAAGTATTGCTCATTTATTTTCTGTATGCTTAGAAGATAGCTAGAGAAAATGAACTTAAATATCTTAGAGATGGTAAATTAGAAATAGAATTATAGAATATTTGAAATAAAAGGAACCTTAGCTCTGTTTCTTGAGGTTTATTCACTTGTTCGAGGTGGCGTTTGGAATCAGAACCCAGGACTTCTGACTCCCTAGCCAGTGGTGATGGTGTTATCTGTTCTCACTCCAGCATTTTATCATTCTTCATTTTTCATAGTTTAGTTAAGTTGTTGAACATACTAATCTGACAGATTTCTGTAGTTCCCAAGTTGAACTAAACAAAAATTAATTTTGTTTGGAATACTTAAGTTATTCTGTGACTTAAAAGGAGTATGCAAGTGAAATTATAGTTACAGTTTCCTGTTAGATTTATTTAATTTTTTTGCTTTGTTTTTAGCCGTGATTGATTGAAAATGGTAGGTTTTTTATTCAGTGTAAGGAAAACTGTGTTGATGATGGATTGATATGATGATTCCCAATGGAACTGATTTCAGATGTTAAAAAAAAAATGGTTAATGCTTTTGAAGAGGTAAAGCAAAGTTCTTCTCCATTCTGAATTTGAGTGCCCGTTTATGATAATGGTGGTATTTCAGATCAATGAGGAGAAGATTTGCTGTTCAATAAATGATATTGAGACTATTGATTATTCATTTGGAAGGACATTCAGTTAATCCCCTACTTTATTTAATACCAAAAAATACATTCTAAATGATTAAAGAGCTCGACATTTTTTAAAAAAAGTAAAAGAATTAGAAGAAAATATTTTTTTCTAAGCAAGTTAAAAAAAAAAAAAAAAGAGCAAAAGCCATTAAAGGAAGATCAAGAAGGTGACTACATAAAACAAATTGAAAGTTCTGTGCAGTGGGAAGAGTACTGTAAACAAAGTTAAGGCAAATGAGAGACTGGAAGAAAAAAATTTGCAGCTTATCTAATATACAAATGATTAATATCGTATATGAGTTTTTATAACTTTTTTTAAGAGATGCATATTACTAATGGAGCTGAACTCCCTTTAATAAAAGCACCCTCTGGCCAGTCTCCTCCTCACTTTCACCCTTTCTAGAACCAGTCACTATTATGAATTAGATATGAAACCATTCATTGCATTTTTAAATACTTTCACATCTACATGTGCACGTGTAAACATTTAGTTTACATAAGAAGTTACGCTTGTTGCTGTGTGGCAGTTAAGAGCTTGCCTTCAATACCTTCAATACGTTTACAGTTCAGTAGGGTACTAGACAGGAACATAGAATATTCCCTCAGAAGATACTTAACATATACATGTCAAGTGAGCAGTATAGACCATGAGTGTCTGACAGCCTTGAAATTGTTAAGTGATTGCTAAGTGAATTTGATGAATATAGAGGTATATAAAATATAAAGGGAAAAATCAGTTTTTTGTTGCCTTCTGTCCTTCCAGTCCTCAGAGGAAACTCAACTGTTTTTTTGTGTTTACTTTGGAATTTTTTAGTGTGTCTGTGTGTATGTATGAATGAATATACCTTTTTCATTAAAAAGACATCACAGTGTAAATATTAATCTGTAACTTGAATTTTGTTTTTTACTTAACAGATATATCGTGGGCATTTTTCTGTGTTAATAGATATTAGGTTACCTAATTTATTTTTACAGTTGCCAAGTAGACTATTAAATAAATGCGCTACAGTTTATTATCTCTTTTTCTGTTGATTAATATTTAGGTTCTTATTTTTTTGCGCTTATAAGACTGCAGTGAACATCCTTGTACAAATATGTTGTGTCACAATTTCAGTAAATAGATTTATAAAAGTGGGTTATTGGGTTAAAGGGACATTTACATTTTATAGCTTGGTAGATGTTACCAAGTTTGTTTTCAGAAAAAGATTGTATAATTTATAATCTCACTCTTAGTAGTTGAGATTAAATGTTATTGAATGAATGAATACATAAAATACTTCAGAGTAGAGGGGAAACAAGTCTTAAGCCTAGATGATTTGGAAAGACTTCCCAGAGAAAATGGATACTAAACTAGATCTTGAAGAATGAGTATGCCACAAATAGTAGAAAGGTAAAAGGAAGATACTTGCCTTTTCATCATCTTAGGAATTTAATCATTACTCAACCAATTATTTCCTACTATGTTAAAAAAGGCTAAAATAATAAGAAAGCAAGAATGGTGGAATCTAGAAGGATGATGTAATAATGAAATAATCATATTTCTGTTTCCTTATTTTATTGCCCAAGTATTGCATCTTCCTTCAAGAAGGTGTAAAAGAAGATAGGAGACATTGTCTTTGTAGTCAGTCTGCTTTTAGCTTTCTTTGAACACATTGAGAGTTCAGAATTTTTCATTTTTTTCCCATAATATGAAAGAGAAGAAAATAGAAAGGAAGACATTTTAAAATTATTAGACAAATGCAAAGAGAGAAATAGCATTCTAGTCCTGAGCTGCCCAATATAGTAGCCACTAGCCACGTGTAACTATTTAAATGTAAATTAATTCAAATAAATACAATTTAAAATTCAGTTTCTCAGTCACACTAACCATATGTCAAGTGTTCAGTTAGCCTCATTTCACTATGGCTGCTATATTGGATTGTGAAGATATAGAATATTTCCCTTATTGCAGAAAGTTGTTTTAGAGATTACTGCTCTAGATGATGATACTGATAATGAAATTGATTCATATAAACTGAAATCTAAGACCATGAGTCTTCACATGATTGTATCCTACATGAATTTTCTCAAACTCAAGAATCAAACACACACATATTAATAAGGACAAAAAGAAAAGATGGTATTCTCATTCAGTTAGTCATTTAACAGGAGGGATTCCATCATGCAGTATTTCTGCAACATAAACCTGGACCATCGACTTTTGTTAAGAAAGGTCCTTTGACAGTGTTCTTTCATCTTTTATGATGTTTGCATGTAAAAATGTACTTGGTACAAAGAGATTTGCTGTGTTTAAATTCTTACGAATATTTCTAGTAAAGTTCTTTTTCACTGTAGCTTTATTTTTCTATGAATTATTCATAAAATGACCTAAAAAACTTTAAAGGGGTCCATTGGGCCCAGGTGATAAATGGTATACTGAGTCTGCTAACCAAAAGGTCTGCAGTTCAAATCCACTAGCTGCTCCTTGGAAACCATATGGAGCAGGTCTCCTCTGTCCTGTAGGGTCGCTATGAGTTGGAATCGACTCAATAGCAATGGGTTTGGTTTTTTGTTTTTTTTTTTTTTTTTTTTTTTTTTGGAGTGTTAAAGTATGAGAAAAAGGCAGGAAAGGAAAGAGTAGGGAGTAAAGAAAAAGCAGGGTAAATGTAATACCAAAATAAAATAGTAGAAACATAATTTTAAAAAAAAATGGAGTTATACGTGTTAAAAAGTTATAAATTTTGAAAACCAATCAAAGTAACAGCTACTTACAAGAGGTATACTCAAAGCAAAGGGACACAAATTAAAAGTAAAGGATTGGAAAATTGGTAAATTGAACACATATGTTTATCTTTGTTTTGTCTTGAAACACTGTAATGTTAAACAGTAAAATAATTTTTTAAAGGCCTAAGCCCGCAAAGACAAAAAAAAAAAAAAAAAGGGAGGAGAGAGACAAAAGTTGCCAACATTTGGGAGACTGAAAAGTGGGGGAATGGGTGGTAACTGACTTAACTTACCCAATAAAGTTGAAGCTAAGTTTGCAGGAATGGAAGCTATGAGAAGCAAACCAAATCATGCCAAAGAACCCAAGAAAGACTCAGGAATCAGAGGCAGGAGTACCTTTCCCGGTTGGTTGTAGACCAAAAACCAAACCAAACTGAAGGGTCGATTCCGACTTATAGCAACCCTATAGGACAGAGTAGAACTGCCCCATAGAGTTTCCAGTGAGTGGCTGGTGGATCCAAACTGCTGACCTTTTGCTTAGCAGCCGAGCTCTTAACCACTGCGCCACCAGGGCTCCCTGAGTACTGGTTGTAAGGCTTTAAAAAGAACAATTAGACTTTGCTGCATCCCTTGCAACCAGGCATTTATTTGCCTCTTTTCCGTCAAGGCAGAAAACTGAAGGTTTATCAAGAGACAGAAATACAGATGTGGGTGGAGCTTTCCAGCCTAAAGTGGTGACTAAACGGAAAGCCTGCGTATGAAAAGTTGAGAATTCCAGCCTTTATCCCTTTTTCCTTCCTTGGATACTAGCTTCTAGATCTACAGCCTCCGGGGAAGAGATTAGAAGATGGTTGTTCTTGTTGTTAGTTGCCGTCTCAAACTCATAGTGACCCCATGTGTGCAGAGTAGAACTGCTCCATAGAGTTTTCAAGGCTGTGACCTTTCGGAGGCAGGTAGTCAGGCCTGTCTTAAGACTGAGGCATCTCTAGGTGGGTTTGAACTGCCAACCTTTTGGGTAGTAGCTGAGTGCTTAAGCGTTTGTACCACCCAGGGACTCCTGATTAGAAGATTACCATCTGGAAAAACTAACTTGTTTAAGACCATAGGCTTACCAATACTGACACTGAAAATTAAGCACTTGGCTGCCAACTGAAAGGTTGGTAGTTCGAACCTAACCAGCAGTTCGATAGGAGAAAGACCTGACAGTCTGCTTCTGTAAAGATTATAGCCTAGAAAACCCTATGGGGCAGTTCTGCTCTGTCACATGGGGTCGCTGTCAGTTGAAATCAACTCAACAGCCCCTGACAACAGCACTTTATTATTTACAGTAGTGTTTCTCAAACTTTTTGGTCTCAGGATGCCCCTTAACGACTTAAAAATTACTGAGGACACTCCAAGCTTTTGTTTAGGTGGGCTGTATCTATCACTAAACCCTAGTGGCATAGTGGTTAAGAGTTTGGCTGGTAAACAAAAGGTTGGCAGTTTGAATCCACCAGGCACTCCTTGGAAACCCTGTGGGGCAGTTCTGCTCTGTCCTTACAGGGTCGCTATGAGTCAGAATTGACTCCACGGCAATGGGTTTTAATTACTGTATTGTTTAAATTGAAACAAATTTTCAACATATTTCTTTAAAAGCAACAATAATGAACCCATTATACATGTTAACATGTTGTAGGTTTACAAATAACATACAGTGTTACAAAATAACTATTTTCCAAAGCAAAAAAATTTAGAGTGGCATTGTTTTACATTTTTGTAAATCTAATGTAAGGCTTGGAAACCCTGGTGGTGTAGTGGTTAAGTGCTACGACTGCTAAACAAAAGGTCGGCAGTTCGAATCTGCCAGGCGCTCCTTGGAAACCCTATGAGGCCGTTCTACTCTGTCCAGTTGGGTTGCTGTGAGTCAAAATCAACTCACTAGCAACAAGTTTAGCTTTTTTAATACAAGGCTTAGTAGAAATCAGCTGGATTTTAATATCTGCTTCTACATTTGGTCTGTTACAATATCTCATGTCATGTAACCTCTGGAGAACTCCACTGTGCACTTGTGAGAAAATGAGAGTGAAAAAGGCATATGTTAATATTAATTATGAAAATAGTTTTGACCTTACAAGACCCCCTGAAAGACTTGGTAATTCTCAGGGATTCCCAGCCCACATTTTGAGAATAGTTGCTCTACGCTGAAGCCCACCAGTCATAACCTCACACAAAATTTCTAAACAGCATTTAGTGCCTTACTCTAATGTATGAATGGATAGCCAGAGATTAGCAGACAATTGCAGAAGACCTATAACATGAAAGATGGAAGCCAAAGCAGAAAGATGGAAACAAGCAATTGGAAGCAGAAATGATAGAGGGAGGGAGAAAACTTCAAATAAACTAATAGTCTCAGAGAACTAAGAGAAGTGTATTTATGAAACCAGAACTGGAGGTTGTAAACAAGCAGTTTGAAGAGAGCAAAACTGATTTCTTGGAAATTGAAAATACCAGAGCCGTTATAAAATGGAAGATATAACTATAAAGTAATAGAAATGTTGACAGATCTCTTTGTAATATAGGAATGGGGAAGAACTTTGTATACAAAATTTCAAAAACATATTGCATAAGTCAGAAAGTGGGGTGAATTTGTTTACATCAGAGTTAAGGAGTTGTGTGCGTTGAAGGGACATCATGACAATGGGAGAAGACATTTGCAAAATGTAAAAAACAAGGGATATAACATCTAGAAAATTGAAGGAACTCCTGAAAAGCAAAAGGAAAAAGACCGCCACACCAGTATAAAAATATGTAAAGACTCTAAACAAGTAGCTTATGGAAGAAGAAACTCACAACTGATAAGCCTTTGAAGAGATGCTCAGAATCATTAGTTGGCAGAAAAACGTAAATTAAAATAGTGAAATATCACTTTACACTTATTACTTTGGGGGGACATGAGAATGCTGGATGCTTAACTGATTACCCCAAAATTTAGCATCTTAACACAACAGAGATTATCTCCAGGTGCTGAGGATCAAGAATATGGAAGCGCCTTAGCTGGGTCATTCTAGCTCAGAGAGTCTGTCATGAGGTTGCAGTCAAGCTGTTGATCAGGGCTGCAGTCATCTGATGGTTTGACTAGAGCTGGAAGATCAGCTTCTAAAATGGCTCGCTCACATAGCTGTTGGCAGGAGTCCTCAGTTTCCTGCTGGTTGTTGAAAGAAGGTCACAGTTCCCTGCTGCATGAGGCATTCCACAGGGCTGCTTGAGTGGATCCATAACGCTGTTCTTATAACATGGCATAGGGCTTCCTCCAGAGCAAGTGATCTTTAAGAGAGAGCAAGCAGGAAGCCACTGTGCCTTTTTATGACCTAGTCTCCCAAATCTCATACTGTCTCTTCCGGTTCATTGGAAGTGAGTCAGTAACCATTTCAGTCAGTTGGCCTAATACTGATTTTGGTGCTTCCGTTCTACCTCCTAGTTCGTTGTGTAGTGCCTGGAGTCTTAAAAGCTTGTGAGTTGCCATCCGAGGCACAACAATTGGTCTCTATTTACTGGGAGCATCAGAGGAAGAAGGAAGGTCAGGAATAGGTGGAGGAAATAGAGTACGTGTTCATTCATCTCCGTAAACAACTACTTCCTTTGCTATGAGACCAGAAAAACTGGATGATGCCCACCTACAGTTACTGAACATTCAGATCAAAGATTCTGTGGTTGAATCCTGATCAAAAGGGGGGAAGTGCAGAACAGAATTTTAAATTTTCATAGAATCCAGACTTTCTGGAGCCATTGAGGCTGGATGACCCCCATAAACTATTACCCTGAGGAAATCTTTAAACCTTGAACCAAAACTATGCCCCGAATGCATCTTTGAACCAAATAATAGTTTAGCCTAATTAGAAAAGAATTTCTGCATTAAGCATTATACGCTTGTAAAGAATTATCTTATACGTGAATCACGTATTAAAGTTCACAAATTGATAATAGCAACTCGATAGATGAAAAGCTTAGGGGGCAGTGAGTTTGTGTTACTAATGGTGAAATAGTTTGGAAAATGTTGTTGAGAAAAGTGGCAAAACTTGAAGACTGTAACCAGTGTCATGGAGTTGTGCATGTGTAAATTGTTGAAGTGGTGTATATTTTTTTGTGTATATTTTCACCAAAAAAAAAAAAAAAGTGCAACCAAATACCTCATGGGATTTGGTTCCTTGGTTTGGAGGTTTAGGGTTGTAGTTTATGGGACATCCCAGTTAATTGGTCTAATAACATGTTCAGTGCTTCTCTTCTACCCCCTAGTTTGTTGTGTAGTGCCTGGGGTCTTAAAAGTTTGCAAGGGGCCATCCAAGGCACAACAGTTGGTCTCTGTTCACCTGGAGCAACAGAGGAAGAAGGAGAGTCAGGAATAGGAGGATATGGAATGTGTGGCTATTTACCTCCATGAACAACTGCCTCCTTTGCCATGAGACCAGAAGAACTGGACAGTGCCCAGTTCCCATTACTGAACATTTTGATCAAAGATTCCATAGAAGGATCCTGATCAAAAGGGGGAAACAGAACAGAATTTCAAATTCTTATGGACTGTAGACTTCCTGGAGCCATGAAGGTTGGATGAACCCCTGAAACTACTGCCCCAAGATAATCTTTAAACCTTAAACCAAAAATATCCCCTGACGTCTTCTTAAAACTGAGAAATAGTTTAGCTTAACTAGTAAAAAAGGTCTACCTTGAGCGTTACGCTCTTTTAAGAACTATATGGGATCCAATTGACAACAGCAGCTCAAAAGATTAGACAGGAACCTTAGGAGGCAATGAATTTATGTTAATGACAGATGAAGAACTCAGAGAAGGAGAGTGAGAATGGTTGCACGACTCAAAGAATGTAATCAGTGTCACTAAATGGTACATGTAGGAACTGTTGAATTAGTGTATGTTTTGCTGTGTATTCTCAACAACAATAAAATAAAATTTAGGGGGAAAAAAAGTAGTAGAATTTATGGACCCTTAAAATAGCAGGCAAGTTTTCGGATAGTCTTTTCCTTCTAATATGGTGTCCTGGTTGCACAGTGGTTAGAGCGCTCAGCTGCGAACCGAAAGGTTGGATGTTTGAGTCCACCAAGCGGCGTCTTGGAATAAAGGCCCTGCGTGGCAGTCTACTTCTGAAAAACCAGCACAGTTCTCTGACACACGTCGGGTTGCAATGAGTGAGAGTTGAGTATTTGTAGAGCTCTTACATTATAAACATTAGTGAAAAAAATAACAAAAAATATTTGATACCCAAAGCAGCCAGGGACAGTATAAGAAAAAATTATAACTTAATCTTATGAATAGGGATGCAAAAATCCTTGAATACTAGCAAATTAAATCTAACTTATATTTTTGCAAGAATACATCACCATCAAATGAGGTTGATTGCAGAAATGCAAAGTCAGTTTAATACTAGAAAACCTGTTCCCTTAACCTGTTGCTTTAACAAAGAAGAAAAAAGTACTCAATATATTCATGGAGGAACCAATTATTAAGCATCCACCATGCACCAGGAATTAGGCACTGATGGTATAGTAGTATATGAACCAGAGTTCCTGTTTTCATGGAGTTTACATTCTAGTGTAAGACAGATTACAGATAATTTTAGGTGATGTGATAAATGCTGTGAAGAAACATCAATCAGGATAAGGGAGACAGTGAGTGATAATCATTACTAATAATTATCCACACATTAAGTATAAATCTTCAGTCCCCTTTTTCTTTCCATCTCTGTGCTGCTGGAGTCTCTCTGGCATTTTCATGTTTTCCTAAGCATAGCTTGAAGACCCTTAGTGTAAAACAATTGGATAATTAAGTAAGTACACTAGTACAGAATATATGGTGATACTGCTGAAATAGACTTACTGGCTGGCAAGATCTGTCATGTAATAACTCAGTCTTTGTCAGCTGATGTTTAAAAGTTGGAAATTTCTGTTTAGGGGTGATAATATAAATGTATGGGAGCTGTGGTTCTTGGTAAAAACTTGAAATTCAAGGACTGCCCCTATATATATATATATATATATATATATATGTATATATGTATACACATACATTCACAGAACAGTTTTGCTTTTCTCTCATAAAAGGACTAAAGAAAAAAAGCTGTTGATTAATTAAATATTATAGCATAGTTCTAAAGTTGTGATGAGTATATGGTATATGTCTTGGAGTTAAGCTCATTTTGAACACAGTGCTAAATGATGCAAAGGTTGTGTATATTAATTTCACATAGAAAAACTGATTCTTAATTCTAGAGAAGCAATCTCACAAATGTGTCCCCATTGTCATTATTAGGGTGAACAGTGGAGAATCTAAGAATATCTATAACTTTGCCAGAATTTCTCATACTTGCCCCAGAACAACTCTAAGCCATGTTTATTAGGGTTCAGTAGTATAGCTTTGTATTTGAAGGACAACACTGTTCAGAAAAATCTCTGGACTCTTTATTTGACTTTTGGGAGATCTTCGATATAAGTTGGAATCAACTTGATGGCAGTGAGTTTGGTTTTTGAGTTGATACAAGTCTGTTGGTTCCCTTTGTTTAATCCTTACAAAGGAATTAAGCTCTTATGTGTTGACTTTATTCAAAGACTGCTTTAACTGGTAGCTCCTGGTAAAAATGCTTCTTATAGAAATTTTAATGTTTGTGTATTTTAAATAACTTCAAAGGCAGAATTGTATATTTTAGGTCTGTCATGTCAGACTCCTATTTTATCTCAACACCCTCCCTCCCCCCAAAATAAAGGTGTCCTTTTTTCAAAGATCCTCTGCTCTGAGTCATCTTTTGCATCTGGCTGCTTCCCAAAAGATATGCGCACAAAGAGTATGCACAAAAAGTCTTTGATTTTGCCTAGCCCAAAGGTTTCACATTTGCAGCCAGCGAACTGATCTGGTCAATAGACATGTTGTATTTGTTTGCACAATGTGCCTAAAAAATTTGTTTCCAGCATTTTAATTATTAGATTTCAGATTATCTAAATTCCTAGGGTTTTTTTTCTTTCACATTTCAGATCATCTGATAAATCAGATGCCACCATGTCCAGGGTTTAGGACTGGGTAAGGGCTCTGTGGGTCATAAACTCTCCGGTTATCTGCGCCCTCCACCGTTTCTTAATGTTTCTCTCCACTTACTTTCTTTACCTCTGTAAATCCCTTGTAGGCATTTAAGTGTGTGACCCTTGCTAATTTATTGGCCCATATTCAGAGCCTTAAAAAAAAAATGTTTCTAACTGATTGTGGCCTAGGAAACTAACAAGACTAGTTCAGATAAATTAAATGGTTTTTTAAAAAGCTTGAATTTGGGCTAGCATTGCCATCTCTGTTTTTCTGGAACTGTGTACTGTGTCTTTATGAGAGTATGTATATGTGTATCTATATCTGAGGAACCCTGGTGGTGCTAACCGAAACGTTGGTGCTTCAAACCCACCGGCTACTGCAGGGGAGAAAGGTGTGGCAATCTGCTTCCATAAAGATTACAGCCTTGGAAATCTTATGGGGCAGTTCTACTCTGTCCTATAGGGTCACTGTGTATTGGAATTGACTTGATAGCAATGGATATGTATATCAATAAACAGATATGTGTATCAATACATTATTGACTTACTCAGAGCATTTGATATGGATTCCCCTGGAGTCTGGTAGATAGTTCCTATAAGAAGAATATGAGCTTAAGTAACCTTGGTCAAGGTTCTAATTTTATGAAGTGATGATGTGAGGCTTAGAATTAATAAATTCTCCAATCTGTATCACTAAAACATTTAACTTCTTTCATATGTGTCATTAGACTGGGCTCTTGGGGTAGTCCTTTATACTGCTTATTACTAAATAATTTTGGCTCTCCTCCTTCTGACACTTTCTGACCCCTTTGTCATTGAGCCGTGCGAACAGTTCTGACAAAAGAACTGTGAGTGGAAATGTGTCGCTTCCAAGACAGTCATTGAATTGCCAGCATGAGTCCTTCCAGAGCAGTATTCCAAAGAGTGACTGCTCCATAAGCCTGAGTTCTAGAACCTTCACCAACTGATGATGGACATGTAAAGTGAGTGAGAAGTAAATCTTTATTGTTTTAAGCTACAGAGATGGGGGGGCTGTTCATTTTTGCCGCGTAACCTAGCCTATCCGATCGATACTACATTGTACTAATAAAGTGAAGATAGAATAATGTGATTAATTAATTAAAGGCCAACCAAAAATCCAAACCTGTTGTTGTCAAGTCGATCCAACACATAGCTACCTTATAGGACAGAGTAGAACTGCCGCATAGGGTTTCCTAGGAGTGGCTGGTGGATTCGAACTGCCGACCTTTTGGTTAGCAGCTGTAGCTCTTAACAACTGTGTCACCAGTGATTGTAATTAAGGGCGGCCATGTTAAAATCTGGAACCTGGGAGCTATTAGAAGATTGGATCTTTAGGGAAACTCTTATTTGTAAGTTGTGAGCATCATGAAAGGCCTCAATTCTTACAGAAACTGCAGCTTTTTTGAGAGTATAAACAAAAGGTATGCCAGAGATCACAGAACATTTTGCAGTCAGCACAGTGTTGTGTATATAGTCTAAAGATGAGTGAGGGTTATAGAGAATCCTTCCTGTTACGAAAGATATGTGTGTATGTGTGTGTGATTATTTTTTTCTCAGAGCAGTATAGATTTGGAAGTTTTTTAAAATAACATTGCTAGATAGATTATGTATACTTGTGACATAACACACAATTTTGTGATGTGATTTTAAAGCTGGAAGAACCCTTAGATATCATCTAATACAGTGTCTTTATTTTATGGATGTTATTTGTGTTGTAAAAGATTAAATAGAAAACATGCTTTAATTACCCACTTTGTACATTATTTTTAGATTTTAAAATACCATTTTGATTTCCCTTTCCCAGTTGGTGTTTTTTTCTTTGCCAGTATTTGTTTTCCTTTTTGCTTCCTCTTTTTCTTTTTCCTTTTCTCCCGTCATATTTAATCCTCACAATAATTCTTAGAATTTCTGCCATTTTACACTTGTGGAGCTTGAGTCTCAATGAGGCTAAATAATACGCCCAAGATCATATAGCTAAGTAGCAAGGGTGGAATTTGAACAAGTTTTGTTGACTCTAATAGCCCATTCTGTTTCCAGAAATTATGTTAAATGCATTTAAGATTTTTGCGCATACGTAGACAGTGCTTTTACTTTGTGTGACTACTAATTAAAACCAGATTTGTTGGAGTTGACAGGAAACCCAAGACAGTTGTTTAAAAAGAAATTTATTTCTCTTATCTGTTGTAATAGAAATCTAGAGGCAAGCATCTAGGGTTGGTATGAAGGCTCCACCATGACATTAGGGACCTAGGCTTCTATTTTATTGCTCCAGTATCCTTAAACACGTGACTTTTTATCTTAGCATCCAAAATATCTGTTCATACTCCAACATTCTACCTTGCAGGAAGGAAAAAGGGTAAATTAGGGCACTCTTCCCTTTCCTTTAGAATGTATCCCAGAAGTCATACCGGACACTTCTGCTTATATGCCTTTGCCCAAAACCTAGTCAGGTGGCCAGGTCAGCAGTAAGGGAGGCTGAGAAATGTGAACTTTATTCTAGCAGTTCATCTGCTTAGCTGGAAATCTAGAGTCTTATCACAGAAGGGGTGAATATATTTGGGATGGTAGCAGTTTTCTGCCACGTTACTGTAATTGGGTTTTGTTTCAAATGGTTTTATTCAGTAGGCTTTTTATCGTGCACTTACTATGTACCAGGCACTGTGGTTCTTAAATATATACAATGGTAAACTGTATTAATAAGTAAAATAAACTATCTTCATTCACAGTTTAGGAAAGTTTTACTCTCAATAGGTTAAACTAAAGAGTATCCAGGTGTTTTGTTTGTACATTTAGAAGAAAAGTCTGGTCAAGAATGAAGTTGATATTTTACTTCAGAATATTGGCAAAATAAATGAGGAAAGGGGTGGTCTTGATTCATGTAGCAAATAGAGTATGATTAATAAAACGATACCTGTGGATTCATTTGGGAATCTGAAAAGTAGAATTAAATTTCAGGACTTTGCGTCTTTTACGTTTTACTTCCATCACTTGTGGGTCAAGATATGTAATTCCTATGCGTATCATTGCCATAGTGAGTATAAGTCAGTGATTTATCTATCCTGTATAGGCTTTTACTCATTTTGACAGAAGCCCCTGTTGCTTGTACATAACAATTTTTTAAAATGTAAGTACTTATTTAATATTTATACTATTTATTATTTTTAATAATGAGTTGTTCAAAGGTAGTTTTTATCATTACCTTTATATGGTTTCTTGTGAAGTATCATCAGAACTTAGTAATTTTTTTTAATACATTTAATGAATAGAAACATTTATTTAGGATGAATTCTGTTTCAACTACCATAGTTATGCTACTGGTCTTATAAACTGAAGATTAGTACAGCCATATGCCTTTGTAAACATGACCAAATTACTAGCTTTTTAATTGAAATAAATTTAAAATTCTAGCAAATATGCCAGTTTGTAAATTAGTTACCATTTTGTTCAGTATAGCAAGCAAAACCTATAAAACCTGCTTTAGGTTTATCTTTATGACTCTAGTGAAGGATGCTGTATTTCTTCTGAATCAGCCAGTACCTTTGAAAATTTTGTGCTACAACCTAAAAATGTTAGGTCTAATGGAAACCGAAAATTTTGAAATAAAAGTACAACTTTTACTTATAAATTAAGTACTGTTTACAGACATTTTGTTTAGAACAACTTATTAAACTAATGCCCTTATGGTTTGGTTATAGATTTTAAGTTTTCTCTAACTGGGTTATTTCAGAGCCATGTAAATGAGCTATTTAAGAACACTTGCGGAAATTAAAATTTATTTCCATTTAATTCTGTTTTGCCTTAAAATAGAACATCTATAAAATCAACTAGTGATTATTTCTGACAATAAATGTATAAATAAAATTCTAACTTGATAATTAGCTCATTAGCTTTCCTGTGGTACCAGCAGGTCTACAGCATTTTTAACTTGAGACAACTTCATGTTGACCTAATTTACCAGCAATATTTTGGTTTTATTTTCCATATGTATTGAAATAGGTTCAGAGGCAAGGATGGAAATGTATTTGAAGGTAATGTAAGTCTTTGAGTTATTTGTTACAGTTTTCCAGCAAATACTGAACATTTATCACGCAACTGTACTATGATAATCACTGTTGGAGGAGGATCCAGAGAAAGAATAGTACATTGTGCATATTTTGAGATTTGCGCCTATATTTTTATGTTTAGGAGTTTGCCCTGTAGATTGGGTCTTGGTTCTTTTTTTCACTTTTCCTTGCCAGTTCTTCACATCACTACTCTTCGTTTTAATTCCTTTTGAATTTCTAGTCCAGTGGTTTTCAACCCTGGCCTGTGTATCCTGGGCATTGGAGCTTTTTCAAAATTCAGGATGTTTTTGGATGTGAGTAACATAAGTCTGACTCAAACTGGCTTCAACAATAAGAAAACTTACATGTTTTGAGGTATGAGACAGTGGGTCATGGCCTTGTCTCTGATTCTCTACAGTTGTCTTAGCTCTGCCCTCCCCAGTGTATCAACAAGGGCCTTAAGTTATTTCCCCCTGAAGGTCCTAGGATGGCTGCCTACCATAAATAATGCAGCATTTATCCTTGTTTGTATCTACCAGGAGAGAAGAGAGAAGGACCTCTTTCCCAGAAGCCAAAAAAGCAAGCTGCTTCTTGTGTGTCTCACTGGGCCAGATTGACTTGGGCCTGCCCATTCTTGAGGCATAGGGAATTACCATAAAATGGCCAGACTGTTTCTATGGGGTAGAGTGAATACATCCACTCCTTAGGAAGAAAAGCCTGGGGATGGATATACATGTATATTTCTACAAAGCCTACAGGTGATTCAGAGCACAACTAGGTTTGAGAACCTCTACACTTCCCAATTCAAGCTTTAAAAATCTTAAAAATAGGGAGGAAAAAAACCTTTTTGGTTTGTGTTTTTTTGTTTGATTCTGATTTTTTTTTTTTTTTTCCATTTTCCAGTGGAACAAAGTTACTCTGTGTTATAGTTTAGTTTAACTTACCTTCTTTATCTCTGCTGAAGAGGCTAAAGTTTTGATTAGCCTTGGTTAAGTAAGGCTCTAGGGTAAAACAATTCTTAATTAAGCATAAAGATTGAAAACTTACATTCATAATTGTCATTTAAATTTCTTATTAGCCAGCTGTGTGAAATGTAGCCACTTTCTAATGCTGTGGCTGTTGCTGAAGACCCTTTGGCTGTGTGCTGTCTCCCAAATGAGCTTACTTATGGCATGATAAAAAGAAGTATTTTAACTATTTAGAATAAAGCTGCCCAGCAGTCTCATTTATCTTAACACTCAGAAACAAGCAAAAAAGAAAAGACTCTAAGCAGCATGGCATCTACTCATGTATATTATTCTTCAAAAAATCTCCCAAGTTCACATTTAGTGCCTGTTTACCCTTACTTTAAAAACACATGTTTAGCAAGCATGTTTCTTTGGTTTATCATAGAAAAGGGGATTCTGTAGTTTGTCTCATAGACTGTCAGCTAGAAGTGATAGCTAACAACATGATAGCAAGAAAGGGGTGGGGGCCTATAAAAAGCAGGAATAACTCAAGAAAGCCAAGAGTTTACTTATTCTAGGAAATAGCTTCGTACTGATAAATGGGTCCTAAGGATCTCATCATATTATAATAAACACTAGACTGTTTAGTGATCCTAATGATTGTAGTATCAAGAAAGTATTACATTATTTTAAGGCTATTCTTTTAAAAGGAAAAATCAGAAATTTGTAAAATCAAAATTGTTAAAGCTAAAATTTTGTTTTGTGCTTTTGAGTGTAAACCGTCAGCTGTCCTGGAAACTTAGCTATGAAACAGTTTCTTTGAGGGCTACAGATAAGAAAGACACAGGAAAGCTTTAGCTATTTGTACACAAGGAATTCGATCAGAATCTTTTATAAGATTTCATTGACATTTACCAGTTTACAAAATGTGCTACTTTTTCTCTGTGTAAATCGCCCAGGACCTGTTGTTTTTAAATCTTGCAGAGTTTTTCTCCTCCTCCCCCCGTCCCTAATCATTGTAAATTAGTTTAATCCTAACCTAACCCATACATCATAAAAGTGAACCTTTTACAGGCGTGATCAACTATTATACTATCAGTTAACTTTGCCACAAGTTGTTTCCCAGATTCCCAATTTTTCTTTTATATTTTATTTTTACATTCAAATATTTTGAACTCTGGATGATCTGAATTTTATTGTGGGTACTGTTCCCTGTTGGCATATCTTGGAGGGAAGAAAGAAAATCTATTTCTGTGAAGAGCAGCTGTAAAGTGCTATTATTGCTGATCAGTTCTGATAGTGCCATTAATTGAGAGTTTGTTACGTAAAGAAGTTATTATGTAAAGGTGATACGAATCCCTTTAATTTTGTAGGTATTAGCACTTTTCTAAACTAGTAACTCCTTTTTAAGAAATACAGTATGGTTAAACTTTTAATAAACCCCAAAGTACTTCCACTCGGTTCAGGTTTTGCATTTGATGCAACTGTTTTTGATTAAGTATTTATGCTTTAGAAGATTGTTATTGACATCAATCCATAGGTGTACCAACATGAAATTTAAAATAGTTTATAATTTTTTTTTTTTTCTATTTTACACTCTTCTAATATAAAGCTTTTTTTCCTTTGGTTTCAGTTAATCATTTATATAGTGACCCAAGGCAATAGTAAAAAAATGATATTTTGGCGCCATCTGCTGTTCTGTAATGTGATATGTCATTTACTTCAGTAAAATTTGTAGGTAAACCAAACCTGTTGCTGTGGAGTCAGTTCGGAATCATAGTGACCCTATAGGACAGAGCAGAACTGCCCCATAGTTTCCCAAACTGTAATGTTTATGGAAACAGACTGCCACATCTTTCTCCCGCAGAGCAGCTGATAGGTTCGAACCGCTGACCTTTTGGTTAGCAGCTGAGCAGCTAAGCATTGCACCACCAGAGCTCCTTAAAACTTGTAGGTAGTAGATTAAAATTTTTTTTCCCCTATTTACCAATATAAAGCATAAAAATAATGGGGATTAAAAAAGATCTGTTAGATTTGCCTTATGATTCCTGTATTTTCAACTGGAAGGTGGAAATTACTGGAAAGAAATGACAAGGTTATCGCCTTGTAATTTTGGTGTAAGAAATAGGCTTGTCAAAAACATTACTGTTGCCTCTGCCACTTTTGCATTCAGTGCTCTGAATTCCTGAAGACTTGTCTAACTTCCTGAATAAGATAGGCTCACTGGACTCCTTATTTACCTTTGTTCGTCTGTCGTATGTCCCTTCTCCTCTGTGAACACCTAGTTATTCATGTTCCGTAGCGTATCCATATCTTATCCTCAAGTCCCACCTCTGTCATGCTATGAAATCTTCCCCTTTGAGTCTAAACTACATTTATTCTTACCACTTTTCTATAACTTCTTTTATATAAATCACTTGCACTATAGATTTGGCATCTTGTTTTATAATTGACTCACATGATCTGATACTCTAGTGTGTGTGTGTATATATATATGTATTATATTAATCCAAACTCATCGATTCTGACTCATAGTGACCCTATAGGACAGAGTAGAACTGCCCGTGGAATTTCCAAGTAGTGGCTGGTGGATTTGAACTGCTGGCCTTTTGGTTAAAAGCAGAGCTCTTAACGACTGTGATACTAGGGATATATACATATGTATGTATATAGATAACACACACATCTACTCTTCATCTATCGACTGTCTCATTGGCTGACATTTTGCATTTACAGTATTAAGAAATCTGCTGTCCGACTGTTTTACACATTAACGACGTACATCTGACAGTAATGAACACCAAGGTATAAGGCAAGAGTAATGCTGGCTGTGATGGTTAAGGTTTTGTGTCAACTTGCCTGGGCCATGATTGTCAGTGGTTTGACAGTTATGCAGTGGTGTCAGTTGGCACTTATGTAATGATGTAATTTGGTGGTTGTGTAATGATGTAATCATTCTTCACTTTGTGATCTGATGTTGTCATCTGCCAGTTTTTGCATAATGACCCGGTCTTTGGAACCTAACCATGTCGATAAGTGAGGTGTGTGTGTGTGTGTCTATGTGTGTGTTTTTGTACACACATACATACATAAATATACCACTCTCTTTTCCTTATTAATTGCCATGTAAGTTTTTTCTTCCCAAACAAATGGTATGTTCTTTGTGGACTAGGGCAGTTTATATACTGATTTTTAATCTTTAGATAACAAATCTGCATGCACACTTAGGTCTGCAGACTTGGAAATCTGATGTCCCAATTAAAAGAATTGTGTGCAGAGTAAAAATAAATGGATTCAGAGCAGTTAGTGAGTTTCTGTGCGTAAATAGCATGATGTCTGTATTTCTGTTGTGATGGTTTATACAGCATTCCCTTCACCCCACCACATACTTAAAGCTTAATTTTATATTTCCTCAACTATGGATATCTGTAGACTCTCTCCTTTCTAAGGCAAGGACTTTCATAGTTCCCATCTTTCACCACTGACTTTCACCTCTACCTTTCCATTATCAAGGTTGATAACATTTATCTATTGCTAAAAATGTTTTCTTCAATGATTTGTAGGTAGGTTGATTCTAGAAATTGAAAAATAGTAAGTGTTTACCTTACTATGAATATGGAGCTAACACCTCTTTTGAGCCAAATAATATGCTAGTGTTGTATTTCCTTCTCCACTAGCTAATGTTATTATTCTTAGGGCATTGAAAGAGATCATTCCTAGCTGTGCTGATGGATTCACTTTTTTACATTCTATTTAAGTGCCTTTACTACATCCTCAAGTTTTTCCAGTCTCTCTACTATCTAATCTATCAATTACTCTACTCTTCCAGGAAATTTTATTTCTGTAGCTTTCTACCAGTCTATGCTGGTTTCTTTGGGCCTGCCTCACACCTTTTATCTTGGGTCTTCTTCCCTTTGTTGCTTTTGTTAGATGTCTTCCTCTTTCTCTGTTTATTTTCTAGTTTTGCAGATAACTTCCTAAGAAAGGTTATACAGGATGTAAACTTTGTATGTCTTTACATGTCTGGAAATTTATTCTACCTTTACCCTTGTTTGGTGGTTTGGTGAGGAGCCTGGACTTAAGTTTATTGTCCCACAGTGGATGCCATTGTTTCCAGAGCCACTGTTCACTATTATCATTTGTTGTACTTGTCTTTTCAGAGTTCAGAGTTTCTCTGAGGTTTCCAGGGAACTTGGCAGCTTCCTCTTGTGCTGCAGCCTATCTTACTGGGTAGTAGCTTCCTCCACTTTGCTTCACCAGTCAACATTCCTTTATTTTTGTGTCTCCCAGGAGCCCATTGAAATCTCTCATGCATCGATGGTCCCCATCCTTTTCTCTTTGTTGTAGGGTTTTTTTTAAAAATTTCCTTACTAATAATGTTAAAGAGTCTTGGAGATAAGATGAGCTTACTTAGACTGCCGTTTTCCCCCAAGTTTTTATTTTAAAAAGTTTGAGGTTGAAATACACTGAGAAAGCAACTTGAACATTGTTGTTGTTAGGTGCCGTGGAGTCGGTTCCAACTCATAGTAACCCTGTAGGACAGAGCAGAATGCCGCATAGGGTTTCCAAGAGCAGCTGGTGGATTTGAACTGCCGACCTTTGGTTAGCAGCTGAGCTCTTAACCACTGTGCAACCAGGGCTCCAACTTGGACTTTAGCTCCCCAAAATGACATTATCATGACCTCACTATACCAGAAAGTGACTACTGATCTCATGTTATGTTTTACAGATATTAGTAGTATGTATATTTGTAGCTTTACAGTGAATAACAGCAAAAACATGAGCAGGGGAGTGGCTGAGTCATGTTTTGGAGTTGTTTCTAGTCTCAGTACCACCGCTGTAATCCAGACCTTTCTGGCTTGTTGCTGTTTTGTTTTTTTAATTGCTGTTATTTGAAGTTTTTTTTTATTGTGCTGTAGTCTCTTACATGCACAGTGTTGCCTAAGCCACCTCTTACAAAAGGTTTCATAAATACTACAAAACTCCTTGAAAATTTTCCCTGGTTTTCTATAGAATGAAGACTAAACCCTTTACCTTGGCATTTAAGGACCTTTTAGGGCATTCTTTGGCCACCAGTGGTTTTCTAAAGTGTGATCCTTGCACCAGCAGCGTCACCACCCTTATGAACTTGTTAGCAATACAAATTCTCACTTCTTTCTCCTCCAACCCTCTTTCTGAATCAGAAGCTCTGGAGTTGGAACCCAGCAATCTGTGTTTTAACAAGAACTTCATGCTAAAGTTTGAGGACTACTGGTCTAGTCAATCCTTCTCACTTTGCAGACCAAAAATTGAGGTCTAAAGAGGTTAATTGGCTTGTCTAAAGTGATAACAACTAGGTAGAGTTTTCTTTATAATACACACTTGATTTGACTTTTTACAAGTTGTAATGAGAATGGAGTCTGAGATGGGAAAATTGGGAAAGGTTTTGTAGAGAATGTGAGTCTTGACTGAACAGTAATTTTATGTAAGTAGAGAGAAGAGCAGTCGATATTCTAAGTAGAAAGACTACAGTGGCTAAAGGCATGGATATTGATGTATGTAACATGTCATGGGAACAGAATAGAAAATTTGGACTAATAATCAGTAGGTCCTTCTTTATAGGAGTATAAAGATAATATATGTAAAATAATGATCACAATGCCTGGCACAGGGTAAGAGCTTCATAAATGTTGTTGGCTGCCATTGAGTTGACCCCCAACTCATGGTAACTCCATGCACAGCAGAATGAAAGCCCACCCAGCTCTGCGCCATCCCTTTGATCGGTTGCAGATTGGACTGCTGTGATCCATAGAGTTTTTTCATTGGCTGATTTTTGAAAGTTGGTTGCTAGGCCTTTCTTCTTAGTCTGTCTTAGTCTGGAGTTTCCACTAAAACCTGTCCAGCATAATAGCAACACACAAACCTCCACTGGCAGATGAGTGGTGCATTGGCTAAGAATTAACTCAGGTCTGCACATGATAATAAATATTAGCTGCATATTATTATTGTTGGCTGATGTTGTTGGTTATGTTGTTGATTGCTTTGAAGGAACAACCTCATAAGGTGGTGGTAATGGTTAAATGAGACAATATATGTTGACATCCTTGACACAATTCCTGGTTCATAGTAAGTACTTTAATAAATGTCAGTTGTTATTAGTTCTTTGCTTGATAATTCATCTTGTTTGACTCTGAATGCTTGAAGGATGTTGTTTTTTTTTTTTTTTTGGTATGATAATCTTTTTTTGTTTGTGTGTGTGCTTTAGGTGAAGGCAAATTAGTTTTCCATTCAATAGTTTGTACACATATTGTACCATGACATTGGTTGCAATCCCTGCGATGTATTAGCACTCTCCCCATTACCACCTTGAGTTCCCCATTTCCATTTGTCCAGTTTTCCTGCCCCTTTCTGCCTTTTCGTCTTTGCTTTTGGGCATATGTTGTCCTTTTGGTCTCATGTAGATGATTATTCTAAGGAGCACTTTCCTCACATGTGTTATTGTTTATTTATAGGCCTGTCTATTATTTGGCTGAAAGATGATCTCCAGGGATGACTTCAGTTCCAAGTTAGAAGGGTATCTAAGGGCTGTAGTCTTAGGGGTTCCTCCAGTCTCTCTCAGACCAGTAAATCCTTTTATTTTTTTTAAATGAAATTTAATTTTGTTCTATATATTTTGCCCCTACTCTGTCCAGGGCCTTCTCTTGTGATCTGGGTCAGAGCAGTCGGTAGTGGTAGCTGGGCACCATCTAGTTCCTCTGGTCTCAGGCTGGTGGTGGAAGCTGTGGTTTCGGTGGTCCATTAGTCCTTTGGACTAATTGTTTCCTTAAAGGGTGAATTTTTGTCACGATTGTAGAAACTCACAAGTACATGGTCAGGGAAAAATGGGAACAGCTTTAAAAGAAGGAGACTGGTTAAATAAATCATGGAACATGAAACCATTGAAAACCATGTTTCAGAAAAAAATTAATGACATATGTTATAAACATTTCATATTCATCTTACAGTGAAAATAAAAAAGGAAAATACAAAGCAGTGCATACAGTGTCTCAATTAAATTATATAGTTTGTGTAAAGAAAATAACTAGAAGACTATTCCAAAACATTAATGGTGATAAACTCCAAGTGCTGGGATTTTAAATAACTGGTTTTCCTTTTGTGTGCTTTTCTTTAAAGTTCAGATTTTCTAAGTGAACATGTATTGCTTTTATAAATAGAAGAGTATTAGTGTGGTACGTACTTTTGAACTGTGGCAGGATTATTAGGATAATTTTATAGCTCCCCAAAATGACTACTGATAATTTAAAGGGGATAATAAATCCATTTTTTATCTGTGGTCAGCCTTTGGCATTTGGGGATATAACATTGTCTTTTGTGCAATCAGGAATCATTCTGAACACCCATGGTGAATATTAATAGGAATGATCATTTCTATCATAGAGTTTTTGGAAGATTGAATTGGATAATATTTTTTTAAAGCCCCTAGCTGGAATTTGAAATATATTTTGAGTGCATCTAGCTAACTTTCAGCATCTCAGTTATGAGAATAGCTAATATTTGAATGCTGTCTCTGCCAGGTGCTGTGTTAAGTATTATCAGTCTGATTTAATCTTCACAACAATTTTATGAGGTAGGCACCATGATAATCTTCATTTCATAGATGAACTGAAAATCAGGTTAAGAAATTTGTCCAAGATTACTAATAAGCCAGGATTGTAAACAAGATGCCTGATATTCCCTTTCCAGAGATTGTATCCTTAGGCATGGTTCCTGTACTGTCTCCAAATATTATTGATATTTACAATATGAAAGCATCTAAGGAAATATCCATTATGAAAATAAAGGATATGTTGTGGTGTTTTTGTATAAAATGTTAACTCATTAATACTGTGAGTAAAATATAACATGAAAAAGTATGATTTGCTTTTTTAAAATTAAACATTTCCAAGAGGTGTATGTACCATTTCATGGCATTCTTTTATAAACTAATATACTCATAATAAGTATATCGGAGTCCTTGGGTGGTGCAAATGGTTAACACATTTGGCTGCTCACTAAAAGGTTGGAGGTTCAGGTCCACCCAGAGGTGCCTTGGAAGAAAGGCCTGGTGATCTATTTCTGAAAAATCAGCCATTAAAAACTGTGTGGAGCACACTTCTACTCTGACACACATAGTGTGGCTATGAGTTAGGATCGACTTGAAGGCGACGGGTTTTTTAATAAATATATCCAATAGTATTTCGCATAACAGTGCATTTGTATTTAGATAATACAATGGTTACAAGTATGGGGTTCTGGAGCCAGACTCTGGGTTCAAATTCTGCCTCTGACACATTATACTGTGTGACCTCGGACAAGTTAATTAACTACTCTGTGCCTAGTTTCCTCATTTATAAAATAGGAATAATAATCTCGGAGTCCACTGATTTAAAAATTATTTAGCTACTACTTACTAGTTTTTTAACTTCCAGCATTTCACTTAGGCTTAATGGGCCTCGTGTGCCCTATCAGTAAAACACGTGTCAGGTGATCTCTTGATCTGTAAAAATATTACTAGAAATCATGTTGCATTCCCAGAAATTAAGGTCTTTAACTTTGGGAGCACGAAAGAGAGCTGATGATGCTCTCAGCTCACTCACTCTTTCTGGGGACGTCCATTTTTTCCTTCTTTCAATAAAATAGTTTCTTGTGTGCATTCACAAAGGAAAAGTTAACTATTCTAATGCTAGTAAGAATATAACAGCTTTATTCTCATTTTGATCTGCATACTTTGCTTTCCTAATCTTGGCTGTTCTTTCCCCATGAAACTAAACTAAGAAAAGGCATTTCTAGGAATTTCTAAATTTTATGTGAAAATAAAATTAGGGACAGGCTAAATTGTTTTCTTGTAAGCTGTGAGGATATGATGACTTATCTATCCTAGTTTGTATTTCCATAAAACCTTTAGTGTGTCACTCATTATATTGCTTCACTTACTTGTTTACATGTATCACTTCTCTATTAGAGTAAGTCCCTAGGTGGCGGATCTTTGTATTTGCAGTGACTGGCTAATAAATGAAAATTAACACATTTTAGTTGATGGCTTATATGAATCATAGGTTAGCCTAGAATTAGGTGTGAATGTATTGTTAATTTAGGATCATGGTCATTCTGTTCTTAAATTAATGGTGCACTTGATACTCTGGTCATATCAGCTTCTACTTGGGTGGAAATCTACTTTTGAATTACATTGTTGTCCAATAGGACTTTAATTGAGCTTAAAAACAGGTAAAATTTATGGAAGTTGCTAGCTAAAAAAATTTCTTGTTTGGTAAAATAGAACAGAATAATTGTATTTATTCTATAAATTTTGTCACTTTGGAAATACTGAAAATGAGAAAATGAAGGGAAAAATAAAGAATAGAAAAAAGTAATTTTAAATGTTCCATTTTAAGGGAAGGCTATTCTACACTCCTGCTTTCTCTGAAAGCAATGGGAGAAAATGTCTTAGGCCACGAGAACAGAATGTGATATATAACAGGAAAAAGTGAAAATAAAGCTAAACTATTCAGAGGATGTTAATCCTTGAATCAACCCATTGCCTTCAAGTCAATTCCCACTCATAGCGACCCTATAGGACAGAGTAGTACTGCCCCATAGGGTTTCCAAGGAGCACCTGGTGGATTCCATCTGCCGACCTTTTGGTTAGCAGCTGTAGCACTTAACCACTACGCCACCAGGGTTTCCAATTAGATATTTTCTTTTATTTTGCATTAAACTAAAGTTATAAGCTATAGTCAGTTTTGGGACCGACAAACAATAATTTTTGTATGTAGTTTGATAATTTTGACATCAAGATAGTAATCCACTTTACCTTAGATAGCTATTTCTCAAGAGTTGGATGGCACATGTACCATGAAACGTCAATATTATATGCTAGTAATTATAGCTAATCTATACTTTCTGATTCCCTACTCCTACTGTGTGGTGTGTTTTCAGCAGTGACAAAATCTCTTTAATTCTCTACCTCCAATGCAAATCACCCGCTGAAGCTTGAGATCTTACCATTTAGTTTTCATGTTGGGCATCTCCACTTGAATGTCCCATGGGTAACTCAAACTCAGAATCCAAACCTGAACTCATCTCTTTTTCCTCCTCATCCCTGTTTCAGCCTCCAAAGTTCCCTGCCTTAGTACATGGCACCACCATACATTGGATTGCCCAAATCAGTATTACTCCCTACTCCGGCCTCTTCTCCACCCCTACCCATATCCAGTCAGTCACCAAGTTTTATGCATGTTAGCTGTGAATAGATCTCAAATCTATTCAGTTTTTCCGTTTCTACTACGATACTTCAAGCAATCTTCATTTCTCAATTGTGTTACTGCCATAGCCTCCTAACTGGTCTCCCACTGGTTTTCTACACCAGTGCTGTCCAGTTCTAACTGTTTTTATATTGTTTTGATGATCTTCCTAAAACACAGTCAGAACACTGTACTGTTCTATTTAAAACCCTCAGTGGCTATCCAATGCCAATTTCTTTAAAGTGTTTATAGCACCATTTATAATCTGGCTACATGTTATAACCAAACAGCCACTTGCAGTTTCTTGAGACCTGTGCTGTAGGTGAGCACCTTCAAGTCTTCATACACACTGTCTCTTCTTTTTTTTTTAAATAATGTTTTATTGTATTTTCGATGGAAGTGTACACAGCAAACCAGGTTCGCGTTCAGCAATTACACATATTGTTCAGTGACGTTGGTTACATTCTTCACATTGTGTCAGCATTCTCGTTGTTTCCGTTCTAGTTGTCCCATTCCCATTAACCTAGTCTCATAGCCCCCCAACCTTCTCATCCATGCTTTAGTGTATTTGTTGACCATTGAGTATCATGTAGATGATTTTTTAAAACAGCACAGTACTCAAGGGTGATATTCATTACTTTATAAACAAACCTGCTATTTAGCCAAAAGGTGACTTGAGGGGATTTTTTTTTTTATAATTTTTTTTTTTTTTTTTTGTACTTTGGATGAAGGTTTACAGAACAAGTAGTTTCTCATTAAACAGTACACATACTGTTTTATGACATTGGTTAACAACCCCATGACATGTCGACACTCTCCCTAATCGACATTGGGTTCCCTATTACCAGCTTTCCTGTGCCCTCCTGTCTTCTAGTCCTTGTCCCTGGGCTGTTGTGCCCCATTAGTCTTGTTTTGTTTTACGGGGCTGTCTAATCTTTGGCTGAAGGGTGAACCTCGGGAGTGGCTTCATTACTGAGCTAAAAAGGTGTCCGGGGGCCATACTCTCAGGATTTCTCCAGTCTCTGTCAGGCCAGTAAGTCTGGTCTTCTTTTGTGAGTTAGAATTTTATTCTACATTTTTCTCCAGCTCTGTGCGGGACCCTCTGTTGTGATCCCAGTCAGAGCAGTCAGTGGTGGTAGCTGGGCACCATCTAGCTGTACTGGCCTCAGTCTAGTAGAGGCCGTGGTAGCTGTGATCCATTCGTCCTTTGGACTAATCTTCCCCTTGCATCTTGTTTTCTTCATTCTCCCTTGCTCCCGAAGGGGTGAGACCAGTGGAGTATTTTGGATGGCTGCTCACTAGCTTTTAAGACCCCAGACGCTACTTACCAAGGTAGACTGTACAACATTTTCTTTATAAACTGTATTATGGCAGTTGAGCTAGATGTTCCCCGAGACCATGGTCCCCACAGTCCTCTGCCCAGCAATTCGGTCTTGAGGGGGATAATTTTGGTTCAGGGTTTAAAGAGTATCTCAGGGCAATAGTCTTGGGGATTCCTTCACTCTCAGTGGGTCCAGTAAGTCTGGATTTTTTAAGACTTTGAAGTTCTGTTCCACGTTTGTCTCGCTTTCTATCAGTATCCATCTGTTGTGTGCCTGATCAGAACATTGAGTAGTGGTAGCTGGAAACCGTCTAGTTCTTCTGGTCTCAGAGTAGAGGAGGCTGTGGTTCAGGTAGACTTATTCCTTCTGTTTTACAAACTCCCAGTTACTGTTCAATGCTCAGCTTGGACTTTCTTCTTCAAGACGCCTTCACTAAAACCCCGACACCATCTATGGTCAGATTAGATGTTATTGTGTGTTGCCTAGTACTGTTTGCTTCTCCCTATTACAGCACATGACACGTATTTTTATTGCCTGCTTAGTTGTCCATGTCTGTGTTAAGCTCTTGAAGGGCAAGTACAGTATTCTGTTTGATCTCTCTTTTCACAAGTACCTAGCGTAGTGCCTGGCACATTTATTCATTCATTCTTCATTCATTTATTTATTATTTGTTGAACATACTTTGTGCCAGGCAGTTTAGAATGGATAAGTCTGAATTTCTTCTGATGAAATGAAACCTTGTATAAGTTTTCAGTAGTTCTTTATGATATCAAAGATGTGGTTTTTGAAGATTGTTGTTTTAAGTAGTCGAAGTATGTATTTTCTTTGACCAGTCTTAGGTAATTTCTATAGTTCATGTTGTAGTAAAAATTCAGCAAAAGTATGTGTGTGTGTGTTGTAATTGAATACATTAGTGGAAGTATTATATTACAGTATCCTGACTAATCAAATTTTTTAAAGTTTCTAATAGTATATATACAATACAGTATAGTCAAACTATCTGATTATAGCAAGCATTTTAAAAGTAGTTTTTCATAATGACTACTTCTGGATTCCCTACCTTAAAAACTGTATTTAAAATAAATTTTGTCTTGATTTCAATTTATTCTTTTTTTTTTTTTTAAAACACATATTGTTTTATGACATTGGTTGACAACCCCACATGTCAACCTTCTCCCTTCTCGACCTTTTTTTTTTTTGGTGAAAATATGCATAGCCACAGATACACCGTTTCAAAAATTTCTACATGCAGCATTCAGTGACATCAACTACACTCTTCCAGTTGTGCTGCTATTCTCACTTTAGATGAAGGCTTATAGAACAAAATAGTTTCTCATTTAACAGTTAGTACACATGTTGCCCTATGACAATGGTTAACCTCAGAACACATCAACACTATCCTTACTCAACCTTGGGTTCCCTGTCACCAGCTTCCCTGTCCCCTTCTGCCTTCTGGCCCTTGTCCTTGGACTGCTGCACCCCATTAGTCCCATTTGGTTTTATGGGGCTGTCCACTCCCAGGCTGAACGGTGAACCTCGGAGATGACTTCACTGCTGAGCTAAAAGGGTGTCTGGGGGCCATACTCTCGGGGTTTCTCCAGTCTCCTTTAGGCCAGTAAATCTGGTCTTTTTTTTGTGAATTAGAATTTTGTTCTACATCCTTCTCCAGCTCTGTCCAGAACCCTCTGTTGTGATCCTGGTGAGAGCAGTCAGTGGTGGTAGCCGGACACCATCTAGCTGTACTGGACTTAGTCTGGTGGAGGCCTTGGTAGCTGTGGTCCATTAGTCCTTTGGACTAATCTTTCTTTGTATCCTGTTCTCTTCATTCCCCCTTGCTCCCGAAGGGATAAGACCAGTGGAGTATCTTAGATGGCTGCTCACATGCTTTAAGACCCCAGACGCTACTCACCAAGGTAGAATGTAGAACATTTTCTTTATAAACTGTGTTATGCCAGTTGAGCTAGATGTTCCCTGAGACCATATTCATGAATATTTTTAGTAGTTGGAGAAAAGCTGTGGTAGTTCCCAACTGTGTTAGAAACAGTTGTCAAGTGTGGTTCTTTATACCGTGAGACTGGGAGCTGTTTCTAAACACACAGTTGTTACTACCACAGATTTGCCTAAGTTTCCAGTCTGATCTGTGGCTATGGGTAAGTAATATAGAATATATATAGCATTTATAGGGAAAAGATACTTCTATAAATTCTATAAACTACCCTCTAACTTTAGGCTAACCTATAACCAAAAATGTATAGACTTTAAATTTCAGCCAGTCAATAGTAGAGTTTTTAGCAAATGTTTTAGATATAAAGGTATTAAAAATTGAAGTATTCTGCTAGCCTCAGAATGTATAGACCTAAGTCCCTTCTTTTATTGAAATGAATTCTAATACAAATTTTCAGTAATATTTAACACCAAAGGTTTCAAAGATTATTTTTTAGGTAAAAAGCATATTTATTCTCCAGAAGCCTTTACTTATCTGTGTGATTCCTGTTAGTAGTGACAATTCTAATGTATTTATGTAGGATTTGTAGTGAAATACAGAAATTATGAATTCTGTTATATATGTGTGTATATACTTAAATTGCATGATACTAACTTCTTATCCTTTAAGAGGACTAATAAGAATTTAATGAAAGCCATATTAATGTAGTCTAGAACTGCACTGTACACAGTAGGGTAGCCAGTAGCCACATGCGGCTAATGAGTACTTGGAATAGTCTAAATTGGGATGTGCTGTAAGTATTAAGAATACACATTGGAATTTGAAGATTTAGTATGGGGGGAGAAAAAGAATGCAAAATATCTCATGGATAATTTTATATTGATTATGTGTTGAAATAATATTTTAGATATATTGGGTTAAATAAAACCTTATTAAAATTAATTTCACTGTTTCTTTTTAATTTTTCAATGTGGCTACTCAAAAACTTTTACATATGTGAATCTCATTCTATTTCTGTCGGACAGCCCTGGTCTAGAACAATTTTTTTTTTTTTTAATTGAAAATTAAGTTTTCTGTAAGTTACGGCTGAAATTCAATGTTTTTGGTATTGAGAGTTGTTTTTTAGTAGGCTTAAATAACAGCTTGACATCTGAATATTTGCATTCTAAGATTAGATGTAAACTTAAGCTGTAAAGTTAATTTTTTTAACGAAAAAATTATTCTGAGGTCTTGTTCTTAGACTTTGTTGTTGGCACAGAAATATAACTAATCCTTTATGATTTCTTGGATTTTGGGTTAGAGCCAGTTTGGCAGATACCATGGATCATTTACTAGATTCATTATGTATTTATTTACCAGGTATTTTTTGTTTGCTTCGTATGTGCCAAGTCTGTCTTACGGAATAGTCTGTAATTTCAGGAGGGAACAAGAAAGTAATGGATGTGCGTGTAAATGATGTTATGAATTTGGAGGTAGAAAGAAGTTGAGGCAGTTCCTGTCTGGCTTTTTTTTTTTTTTTTCCTGTAAAGTAAGGCATGAGGTCATCATAGCCCACTTCTAGTGATGGTTCCTGGGAAAAGCTCCTTGAAGTGAGTTAAATTAAAGATTTCTCTATGGATAATAACCAACATTTATTATTTACCATAGGTAGGGCACCAGGTTAAACAGTGAGGAAGAATATAAAAGAGGGCCTTTACCCTCCGAGCTTATAATTTTGTTAGAGGAATATGGCATATACCAAAAAAGTAAGTAGCAACATAGGCAGCTAAGGTATGGTAAGGAATATATTGTACATATATAGTACTGTAGGAGTTCAAAAGATGAAGAGTACACTAGTGACTAGAGATTGGGTTGTTTAAGCTTTCTCCGTTGCTTGTCATCGCAGTAGTAGCCCAAGTGATCGTTCAGGATGACCCCTTTGTAAGTACCCTCTAGCACTGTACTGATTCCCAGAACAGTCAGTGATAATTTATCATGAAAACTATAAAAACTTAGCACAGATTCGTTACTTCAACAGAGTTTAAAACGGTATTTTTGGAACCGAGCTTTGAGCTTTGCGTACTTTAGAACACAATGTTTAGGAATGGGAAGTTGAGATTTCTGTGGCATTCATGATTCAAATATGTAGCTTCTTGAATTTATTTGGTGTGAGCTTAAGACTGCAGCTGAATTAACCAGCACATTCTCTTTCCTATTATTACTCTGAATTCCTTCTTTTTTAAAAATCTTTAATATTTGCTGTGTTGATGGTAAGGTAGAAAGAAGGGTTCCAGAGTCGGGGGTGGAGGGTGGGTATCTATAGTAATAAGAGCTATAGATTTTAGACAGGGGCGGGGTAGGGTGAGGGTTCTGTAGGATAAAATGTTTTAGAATTACTGTTCTTGTACTGTACTTTTGAGTGTTGTGAAAACTGACTAGCTATTAGTAGCATGGAAACAGAGCTGATAGAGATATCACCTCCACATGCATACAAAGAGATGAAACGCACAACAAGAACAAAACTATAAATACATACTCGAAGGAAAGATACAGGAAGTCCCCAGGTGCCAGAAGCAAAGAGAAATAAAATTAAAGCAGTAAGTGGGAGCTGGAGCTGCTACGGGAGCCTTTTAATCCTAGATATCTGTCCTAAGGGGCCTGGGGTGGAATTTTAGTGCACATGTGGAGACGGGAGATACGGCCTTGGACCCTTGCAGAATAGGAGAGCCGGCACTAAGGCCCAGATGTGAGGTCTAGAACCTAAAACAATCTGCTCATGGTAGATAGAGATTAGAAGAATTGCCCACTAGTCAAGCATCCAATAAAAATAAACCCAATGATACAACTATCTGAAAGAGAATAGAGGTGTGTGTAAAATGATTGAAGGGATAAAAGAAGGAAATGAAGCATGATAAACTAACAGAACATATGAAAAAGGAACAATAAGACTTGAAAACCATATCAAAACTTTTAGAAATTAAAAATACAGTTATGGACATTAGATAGGTTAAGTAGATCAGACAGATATTCTCGCTTTGGCTGGAAAGGAAAGCCTAGCAATAAATATATGGTTAAGAAGAACCAAACGTAAAATGTAATGACACAAAAACAGTTGAAAATAAAGGATTGAAATAAGACATAACTAGTCTGATACAAAAAAACAAAAGCAAAACGAATCAGAAAATACTGTTATTCAGACAAAAATAGATTTTTAAGACAAAAAGCATTATTAGAGAGAAAGAGAGCCATTACGTAATGATGAAAGGAGTAATTCACCGAGAAGAAATAATAATATTAAATCTGTATGTCCAAAATAACAACATTATCTCAAAGTATATGAAGCAGAAATTTACAGACTTCTAAAAATAAGTGGATTACTTACAGACATGGCAGAAGATTTTAGCACATTTTGTTCAGAAACAGATCACCATCACCTTCAACAAAAGCAAAAGCATAGAATATTTGAACAACACAATTAACAGATTTGATCATTTGGTATGTTTAAACTGTCTTCTAAAAAATAGAGTGTACATGTTCCCTTTCAAGTACGTGTGAAACATTTATAGATATTAAGCACATAGTAAACCACAAAGGGAATGGTTCCACAAATACCCAGGCATGATACCACATGGCTACATTTTTTTATTACAGTTCAGTACATGGAAAACTTACTTGATATTCCAAGTTTCATTTGAAAGTGATATTAACTGAATAATATATAAATGACATAATAATGGCTAAAACATTTAATGAGCACTTAATATGAGCCAGGCATACAGCTGAGTGTTTTGCATAT
This sequence comes from Trichechus manatus latirostris, assembly GCF_000243295.1. NCBI lineage: Eukaryota > Metazoa > Chordata > Mammalia > Sirenia > Trichechidae > Trichechus > Trichechus manatus. The sequence goes on from NW_004443941.1 coordinate 14,031,877, forward strand.
GTTATTCTGTTTAATCCTTTTAGCAACCACGTAAATTATAGGATACTATTAACATCTCTGGAGCCCTGGTGGCACGGTGGTAACGAGCTACAGCTGCTAACCAAAAGGTCAGCAGTTTGAATCCACCAGCCGCTCCTTGGAAACCCTGCAGGGCAGTTCTACTCTGTTCTGTGGGGTTGCTGTGAGTTGGAATCGACCCCACAGCAATGGGTTGGTTTGTTGGGTATTAACCGTCTTCGATAGATGAGAAAATTAAGGCTTAAAAATGTTAATTAATTTGCCCAATGTTTGCTAGCTGGAAAACCTCTGCTTTTAAGTATTACACTGTTACAGCCCCCCCCCTTATACCTTTTTATTGTAAAATATAGCCAGATAGAGAAAACTATGTAAAACAAATATGTAGCTTATTGAATTATTACAGTATTAACCCTTGTACTACCAACAGGTCAAGAAATAGAATTGTGTCCGCGATTGCAGAAGCTTTTTACCTGCCCCATTCCAGTCATAATCCCTTCCCTCCTCACTAAAAGCATTTTTATAATAATCATTTCCAGGCTTTAAAAAAAAAACAACCAAAAAATTTTAATATCGAAGTGTATATTCTTAAACAGTATGCTTTAATTTTGCCTATTTTTTCTCCCCACTTTTTCCTATGCAATTTACTTGTTTTGGCCTGTAGAGTTTCCCATAGATTTGATTTGGTGTTTTTGAAGAGTTCCCAGGTGGTGGTGTGTGCTTTCATCAAGAGATACATAATGTCTAGTGATTTTTATTTTTCTAATATTAGGAACTGTGGATACTCAGTAGTTAAATCAGTTAGCTCTTTGTTGTTCTTAGGTGCCATTGAGTCTGTTCGGACGCATAGTGACCCACATGTACAGCAGAACGAAACACTGCCTGGTCTTGCGCCTCACAGTCATTGCTATGTTTGAGCCCATTGTTGCAGCCACAGTGTCAATCCATCTCATTAAAGGTCTTCCTCTTTTTTGCTGACCCTCTACCTTACCAAGCATGATGTCCTTGTCCAGGGACTGGTCCCTCCTGATAACATGTCCAAAGTACCTGTACTTCTTCCAAAACAGACTTGTTCGTTCTTCTGGCAGTTCATGGTATATTCGGTATTCTTTGCCAACACCATAATTTGTAGGCATCAGTTCTTCTTCCATCTTCGTTAAATCATTTCCAGCTTTTGCATGCATATGAGGCATTTGAAAGTATCATGGCTTGGATGAGGCACACCTAAGTCCTCAAAGTGACATCTTTGCTCTCCAACATTTTATTTTAAAGAGGTCTTTTGCAGCAGAATTGCCCAGTACAATATGTCGTTTGATTTCTTGACTGCTGCTTCCGTGCGTTGATCGTGGATCCGAGTAAAATGAAATCCTTGACAACTCCAATATTTTCTCTGTTTATGGTGATGTTGCTTATTGGTCCACTTGTGAGGATTTTTGTGGTGTAATCCATACTGAAGGCTGTAGTCTTTGATCGTCATCAGTAAGTGCTTCAAGCCCTCTTCACTTTCAGCAAACAAGGTTGTGTCATCTGCATATCGCAGGTTGTTAATGAGTTTTCCACCAATCTTGATGCCACATGTTTCTTCATATAGTCTAGCTTCTCGGATTATTTGCTCAGCATACAGATTGAATAAGTATGATAAAAGGATACAACCCTGACAAACTCCTGATTTAAACCATGCAGCATTCCCTTGTTCTGTTCAAATGACTGCCTCTTGGACTGTGTACAGGTTCCATATGAGCACAATTGTGTGTTCTGGAATTTGCATTCTTCACAGTGTTATCCATAATTTGTTCTGATCCATGCAGTCAAATGCCTTTTCATAGTCAGTAAAACACAGGTAAACATCTTTCTGGTATTCTCTGCTTTCAGCCAAGATCCATCTGACATCAGCAGTGATAGCCCTCGTCCACATCCTCTTCTGAATCTGGCTTGAATTTCTGGCAGTTCCCTGTCAACGTACTGCTGCAAACATGTTCAAATAATCTTCAGCAAAATTTTACTTGCATTTGATATTAATGATATTGTTCCATAATTTCTGCATTCTGTTGGATCACCTTTCTCTGGAATGGGCAGAAATATAGATCTCTTCCTGTCAGTTGGCCAGGTAGCTGTCTTCCAGTTGGCCAGGTAGCTGTCTTCCAAATTTCTTGGCACAGACGAGTAGCACCCGTTTGTTGAAATATTTCAATTGGTATTCTGTCAATTCCTGGAGCCTTGTTTTTTGCAACCTCTTGACATTAGTTGAATGTCAACTAATTCTTTTTGGTACAATGACTGTATTCCTTCCATCTTCTTTTGATGCTTCTTGCATCATTCCCGTATTTTGCCCGTTGAATACTTCAGTATTGCAACTCGAGACTTGAATTTTTTTTTTTCCCCGTTCTTTCAGCTTGAGAAATGCCGAGTGTGTTCTTCTTTTTTGGTTTTCTAACTCCAGGCCTTTGCACATTTCGTTATAATACTTAACTTTGTCTTCTGGAGCCGCCCTTTGAAATCGTCTGTTCAGCTCTTTTACGTTCATCATTTCTTCATTTGCTTTAGCTTCTCTACGTTCAAGAGCAAGTTTCAGAGTCTCTTCTGACATCCATTTGGGTCTTTTCTTTCTTTCCTGTCTTTTTAATGACCTTTTGCTTTCTTCATGTATGATGTCCTTGATGTCATCCCACAACTCGTCTGGTCTTTGGTCATTGGTGTTCAGTGCATCAAATCTATTCTTGAGATGGTCTCCAAATTTGGGTGGGATATAGTCAACATTGTATTTTGGTTCTCATGGACTTGTTTTAATTTTCTTCAGCTTCAACTTGAACTTGCATATGAGCAGTTGATGGTCTGTTCCACAGTCAGCTCCTGGCCTTGTTCTAGCTGATGATATTGAGCTTTTCCATCATCTCTCCTCACAGATGTAGTCTATCTGATTCCTGTATTTTCAGTCCGGTGAGGTCCACTGTTCAGTCGCCATTTATGTTGTCCGTTTCTATCACCAAGGCCATATTTTCCAATTACTGATCATTCTTCGTTTCCAACTTTTGCATTCCAATCACCAGTAATTATCAATGCATCTTGACTGCATGTTTGATCAATTTTAGACTGCAGAAGTTGGTAAAAATTTTCAATTTCTTCATCTTTGGCATTAGTGGTTGGTGTGTAAATGTGAGCAGTAGTCATATTAACTGGTCTTCCTTGTGGGGATATGGATATTATCCTATCACTGATAGCGTTGTACTGTAGGATAGATCTTCAGATGTTCTTTTTGATAATGAATGTGATAGTGTTCCTCTTCCATTTGTCATTCCCGGCATAGTAGACCATCTGATTGTCTGATTCAGAATGGCCCGATACCATTTCATTTCAGGTCACTAATGCCTGGGATATTGATCTTTATGTTTTCCGTTTCATTCTTGACAACTTCCAATTTTCCTAGATTCATACATTCTACATTGCGTTTTCCAATTATTAATGGATGTTTGCAGCTGTTTCTTCTCGTTTTGAGTCATGCCACATCAGTAAATGAAAGTCCCGAAAGCTTTACTCCATCCACGTCATTAAGGTCGACTACTTAGAGGAGGCAGCTCTTCCCCAGTCGTATTGTGTCTTCCAACCTGAAGGGTTCATCTTCTAGCATTATATCAGACAGTGTTCTGCTGCAATTCGTAAGGTTTTCACTGGCCAGTGTTTTCAGAACTAGACTTCTTCATAGTTTGTCTTGGTCTGGAAGCTCCACTGAAACCTGTCCACCATGAGTGACCCTGCTAGTATTTGAAATACTGGTGGCATAGCTTCCAGCATCACAGCAGCATGCGTGCAAGCCACCACAGTACGACAAACTAACAGATGTGTGGTGGAATTAACTCATTAGATATTACAGAATAGTGATTCTCCAGTTTTATTATTTCTTTTTCATTTATTGCTGGAATGTTGGAATGTTTCTGTAGAGAATTTTCCCTTCATCTAATACTTGGTTACCTCATAGTTTAGTTTGCATCAGAGGCAGAATAAAATCTATATTTGCTGTTATTTACTAGTTTTCAAAATGATGGCTTGATTTTTCACTAGTATCTTTCAACAGTAACCAATTTTTTTGTTTTTAAGTATCATTTTGAACTCATGGATTTCACTTACAGTTATCTTTATTGATGATGCTCACATTGTCCCATCTTTGGCCAGTGGGAGCCTCTTCAAGTTGGCTCTCTGCCCGTATATAGTTTACATTTTAATGAATACACACATATATATAAGCATATGTATGTGCAGCCTTTAAAACACATGCACAAACTAAACACATTGTTCTGTATATTTTGCTTTTTTATACTTACTATATACTATCGCCCTGGTGGCACAGTGGTTAAGAGCTATGGCTACTAACCAAAAGGTCAGCAGTTTGAATCCTCCAGCCACTTCTTGGAAACTTTATGAGGCAGTTCTACTCTGTCCTGTAGGGTTGCTTTGAGTTGGAATTGACTTGACGGCAGCGGGATTTTTTTTTAGTGTATTGGAGATAGTTTCACATCAGTCTGTATAGAACTGCTTTGTATTGTTAATGACCATATAATACTGCTATTACCAGTTGCCCTTGAGTTGATTCCAGTTCATGGTGACCCCATCTGTGTCAGAGTTAGCACTGTGCTCCATGGAGTTTTCAGTGGCTGATTTTTCAGAATTAGATTGCTAGGCCTTTCTTCCGAAATGTCGCTGGGTACACTCGAACCACTAACCTTTATGTTAGCAGCTAAGCACGTTAACTATTTGCACCACCCTGGGACTCTATATTTTTATTTAACAAATCCTTATTGATGGACATTTTGATTGTTATCTGGCAGTATTAAAAACAAGACTGCGATAAATATCTCGGTACATCTGCTTTGTCCACGTTTCATAGCTGCAGGATCAGTTCCCAGAAACGGAATGGCTAAGTAGTAACTTCTACCAAATTGCCCGCCATAGAACAATTAAGGACTCTTTTTTCACTTCTATTCACCTTTGATAATACTAGTTTGCTATCAAACTTTTTGATCTTTGATAATCTGCTAGATGAAAAATGATATTTTATTATAGTTTTTATTTGAATTTCATTTGTATTTCCTTAATTCTTAACTGCCTGTTTATGTACTTGGCCCAATTTTCTATTGAATTGTTAGCTTTTTTTTCCACATTGACTTGTAGGCATTCAGATATAAGGAAATTACCTTTTTGTGATATGTGCTGCAGTTATTTTTTTTCCCCCTATACTGCTTTTGACTATATGGTGTTCATTTTCCTAGCAGAATTTTAAAACATTTTATATGTTGTTCAGATATACTAAGTTTTTTAAAACAAACAATCCACACTTAGAGAACCCTTCAATAGTAAGGTGCCAACCTGATGTCCCATAATCTGCTAATACTTTATTGTGTATTTTCTACAAACAAGGATATTCTCCTGAATAACCGTACTACAGTTACCAGAATCAGAAAGCATACTACAGTTATCAAAATCAGAAAGCTAACATTACTATCGTATAATCTTTAGACCCCATTCAAGTTTTGCTAACTGCCCTAATAGCATTCTTTCAGCAAAAAGATCCAGTTCAGAGTCACATGCTGCATTTACTTGCTATATCTCTTTAGTCCCCTTCCATTCCAAACAGTGTCCTTCAGTCTGGAACAGTTCCTCAGTCTTTCTTTGACTTTCATGACTTTGACAATTTGGAAGATTACAAGCCAGTTATTTGTAGAACAAATTAGGATTTGTCTTATGCTTCCTCATAATTAGAAGTGATGCTGTGATCTTGTATGCTATCAGGTAGCATACAGTCTCGATTTGTCCTATTAATGATGATGTTCACTTTGATCACTTGATTTCAGGCACTGCCTGGCATCTCCACTACAGAGTTACTCTTTTTCCCTTTCTATTTAGTAACTATTTTGTGGGGAGGTACTTTGGCTATCACATTCGTCATCAAACTTGCAATTTATTCATGAATATCACTTATTTATGTATATCACTATGGATTTATGGTTTTCTGTTTTATTCCATAAGTTATAATCCTTTTACGTCATTAATTTTGATGTTCCAGTGCAAATTTGCCAGTTGGAGCCCGTTCAGGCTGACTTCTATGTCTTTCTGACAGATCCTCATTAGTCTTTGAGCAGTTTACTTTCTAGCACAATATATTTAGGCTCATATACTTCCCTGCCCAGCCCTAGAATCAGCAATTTCTCCAAGGAGACTCCATTCCTTTTATGGGAAATGGTATTCAGAAGCCAAGATCCAATTGCTAGATAATGCTCATTGCTTTTGGAGTATCATTGTTTCCAGGTTCTGTAGTGAACAGAGCTAGGGAATACACACACACATACACACACACACTTACATCTATATTTGTATATTGAAAACCAGAGTTCACACTGAACTCCAATTCCATCTAACACTACAAGGTTTATCTTAGCGTTCTCTTCATATTTAGAACTCCCTTCTCTGAGAAACTTTGCTTTCATTATCCTGTTTGCTCAACCCCCATGTTGTTCGTAATTAATCTTCCATCTTCGCCTTCCCCTCTCCTGTGTGGATGCTCTGGCTCTAACTGCCCATTCCAGGCTTCCTTCTGACCCCTCTTAAGCTCCAACATTGCCTAACACCGGCTGCCCTCTGCTGGACGCCCTCTTCACCCACTTCGACTCTGATACCCCTTTCCCTATCATTGTTTATTTGTTGTTGTTAGGTGCCATCCAGTTTAGTTAGTTGTCGGCTGCAACTAATGTAGAGCTTCTGTATGTTGTTTTTGTTAGTTGTCGAGGAGTCAATTCCTGACTCATGGAGATGCCATGTGTGCAGAATCGAACTGCTTCATAGGGTTTTCAAGGCTGTGACATTTTGGAAGCAGATTGTCAGCCTGTCTCTCAAGGCGCTTCTGGGTGGATTGGAACCACCAACCTTTTGGCTGGTAGTTCAGCATTTCACTGTTGGCACCACCTGAGGACTCCCAGCTGTGACACCCCTTGCCAGGCTGCCCTCCTCACCCCATTGGGGCTCTGATGAAGAAGTATCCACCCCCACCTTCTCACTCCCCATATTTAAGTATAAATATGTACTTATATTGGAATTTATTTTGCAATAAGAAATGAAGTAGAAACCCAACATTTCCTTCAGATAGTGTCTTAGTTATCTACTGCTGCTTTAACAGAAATACCACAAGTGGATGGCTTAACAAACAAAAATTTAGTTTCTCACAGTTTAGGAGGATAGAAGTGCAAATTCAGGGTGCCAGCTCTAGGAGAAGACTTTCTCTCTCTGTCAGCTCTGGAGGAAGTCCTTGTCTCTTTGAGCTTCTGCTCTTGGACAGTCTTCGTGTGGCTTAGCATCTCTCTTCTCCATCTCTGTGTCTTTCTCTTTTATATCTCAAAAGAGATTGACTTAAGACATACCCTGCACTAAATCTGTCTCATTAACATAACAAAGACAACTCATTCCCAAATGGGATTATAACCACAGTCATCGAGGTTAGGATTTACAACACATATTTTGGGGGGACACAATTCAATCCATAATAGATGGTTATTCAGTTGGCTGGAATTTTTTATAAAAGTTTTATCTTCTGCCCCAAAAAAGTAATTTAAAATTTTAAGAAAGTACTGCATCCACTGAGCTTTTTAAAAAAATGGATATCATTTTTCTTACTGCTTTTGTTTATAACAGATGATGATGTACCTGCAGATATGGTTGCAGAAGAATCAGGTCCTGGTGCACAAAATAGCCCATACCAACTTCGCAGAAAAACTCTGTTGCCGAAAAGAACAGCGTGTCCTACAAAGAGCAGTATGGAGGTAAGTTAAATGTAATTTAATTGATTTTGTAATGAAAGAATTTTTAGGAAACAAAGAAAAAGGAAGTGTCATCATTTTTTAAAAGTAATGGTTATGTATGGTAGAAATATTTGTTTAATTTGCTTTTGTTTTTGTAGGGTGCCTCAACTTCCACTACGGAAAACTTCGGTCATCGTGCAAAACGTGCAAGAGTATCTGGAAAATCACAAGATCTATCAGGTACTTCCTATGGGTAAACTAAAGGATAGAGTAAAATAATTTTTAAAATTTATGTTTGATAGCAAAAAATTAAAATTAAACTAAGTATAGTTGAGTATTACATTTGGGATTGAGATATACATTAGAACCCTGACCTTTCCCTCATTGACTTTTATTATATAAAGATGTTTTTTAAATATTTATTTTAACCAGTTTTTGAGATGGTACAGTCGGTAAAAGAAAGAATCCTAGATAAATCAAGATAAAAGCAGATAAACAAGTGTCATCTATGAAAGAAAAGTTCTTATAAAGTGATCATCATCAAATAATAAGAGCTACTACTCGTTAGATAAAATGAAAATTGTGCTGCTTCAATAATGAGAAAGTTGTTGCTAGCATGATAAATAGGTTTTTTGTAATCTGTTTATTCATCTCTTTGTAGCAGCACCTGCTGAACAGTATCTTCAGGAGAAACTGCCAGATGAAGTGGTTCTAAAAATCTTCTCTTACTTGCTGGAACAAGATCTTTGCAGAGCAGCTTGTGTATGTAAACGCTTCAGTGAGCTTGCTAATGATCCAATTTTGTGGTAAGTGAAAACCTATTCCTTATTATCTTGAGATATATTGTTTGCTGCCCCAAATGCTAAAGATAGTAGGGACATTGAAGTGTCCCGTTTATTAGTTACCTGTTTATCACAAATGTGGCCTGTTAGTCAAGGCATGTTTATAAAACAGTAAATAAAGTACTTTCTCTGCTATTTGTCATTTAATAGCAACTGAGCAATTTTGGGAAACATTTTTCATTTAATTGCTTTTTTAGACACAGGACAAGACCTAATTTATAATAGCTATTAAATACGACAGTTTAGTGGACCCAATAATTCTGTTGAAAAATTTTCTTGCCTTATGTTCAAATCTTCCTAATAGTAGTTTGCGCTAGCTGTTTGCGCCACCTAGGGACCTGCATAATTAACAGAGAAAAATTAGAAATAATCTAAATGCCCAGCAGTAAGGGAATGAATTACATAAACGATGTAATGTCTACTTGAAGGGTTGTCGTGGAGCTGTTAGCAGTGATTCTTGTAGAATGTTAATAATGTGAGAAGGGCTGTGTTTTAAAAAGGGAAGAGCAGAATATAAAGTTTTATATGCTACATACTCAAAACTGTAATAAATGAAACTGTAGAAAGCAAAAAAACTGGAAGGAATAATGTAAAAAAAAACAAACAGTTGCTGTAGGGTCACCTCAGACTCACAGCAGCTCCGTATGTGTCAGAATAGAACTGTGCTCTATAGGGTTTTCAGTGTCTGATTTTTCAAAAGTAAATCACTAGGCCTTTCTTGGAATGTGCCTCTGAGTGGACTCGAACGCCAACTTTTTCAGTTATCAGCTGAGTGTATTAACCATTTGTACCACCCAGGGACTCCTGGAAGGAAATATAGTAAACTATTAGTAGTGAATATAGTGAAACTATAGTTTATCTTTTTTGAAAAGTATTTTCTATATTTTACAACAGTTATGTATTACCTTTATGATGATGAAAATAAAGTACACTTTATATTTTAAGGAAGAAAAATTATATTTTAGAAGGAAGAAATGAGAACGAAGAGCAGAGGAAGATAACTATTATAGTTACTGTTACTCTGGTGGTGGTTCTTGATAGGAAGTGAACAGATTGAACAGATTGAAGATAGAGGAAAAATTAGGAAGTGAACAGATTGAAGAAGGAGGAAAAATTAAGTTCAAAATATTTTGTTGAAAATCGTCATTTTCAGTAAAAACTGTATGAGGCTGTTACATTAGGGGTGGCATTTTTTCCCGTGTTAAACAGTTAAATTTTAAAGAAATTGTTTATATGCTGTTACATTGTATTAACCAAAATATGTTTTACGTTTAAAGTTCTGTATTTTGATAGTCATTTGTCTGTTCTTGTTACCTCTGTTCTTTATTCAGTAATTCTGATCCATTTTCATGTTTTTGAAGACCTCAAATAATTATTATACTTGTTTAAAACATTATTAATCTAAAAGGCAATTTATGAAGAAATCTTTTAATTCACCCCCACCACCCCACCCCAGGAAACGATTATACATGGAAGTATTTGAATATACCCGCCCTATGATGCATCCAGAACCTGGTAAATTCTACCAGATTAATCCAGAAGAGTATGAACATCCAAACCCTTGGAAAGAGAGTTTCCAGCAGTTGGTATGAAGTATAAATACAAAACACTGATTTATTTATAATATACATTTTTAAATGAAAGTTTCTTTTAAAGAGAAAAAAGTAAATTTAAATTCAAGAATGCATTTTAAAAGTAAGCCAGTGAACATTTATCAGCCAGCAAAATATTCAGCTATCTTTGTCACTGCTTGACATGTTTATTAATTATTTATCCAGTGGCAGTAAGTCTGGAGAGCAGTTATGACTTCTGTGGGTTTATTGGAACTTTTATTTAAATTATTAGTTTTCAGTATTTGTTTTAAAATTTCAAGTTTAGTGTAATTTCCATACGGTCCTTTACCAGTGGTTCTGAACTGGGGGTGATTTTGCTTCCCAGGGGACATTTGGCAGTGTCTGGAGACATTTTTGGTTGTCCCAGCTGGAGGGAAGGGAGCTAACTGGTAACCAGTGAGTGAGGGTGGGTTTGCTGCTAAATACCCTGCAATCCACAGGACAGCAACCACAACGAAGAACTATATGCCACAAAGTGTCAGTAGTGCTGAGGTTGAGAAACCCTGAACTTTCTTATTGAGTCATGGCCTGTTCCAGATTTTCCATTGTACTGTTGATAGAATATTAGTTGGAATAATTGGGAGTTTTTAATTTAATAAAAGTTATAAATATAGTGGTGAATTAAAATTTTAGAATATAATATTTATGTTAGTATTCAGTGGTTTTTTTCTGTTGTGTTTGCTTTTGACATCTTAGTATAAAGGTGCACACGTAAAGCCGGGATTTGCGGAACATTTCTACAGTAACCCTGCAAGATATAAAGGAAGAGAAAATATGTTGGTATGTTTGGTTTGTATTCTTATAAGACTTAAAATGGGAATCTCTCAGTTCTGTACTGACACTTTTTTTCCCCCCTTAGTATTATGATACTATTGAAGATGCCCTTGGTGGGGTTCAAGAAGCTCATTTTGATGGACTTATCTTTGTTCATTCTGGAATATATACTGATGAGTGGATATATATTGAATCTCCAATCACCATGATTGGTGCAGGTATTTTGAAATACATTATCATTAGAATTTTAACATTTTATTCATATTATTTGATTTACATGATGAGTTTTTTTAATGCTAGTGACTTAAAATCCAGTTGAACCTTAATAATAGCTTAATGGTAGGAAAGAATAGGAGTAAAGATATCTTGCATATTTTATGTGAAAGAAACAAAAACATAAGAGTTCAGAAATTATTGATATGCTATGTCTTAATGTCAGTACTTTCTCCCACTGCTCTTCAGTCATCTGTTAAAAAAAGGAAAATTATTTGTTAATTCTTTTATTTGAAAATAAAGATGTTAATGTTTCTATTGCTATGATTTTAATGGAACTGAAATGTAATATTTAAATATATTTCGTTTTGAACTATTGCAGAAGTATTTTTATGGCCAAGTTTCTATGAATAGCTTTAAGGAGATACTTGTTGAGTACTCATCAGTCATCTGAAGATTTGTGCTACTTCTGATTTTTAAGGATACAGTAATACAGACCATTTTAAAATAGCTAGTAATTATTACTTCTAATGAAATTTGCAGTTACTGCCTCTCGTTTGCATTTCCTACTTCCCCCCTCCATTTCCACCATAAAGAAAAGTAGGGGGCAGGGTGGTTAGAAAATTTTTGTCTAGAGATTTTCATTACCTTCCAAATCAAGACTACTATTGTCAATAAATTTAAATACAGATGTCTGCCTTTCTCTCCGGTGCTGCTGCTGTTGGTGACTTTGTTTCCACAAGAAACCATTTTTGAAATGTCACTTCATTTGGTATTAAATACTATTTATAATTGAATCTCATTAAAAGATTTATTATACGTAGATTTGAGTATAATGATAATCAAATAATATCCCCTTAAAGGCTGATAAAATCTAGTTAACTGATAAAGTGGGTATTAGTCCTGTCTAATCAATACTAATGTTTTTAAAAAGCCCCCAATAAAAGTACCTGATTTAAAGCCATTTTAAAAAAAAGATTCCACTGTATTAGTTTTATAGCAGAGTATTTTTACTGATTGAAAAAAGTAATTTTTAAAAAATTTATATTTCATCTGTCTGGTAAAGGTAATATGCTTTAAAATATCTTCTCCACAGCACCTGGAAAAGTAGCAGACAAAGTTATAATTGAAAACACTAGAGATTCAACTTTCGTTTTTATGGAAGGTTCTGAGGATGCTTATGTTGGATATATGACAATAAGGGTAAGAAATTTTAAGATGTAAAATAATACATTTTGAAATCATTAAGATGGCAGTGGTTGTCTATTTCAAACAAAATTTCTACTTTTCAGTTTAACCCTGATGATAAATCTGCCCAACACCACAATGCACACCACTGCTTAGAGATTACAGTCAACTGCAGCCCTATTATCGATCACTGTATCATCCGAAGTACATGTACAGGTTAGTGTTTCATTTCTCTTTTATCATTAAATGAGTCACTGTTTTTGGCCAGTAGATTTTTAAATAGAGGTGTTTTCTTACAGTTGGTTCTGCAGTATGTGTTAGTGGTCAAGGAGCATGTCCCACTATCAAGCACTGTAACATCAGCGACTGTGAAAATGTTGGACTTTATATAACAGATCATGCACAGGTATTTTTAAATATTGTTTCTTGTTTCTTTTTTAATTGTTATAAAGCTCTACTAATTTTTTATTTCTGAATAATTGTTGTAGGGAATATATGAGGATAATGAAATTTCCAATAATGCTTTAGCTGGGATTTGGGTTAAAAATCATGGAAACCCAATTATTAGACGGAATCATATTCATCATGGACGTGACGTTGGTGTGTTCACATTTGATCATGGCATGGTAAGAACATTTATTCGCAACAGAAAAACTGACTCTGTATCAGTTAAATTTCAAATGTTTCAGCATTATTTTCTTACTACCCAGTTACCTAAATTGAAGAGTAAAAGCAACTTCAGCATTCTATTTTAAAATGTCCAATATTTTATTCTGTGAATTTGTGCATCTGACATTATATCTGTGTAGAGATGATGGAGCCCTTAGGGAGTTAATATGACGTTTGAGAGGAGTATGGTCTAATCCAGTAGGTCTCAAACGTAAGTGTGCATACAGATCACCCAGAATCTTTTTGAAAATGAAAATTCCTATTCTGTCCCAAACATAATAAATCAGAATTTCTGAGGCTGGGGACCGGGATATATATTTTTAATAAGCACCCTAACTGAGTCCAGTGCAGGCTGTCTGTGGGCTACACTTGAGAAATAATGGTCTCAGCATTAGTTTGACTTCTGTTTTATTTCTCTTAAAATTTTTCAACTAACAGGACTTTATAATAGAGATAAAAACCAAAGCCAAAGCCATTGCCACTGAGTCAGTTCTGACTCATAGTGATCCTATAGGACAGAGTACAACTGCCCCATAAGGTTTCCATGGAGCGGCTGGTGGATTCGAACTGCCGACCTTTTGGTTAGCAGCCGAGCTCTTAACCACTGCACCACCAGGGTTCCTTAATAGAGACAGTAACTATAGAATATCAATCTAAAACTGTTATGGGTAGTTACGTTAGGCATCCTTATGAGTGATGTTACGTTTTAAATGCCATATAATTTTACAAAATTTTCTTTTATTTCAAAATAATCTTATTTGTCTATTCAGATACTCTTTTCATTTAATGTCTCACTTTCCTTGAGGTGGTTTTCAAGTCCTAGTACAGCATTAGCAACATTTTATGTTTTGTTGTGGTGGTGTCAAAGAAATTGGAGAGGATGTGGCGATATGGTGGCAAACAGTCAAGGTTATGGTGAGGTTTTCTTGTTATTATATGGTGTTAAGCAACATAGGCTTCACCTGTACACGTTGTCAATGGCAAAGGAAAAATTTTATTTTCACTGTTTGTGCCTGAAACCCTAATAAAAGCCCTTTCTTAAACTGAACTGCACTATGAGGAATACGCCTTTATCAAGGGCTGGTTCGACCTGAATAGCTTAAGACCAAAGGCCAGTTCATCACATTAGCCAATTCCTGAGGTAACTAACTTGAGAAAAACAGTTCCCTTACAACTCAGACTGTAGCTTGGGCCTGTAGGTAAGAAAGCAGTGAAGAGATGACCACTTACCCTTTTCCAGCAGGCATATGGAGTTGATATTTTGTTGCAGATTGTAGCACTCTTTTCTAAGGAGGGGAGGATTGGAGGAGTCAGGGCAAAGGTATGGAGGCATGAAGTCTTGAGAATCTGCCCTCCCTTAGAGCCAGTAGAACTTTCCAATTTTCATAATGCTTATGCTCTCAGCTGGGATGTTTAGTTTGAGAGCAGGTTAAGAGGATAACCAAAAGGTATTACAGAAGCATTGCTTAAGGCGTGACTTGATGTTGTGGCATGCTGAATTGATAAAGGGAGTCCCTGGGTGGGCAAATGGTTAACGAGAAAGGTTGGAGATACAAATCCATCCAGAGGCACTTCAGAAGAAAGGCCTGGTGATCTACTTCCAAAAAATCAGCCATTGAAAACCCTGTGAAGCACAGTTCTACCCTTACACACATGGAGTTGCCATGAGTTGGATTCTACTTGAGGACAACTGGGTTTTTTTGTTTTTTCTTTTTTAATTGGTCAGGGTGCCCACAGAGTTTCTGACAAGTTGTTGTCATTTAAAAAAGACTAGGTAATCACACACACTAAAAAGATTTTTAAGTCATTGGCTATAGTTTCTAGATGGAGCTATTATTTTATATTGGAACTATACTGTGCCAATATTTCACTACTAGTATTGCCTTTAGGCTGTGCCCTAGAGTTACAACACTTCAAGTATTATGTTTATGCATGCAAATGATTTGTGGTACCAACATAATTTTAACTGGAGTACAGGTTCCTTATTTTTAAAAGACCTGTGGTGAGGGTAACTTATTTCAGGTCACTGTATAATTTATTCATCATGAACCTTGATACAGTATTTTTTATAAATTTGGGCTTTTAAATCTTATAGCATTTTTTAAAACAACTCTAGGCAATGCTATAGATATTCCTATTGAAGATTAATGAGGATATTTGTGAAGTATGGTAGATTTGTAAGAGAAGAATGGAAAACAAGCATATCTTTATCTGTTGTGTCTGTTTTAGTATTATAACACAGTCCTTAAAAGCCCTTTGGTGGAATGTTTTCCTATTCCAAGTATTCTTTTGGCTTGTTTTCATTTTGTATTGGTAGCTTTTGATTGGTAGTATGATGTCACTAAGGAGACCATTTTAAATCCCCATCTACCCATCACCCATCTTTGTTGTATATGGAACTTCAAAGAACATCAGAATAAACATTCAAACTAGTGCCTCTATCTTTAAAAATGTTCATGTTTCTTGTTCTCTGAAATTGTCTTCTTTTCCCCTTGTCTATGACATACTTAGAATTTAAATTCTTAAGAATTAAGTTTAAAAGATTTTCTGTACTTTTTTAAACAAATTAATGTAGTATTGTTAAAAATAATACTACATGCCCCATGTGAAAGATCCCTCTAGAATTTCAAAGGATATGATTCTAGAATTTGCCTTAATATTGTGAACTGCATGCTTAAACTTTAAAGTATTAACTCCCCCTATGAAAAATGAGGAAATTAACATACTTCATATTTCAGCCTATCTCCACCCCCCTATATTCTCATTTTTCTTTTGTAAAGGTTTATGACATTTACATTCTTAGAGTTCGTGGCCTATATTTACTTAATATTATTTACCACAGGTCCTTTTATCATTTTCTCCATTACTGGATTTTTTATTTTGATTCATTCTTGAATCAAATTCTTCATTGATTCATTCTTGGTATGGTGGGGTTTTGTCATCTAGCCACTCATTTATTCATTCATCTATTTAAGAAGGGCTTATGGATATTGTAGATTGAATTCTTGCCAGTTGATAATGCCTGTCGATTGCCTTTTAACTGGGCTGAGTATACAGTTTTGGTTATACTTTCTGAAGGATTCTATAGACATTTTTCTACTTCTAGCATGAGTGTAGTTGAGAAGTCTGAGATCCATCCTGGTTTTTCTTCTTCTGGTAGTGATTTGCTTTTCTACCTCAGTATCCATGTGTTGGATGTTCTTTTCCTGTAAGTTGTGTGTGATTTCCTCACGTCTATTCATGTCCCTTACTGTGTATCCATAGTCTTATCTGTTTTCTTGTTATTATTTTTCTTCCAAATTGGTTTTTATCTCTAATTTTTTTAATGGAATTTTTCTGACATACGCCAACGTAAAACGGATAGTGTGAATTCCCATGTACCCATCACCCCTCTTCAACAAGTATCAGTTCACGGCCGGTTTTATTTAATCTCTACCTTCTCACCCATTCTTTACTCCCTTCTTTACTGTGGATTATTTTGAAGCCAATCCCAGACATCAGTTGATCTGTAAATATTTTAACATGTACCATTAAAAGATGGGGATTCTTTCTTTTTCCTTTTTTTGTATAACCGTAATGCCAGTCTCACTGCTTAAAAATAATTCCTTAATGTCATCTTTCCCAAATTTACCAATCAAGTATGTCATCCCTACTTCTGGCAGAGAGAGACCAAGAGCTAGACTAATTGAGCTCCCTCCTCATGCTTGGAAACATCAAAAGTGGTGCATTGTTCCAATCTGACATTAAGGTCTTTTAGTCCAACCTTTTTTGTTGTTGTTCTTGTTTTTTTTTCCTTTGATGATCAGTTTTGCCATAATAGTATATATACATTCAGTGTACATTCACTTTTTTATTTGGTATAAAATCAAAGAAGGAAGAACTTTTTTTTATATTTGAAGATGCTATTCAATTTGATATAATTCCCTGATTTGAAAAAAAAGAATAAATTATAATCCAAATGTAGATATGCAATTTATAGATAATTTGCACTTTATTTGTGGAATATGAAACCTGGAAACTATTTCTGAATGTTCTTCTTGGAGTCTGTTTTCTTAAAGAATTAAATATGTGGTGTACTAGAGTATTCAAAGTTATGTCCCACTTTAACTTCTAGTAAATTTAGCAGAAAGTTCAACAGCTCCGAGTTGAGTACTTGTATGGATATATATAGATGCTCGAGAGGTTAGAACAGTCTTCTCTTCTCAAGGAGCTAATGATCAAGTAGAAATAGATATAATAAATGTAGTAAGTAGTACATGGAAATGGCATAAGAAAAATTACTAGTGTTAAAGGAAATTTAAAGAGAGAAGGGAACACATTCAGTTTTTAAAGGGAAATAGAAGAATGAAATGACTTTTTCAGAAGTGTCATCTTGTAAATATGTTATTTTTTTCTCTCTTAATATTCAGTCTTAATTGACTCTTTCAACTTAGGATATCTGTATTACAGTAACTTTCATTCTCATTATTAAAATAGAACGTGTCCATTATAGAAAAGTCAGGAAATTCAGAGAAGTATAAAGAATATAAAAATCATCCATAATCCTACTACTCAGATAATCAACTCCCTCATATTTTTGTTTCATCCTCCAAATGGTTTTTAAGTAAAATTTGAGATCATGCTTAATATATACTATTTTGAAGCCTGTTCATTTGACACAATAGCATGTGTATAGCATGAGCGTAAATCTTCAAAAATATTTTCCTTAGCCAGTCCCCCATTACTGGATCAAGATGAACGTTTTTTATATTTACCTGGATTTACTGAATAGATCTTTCCTGGTTTGTTTTTTTCCCCTGGCTTTGAATTTACTCAGGCTAATCAGAGGATTTCTAGTCGTTTTAGTTGTTGTTAGTTGCCATTGAGTCACCCTGACTCGTCGCAGGCCCACGCACAACAGAATAAAACTCTGCCAGGTCCTGCGCCGTCTCCATGATGGGTTGCAGATCAGACCGTTGTGATCCAGAGGGTTTTCACTGGCTGATTTTTTGGAAGCAGATCATCAGGCCTTTCTTCTTAGTCCATCTCTGTTTGAAAGCTCCACTGAAACCTGTTCAGAATCATAGCAACATGCACGCCTCCACTGACGAATGGGTGGTAGCTGCCCATGAGGTGCCTTGGCTGAGAATCAGATGCAGGTGTCCCTCATGGGAGGTGAGAATTCTAAAACTGAACAACCAGTACCCTTCTTCATTTTACTAAAGCATTTAAATCTGTCTGTTCTTAATCTTGAACATTTTCTGATACTTAATTTTGGGGTATAGTTTAAAAAAAATTTTTTTTTAAACATTCTTTTTGGAAAGTAGCCTCTACCTAAGGGATTAAATTTATTGTTTTTCAGGGTTACTTTGAAAGTTGCAACATACACAGAAACAGGATAGCAGGCTTTGAAGTGAAAGCTTACGCTAACCCTACAGTGGTTCGATGTGAAATTCACCATGGGCAGACTGGAGGAATATATGTCCATGAAAAAGGAAGAGGACAGTTTATAGAGAATAAAATCTATGCAAACAACTTTGCGGGTGTATGGATTACCTCAAATAGTGACCCAACAATAAGGTATTTACATATAATTATGGTTAGAAATTACTTTTTCACCTTAGGTTTTGTTATAAGACAAGTCAAGATAACTTAGCCTTAACTGTTAAAAGTTTTTCCTAGGTATCTCAATACTGTTTAATAGATTTTACTAATAAAAGTTGCAAATCTGAATGAGCATAGTTACTATATTTTTTTTTGTATTGTTTGTTTTTATTACTGATCTAAGCCATGCACTATATGATTTTATGAACAATTGCAAATGCTGTGATTTTTATTTAAATTCATCAAACTGCATCATAGATTAGTAAATAGGACTGTGACCTTTCCTTGGGACCTGAATGATCTTGTCTTCTCGTCTTTTTCTGAGAATCAGCAGGTAGAATAGCTCAGGGAACTAATTGCCTCAAAGATTCTTGGACAGAGAGATCAGGACTATAAAAAAGTCAAGACTTTAAGCTCTCACTTTTCTCTAATAGTTCCTGCTGTGCTCTCTGGCCACAGTAAGAAAACAAATAGATTCAGTCTTAAAGGCATTGACCAGGATTGTAGAACAGAGCTATTATAATTTAATCAAAGACCATAAATTATTTTAATTGTCAAATTTTATTTTCCACTGGCTTTATAAGAGTAGATTATGGGACTTCCATGTTGTTAATATTTAGCAAATGTTTCTAGTTAAAATTTTCTTTTTAATGTATTGGCTATTTTGAAGGGAATTTTTAATAATGCTGTTTTGTCTCAGGTACTAGATAACTTTTCCAAATCCTTAGATCTTAGAAAGAACTAGAAGGAAACTTAGAAATCGTCTTGTGTGGGTCCCTTGTTTTACAGATTAGGAAATAGGACCCATAGAAGTTAAATAATATGTCCAAGCTCACATGACCACGAGTGGCCTTACATTTGTACAAAACAAGTAAGCTTTGCTGAATAGATGGGTTTAATTATTATTATTCTACATAATTATAGGGGGAATTCTATATTTAATGGAAATCAAGGGGGCGTTTACATCTTTGGTGATGGACGAGGCCTTATTGAAGGAAATGACATTTATGGTAAGCATATGGTTTTGTTCATAAGATTTTAGAGACTAACCTGTCTATCTGACATTAGCAAAATGGACCACTTTGAAACCATCCAAGTAGAAGAATTTCTTAAAATTCTCATTAAATATTATTCTTTGATATTATTCACTTGGCAAACATTTACGGAGTACCTGTTGTTGTTGTTGGGTGCCGTCAAGTCGGTTCCGACTCATAGAAACCCTCTGTACAACAGAACGAAACACTGCCTGATCCTGCGCCATCCTCAGTCGTTAATGCTTGAGCCCATTGTTGCAGGCACTGTGTCAATCCATCTCATTGAGGGTCTTCATCTTTTTCACTGACCCTCTGCTTTACCAAGCATGATGTCCTTCTCCAGGGGCTGGTCCCTCCTGATAACGTGTCCAAAGAGTACCTGCTACATACCACTACTAGGTACAGAGTACCTACTACATAACATTCACTATGCTGTTTACCTGGGATAAAAGTATAAATAGACCTTGGTCTCAAGGACTCGCTGTAGTTCCTTACATTCACTCCATTGTTTAACAATTAAGAAATTATTTCTGTGGTAGTTTAATACATTTTATACTCAATGGAGAACGAAAATATTTGTTCTTCATTAAAGCTTTTGAGGCATTAATTCAGCAAACAATTATTAGATCTCTATGTGCTTAGACATCAGTATGTTCCTGGGCTTTCTCTCCTGTTAACACTTACCTGGATAACGCTTACATAAAGCTTATTCAGTCCCAGCCACTGTTCTGAGCACCTTACATTTAATTTAATTATAATTAAACCTTATAATCTACACATCAACCCTTTGAGGCAGATACTAATAAATATCCTCACTTACTGATCAGGAAATGGAGGCACAAAGAGGTTAAATAATTTATTCAAGGTCACGCAGGAAGTAAGTAGAATTGCTGGGACTCAATAGCCTGACTCCAGAGTCTCTGCTCTTAACTACTAGACTATACTGCCTGCAGCCCTTCTGCATTTATATACACGTGTAGTTCTCTCAGTTTTGTCTTGTTGTGGTGTTAGTGGCCATCGAATCGATCCAACTCATGGCGACCCCGTGTGTCTTGCAGTGCTCATGAATTTTAACTAATAGTGAATGTACAACTTAAAAACCATGTGGCATCAGGCTCCCAATGTTGACATTGTAACTTTTATTTTTAAATAGGCAATGCATTAGCAGGAATTCAAATTAGGACAAACAGTTGTCCAATTGTTCGGCATAACAAAATTCATGATGGCCAGCATGGTGGGATTTATGTGGTAAGTTACTGAGTACAATTCTAAAATCTCATACAGTACAACCAGGAAAAAGAAGGAGAGGTGAGGGATCATATCTGCCTTTAGGTAGGTAGGCCATATTCAACTTTCAGAGTTTGAATTTGTAACTGTCTTTAATATTTAAACAATAAATAAGACTTGTTCTCCCTGTCAGTAGATGAATGACTTCAAATATTGTAGTGTATATAGTGTTTTGTAAAAATTTAATCAGACCTAACAGACTAAATTCAGGCTGTAGGAGATAGACTTTTTATTAAACTCCTTAATTATAAAATAATTGGCAATATGAGTTGAACTCCTAATAACAAACTAGTTGGCAGTCTAAGTTATATTTGTTATGCTAGAATTTTGCTAATGGTGACTACCGTATGAATCTCTTAAATTTTCCAAAAGCATTAATATCATATCATCACTGGAAGTACTAATAATACTAGACTTGAATACTTTTATCTTCTGAAAAAGCCAGGTTTTCATTTGAATTTATGTTGATCATAATTGAGCATCTTGTTATAAAATTTTGAAACCTGTGTATTTTTCCTTTTCCTGTATCTTCTGTCACCATGGTATCTGAAACTATTACAGCTGATTCAGATAAGAAAATAATAGGAAATTTCAAAAAGGTTCTTGTATAATGCTAAGTATGATTCCAGGTCCTGCTCGTAGTTCTAGAAATGGCTGTGTCTTAAATTGTCTTATAAAAATAAAAATTTTAGTAACTTAAGACTTTATCACTTTTAAGTGATTTCACTGGTGATAAGTTTGAAATAACTGTTAACTTGTTGAATGGGATATCTTCAGTTTGTTGCATGTCTTAGGATGAAATAAGAGGTTCTTTTGTTTAAAAAAAACTGAATGCTACTCCTCTTGCTGTAATAGACTTGAAAGTACAAAACTACATAAAGAATATTATGAAAACTTTTGGAAGCTAAAACTCAGGTAGAGGGTATATAAACAAAATGTTGTCAGTACTCCTTACCCAGATGAATTGAAAAAAAACGGATTTTTTTTTCCATAATTGTCTTTAAAGGGGGGAGCATTACACACTTATTAAAGGAATATATTGTAACTAGTGTAACTTCCATTTAGCATGAGAAAGGACAAGGAGTGATAGAAGAGAATGAAGTTTATAGTAATACTCTGGCTGGGGTCTGGGTGACAACCGGCAGCACTCCAGTACTGAGGAGAAACAGGATACACAGTGGCAAGCAGGTAGGATTATCTTGGACTTTTGGATGGGAAATACATTGTTTTTCAAACACATTTTTATTACTTGAAAAAATTTTTTTTTAAATTTTAGGTTGGTGTTTATTTTTATGACAATGGACATGGCGTGCTAGAGGACAATGATATATATAATCATATGTATTCAGGGGTTCAGATAAGGTAAACATTTTTACATTTGGCTTTCTTTTGGGTGGAAGTTGGGTATATAAGGGGTATGTAGAAGAAATTTTCCTCTTGTTTAATGCTCAACCTTTATCCTCTTTTTGTAGATATACTCACACTCTTAATTGTGCTCTTGACTTAAATTGTCAACATATAGCTTTCCTTAGACTAGCTGAGGACAGCAGCCAGTGGAACATATGCCATAAGAGCTTATTTCCACTGTTTTGTCATCCACTATGAGAGTCTTACCAGCTGTCAGTGTGCTCCTTTGTACTTAAGAGAGTGCACCCTGACTCTGCATTGTTGTGTGAGGTACTGTCGAGTCGATTCTTCCTCGTAGTGAGCTTATAGGACAAAGTAGAATTACCCCATAGGGTTTGTTAGGCTGTAATCTTTTTGGAAGATCACCAGCTCTTTTCTCCTGCAGAAGGACTGGGTGGGTTTGAAACAGGGCTTCAAACTGATTCTTCCCACTCAGTCATGGCTGAGGAAGCAAAACTGGAACAGGCCCAAATTTTTAAAATTTAGGCAAACCGGGACCGATAACTGGAACAGGAAAAAGTTACGGGTCAAAGCCCTGCTAGAAACCTAATCTCCCTCTTAGAAAACAAGGGCAGCGTGTGTGTAACAACCAAATGTCTCGCCCGTCGGATTTTGAGCAGAGTCGGAAACAGTGGTACCCCACTCAGAGATGACGGCCAACCGCGCCACTTTAAATGTGTGTCACTCTCTCCACAGTCCTGCCAATAATCCAGTCCACACATCAGGCTCCCTCACTGTGCCTCTTCTGAGTCTCCTGTTGCAGGGCTTCAACCCGTAATTTTTCCAGTCCTAGATTACCCGAATTTTAAAAATTTGGGTCTGTTCCAGTTTTGCTTGGTCAGCCATGACTGAACCGGTTCAAACCCCTGATTTGAACCACCAGCCTTTCAGTTAGCAGCTGAGTGGTTAACCATTGCACCACTAGGGCTCCTTGACTCTTCATTAAAACCAAACCAGACCCGTTGCCATTGAGTCAGTTCCAACTCATGGCAACTCTGTAGGACAGAGTAGAACTCTGCCCCATAGGGTTTCCAAAGCTGTAATCTTTAGGGAAGCAGACTGCCACATCTTTCGCCCACAGAGTGGCTGGTAGGTTTGAACCACTGCCTTTTTGGTTAGCAGCTGAGCGTTTAACCACTGCAACACCAGGGCTCTGTCACGTGGAATCTGTGGTTTCTCAAAAAGAAGTCTATATAAAAGTACTTGTGCTATGTCTGGCATGTCATAGGCATTGTAAATGGGAGCATCAGTTTTTATGCCATTTCAGTAAAATTAATAGTTTTTCGTATACTTCTTTCCTGTGTTTTAACAATAGTCCTAAAGATCATATGACTCAGCCTTTCATTTCACATGAGGGGGATATATAGTAATAATAAGGGTAGTCATTTAACCCACTCAGTTTACTTATTAGGAGACTCTACAGTATTAATAGCAGGTGCCTCAGAAAATAGGCCCAGTGATCTACTTCCAAAAAACGAGCAATTGAAAACTTCGGAGCACAGGTGTAGTCTGACACATGGGGTCACTATGAGTCAGAATCAATTCAACAGCAGCTAGTTTGGTTTATAGTATCATCTATAGTTAAGTGTGTTTTGTGGGAAGTACAGGGTTAAGTAAAATTAAACCAGTTTCTTTGCTGACAGACTTGTCAGAGCAACTTGAGGGACACCACTGCATAGTTAATTCTTACTGTGATTAATGTGGATTTCCACTCTTACTTCATGTAACATGGGAAATGGGAGTAGAAGCAATTAAAATGGCATCACTTTGTTTTATCATAGGACCGGAAGCAACCCCAAAATTAGACGGAACAAAATCTGGGGAGGACAGAATGGTGGAATTCTAGTTTATAATTCTGGTATGTTAAATCTGTCATCTTTTTCTCTTTATCGTTTAATGTTAGTGAACATTAGAAATGTGCTTGCTAAATACCGTAACCTAAATTTTTACATTTATAGGTCTAGGCTGTATAGAAGACAATGAAATATTTGACAATGCAATGGCTGGAGTCTGGATTAAAACAGATAGTAATCCTACACTAAGAAGAAATAAAATCCACGATGGAAGAGATGGTGGCATCTGTATATTTAATGGGGGTCGAGGTATTGTTGTCAATTTTGCATTAGTGAAAAACCCAGTTTTCCATTATTCTTCTTCCATATCTTTAATGATCAATGACACTGCCAATTAATTTATAAATGAGTGGATCTCAGTCTTTTTCCTTATTAAGTCTTGAGATGGCTTAGGAGATCAGTGCCTAGAGTTAAAGTTTACAGAACTTCTTTCTTTTGTAGCCACCTCAAATTGCTGGTTGTCAGTAAATTTTTTAAGGTAGCAGAATTTGTTTACATCCTTCCTCTGGACCCTTTATTATTCAGAATAGTGATATGATTGTAATAAACTCCGAAGTCAAGTTGTAGAATTAGGTGTGAGAAATGAATTGGTCTGTAAAGATATGAAAATGTCTATAGTAAACGGGTGTTGATTTTGTAACCGTTCACAACTGTTCTGCTGGAGAATGGAGTCAATGAAGCCAGGTGTGCCTGGTTTAGTAGCCCTCGAGGTCCGCTCATGTTGCACTGAGCAGAAGTTCCACAGTCCCTGCCCCTTGCCAAATGCTTGTTGTTCATAAAGGGAGCCTAGGGAAGAGTCAAGTGCAAATTTGTCACCATTGCTAAAATGACAGTCCAACTCTGTACATATATGAATTATAGCTAGATATTACTCATACAACATAAACCAAGATCAGTCAACAAAATGTACTACTGCAGCTAAGCATTGATAATTCGTTTCATTAATGACACAGACCCTCAAGGGGCTTAGAATCTAATAATTCAGTAAAGTGACATATCTCTGGTAGGAGTCTTTACAGTATGTAGTGAGGAGACACAATATGGAATGGTCAGTTTGATTTGCAAGGTATTGGGACAAGGGTTCTGGAGTAAATCACTCTTGAGTGGTGTCTTTTTAAAAAAATGAGTGGGTATTCACTGGTAAATGGGGAAGCTGTTTCAGGTATACAAAGTATAATCAGTTCACTCTTATTCTGTAAATACTGATTGATCCAAGCACTGTGATATAGATGATACAGTGGTAAATAAAACACAGTTCTACATCCAGAAAGTTTATAGTCTTGAGTGGCATATTGTAAACAAAAGTAAAAGAATCTTAAAGTTGCTTAGTAAGGCAAGAGGTACTAAAAGTTAAGCAGGACAGGGAGAATGGACTCTGAAGCAATAGCACTTCAGGAGGTTGTAGTGAAAATATTAAAAGTCTGGAGGCAATCTAGGCAAGACATGATAAGAGCCTGAACTAAAGTGATAGCATGAGTGGAAAAAGGAGGGGCAAACAAATGATAATGTTAGAAGGGGTAGAATCAACAGGACTGGGTCATCGATTAAATATAGGGATTGCGAGAGGAGTGAAAGATGATACTCTGGATTCTGATATGAATGACAACTGAGTGGGACCTTGCACTGCGATAAGGTAACATAGGAAGAACTATTTTGTGGAAAACAGTAGTATGGTCAGTTTTAAGCATGCTGAATGCAAGGTATTCCTTGGGATATCCAAGTTGGTATGACCAGAAGGTAATTGATTACACTTAAGTTAAACAGATTTAAGAATTTGCAGCACCATATATGTAATAGGTATAATCATGAGAGGATGTAAGATCACTCAGAGTGTATACAGGGAAGAGAGCCAAGAACAGAACCCTGGAATATTAGTATCTAAGGAGTGAACAGAAGAGGGAGGAAGAGAGAGCCCTACATCCCGGGGAAAAGGACTTTAGAGGTCAATACTGAGAAGTGTCTACAGAAATAAAAACATGGTTCACATCTTCAGGAAGCAGAGAAATACCAGTACACAAGTAATTATAATTTATTATACATACATAGGTTTTATAGTAGTATTATTAGCTAATGTTTATTTAGTACTGTGTACTTTTACATCTATTAATCCATTTAATCCTCATGTGGTAGGTGCTGCTGTGCCCTTTTTACAGATGAGAAACCTGAGATAACTTGCCCACTTACAGGCTAGTAAGTGGTAGATCAGTATTTGAAGGCCTGAAGTCTGACACCCCCACTCTTCATTATATTACCAGCAGAGAGAAGTAATTACATTTGATGAAAATGGAAGTGACATTAAGGAGGAAAGAGTGCAAGATATTCCATGAAGAGCATATATAAAACCAAAAATATTAGGGGTAAAAATGCATAGCATATTCAGAGAAGAGCAGATCATGTAGTAAGACAAAAGAGGAGGTTGAGGGAAAATCTTTTGAAAGGCTTTAAATGGCAGGTTTTTTCACTTTCTGAAAGTAGTTATTTTAAGCAGGGAAGTGGATCCTATGAGTTATGGGAAATTGAAAACCATGCAGCAGATGAAGAAGAGACTGGAGAAAGAGAAATTTATCAGGGAATGAGTGTAGTAATAAATGCCAGAAATAATAAGGGCCTGAACTAGAAAACAAAGGGTGCAGAGGTTCTAGAAATACTTGAAAGGAATTCAGTTTAATTCACCAGTATTGAGAATTCAGCAGTGGTGAATAAACTAGGCATAGTCCCTCCTATCATGGACTTTCAGTTTACTGGTTAGAATGGTTATTTGCTGTTTTTAGCACTTTTTGGTTAAATCCTACCTTAAATATCTTTGAATTACTAATAAACTTGTTTTTGGCTGAGAAATTGGTCCTGTTACTTTTACAATTCAATTAATAAGCAACCAAAAGAAAGCCTAAATACCAATGACAGAGGCTAGTAAAGTTTGTTATATGCATTAGCCTTCATCTGAGGAAATATTTTATTATAGGTCTCCTTGAAGAAAATGATATTTTCAGGAATGCTCAAGCAGGTGTTCTCATCAGCACTAATAGTCATCCAGTCTTAAGGAAAAACAGAATATTTGATGGATTTGCTGCAGGTTTGTATTTTCTTTTGTTACCTGTGGCTTGTTTTCTATAAAATGAAGTGTTTGGTTTTTGATTTATTAGTTCTCTTTTGCTTAAGTATGTTGCCAAAGTGTCATATTAACAATTACTTGTAAGAGTACCTAATCCAAGTTCTAGATTCTTCCACCCTAAACCAAACTTAAAAGAAATATTGGTTACTGTTCAGTAGTTATGAAATATTAGGACAGAATAAACACAGGCCTGTACTACTATAAGAGCCCCTGGGTGGTGCAAACGTTGAACTTGCTCAGCTGTTAACTGAGAGGATGGAGGTGTAAGTCCACCCACCCAAAGGCTTCTCAAGAGGCCTTGTGACCTACTTTTGAAAAACCAGCCATTGAAAACGGTATGGAGCACGGTTCTGCTGACACACATGGGGTCACCATGAGTCTCAGTCAACTCAATGAGAACAATAAACCGATTCCAACTCATAGCGACCCCATAGGACAGAGCAGAACTGCCCCATAGGGTTAGCAGCCAAACACTTAACCACGGCACAATATTTTAAAAAAAACTTGGTGAATGTAATAATGCAAGTACCATGCATATACATGTAAACTTTGTGCCTATGAAGAAGGCAGTTACTTATTATTATTCCTAGTAACCACCTAGCTCCTTTTCAGTGTGTAAACTGGCTGTTACCTAAACATACTTCTGGGCTCTATCCCCTTCTAACTTAGTTTGCAACGGAATTAAAGAAACAAAATTAACTTACTAATAGTGACATTATTTTTCTAATCCAAAACCTAAATTTCTGAACCTTCCCTCTATTAGCAAGGATACAGTAAAAAGTGAGTTTTACTGTCAGTGATTCAGATAAACATTTGTGTTGCTTTAGATGTTAAGAGGGTTAATGTTACACTTTTGATTAAAAGAATTTGCTACATTTGCTATTTCAGGTTTCTTGTAAGAAAAACCATAATAAAGTGATGCATCTACTGTTTGTAAATTTTACTTTAGGTATTGAAATTACAAATCATGCAACTGCAACACTAGAAGGCAATCAGATATTTAACAACCGGTTTGGAGGCTTATTTTTAGCATCTGGTGTTAATGTGACAATGAAAGGTATGTTGGGGTCTGTGTTCTGCCTATAAGTACTCAAGATACGCCGTGAAAAGATGATAATCAAAAGCCATTGTTTGTTATTCAGTAATTTAATTCCTCCTGTCACTCCACAGGTTGGCCACAACCTAGAGAACTATTGTGAAAGAACTGGTCTATTCAGACTTGTTCTGAATAGTTGGAGTATCTGGCAAGGAAAACTCATTTTAATTCTTGGCTGATTACTTAGAATTATTTTGCTGGTTAGCCTCTTAAAATTACCAACTCTTCTGTTAGAACAATCCTGTAATCTTTACAGTAGCTTTTTAAAATCCAAATAGTCTTTGCCCTCTAGAATTTTACTTTTTTTTCTTTTATTACAGATAACAAAATAATGAACAATCAAGACGCCATAGAAAAGGCTGTTAGTAGAGGCCAATGTTTATATAAAATATCCAGTTATACCAGCTACCCCATGCATGATTTCTACAGGTATATTTCAGAATTATTTGAGTCCTGAAAAGAGGAAGATAAGTCATTTTTCTCTTCTAAACTGGCAGTGTCCACCATTTTTATAGATTCATTTCCCTTAAATTTTATGTAAGCTATGGGCAAAACAGAAAGACTGTAACTGAAAATTTTGTAATTGTCCACATTGGGGTCTATGATCAATCTGCTTGAGGATCCATAAAACATGGAAAACTTCTTGGAAATAACTTTAATACTGCAGTAACTAATGATAACATTCACAATATGGAAGTGTTTGTTTATAACATACTGTTTTCTTAGGAGTTTCAAAGCAAAGCTGGTCATTAAGTCTCAGATATGTCCTAGTCAGTGGGTGAGGGTTTTGACTGCCCTCTCCTTTAAGTTGATTCAGCACAAAGACTTGATAGGAACTGAAAATTTTTTAAACTTTTGCACTGCCTTTTCTACAACTTACAAATCATTCATTTTCCTCAGAAGACACAAGAAGATAGGAAATATGCTTATTCAGTTGAAGTCCTTTTCAAAATTAATCTGGCTGTAGCCACATTAACTTTCAGGTTTGGTTGGTCCCCTTTCCTTGTAAGCCAAAGGTCATAGGGTAATAATATACGAGATAAATAAAATACATTCTTTTCAGTTAATGACATGGTTCAAGAAAAGTAACGTAAGCTTTTGCTTTTTAGATGTCACACTTGTAACACCACAGATCGAAATGCCATATGTGTGAACTGCATTAAGAAGTGCCATCAGGGACATGACGTAGAATTTATTAGACATGATAGGTATGTAGCACACTTGATTGCTATGTTACCGAATTATTTTCCCCCTCACTTTCCTAATTTTTGGGTTTTCATTTTGCTTTAGGTTTTTCTGTGACTGTGGTGCTGGAACACTGTCTAATCCTTGTACATTAGCTGGTGAGCCTACACATGATACAGATACACTATATGACTCTGCTCCACCTATAGAATCTAATACATTGCAGCACAACTGAATTCCTTCCCTAAAGAAAAAGTCCTGCCGTTTAACATCATAACTTAAAACTTTTTTTGGAAGAAGATTTAAAATATTTGCCCATGCTACAGGAAGAGACTGTATTAAAAATGGAGGTCAGTTGACACTATGAAGCTCAAGCTACCAAAAAGAAAGTGGCAATATATTGACTCAGGATCTCAAAGCTGGGTGTTTTAGCATTACTGTGTAAAGACTTTTGAAGGGACAAAAGTGAAGAAAATAAGCTGCAACTTTGTACAGATACCAACTTCTGAAAAGCTGGTGTTTTTACAACTAGCATTGAATGCAGTCCAATTTGCAGTAGTAATCTTCAATAGACAAGCAGCTTTGTTGCTGCCTTTATGGACATGGGTACCAATTGCTTTTGTAATATGGTAAAAATGTGAGCTAGCACTTCTGCGTTTCTTTTGATTTTTTTTTTTTAACATGTATTCAGATTGAGAAATATGATTTTAATGCTTTAATCTCATGTAGTTTGTTTTTAATTTCAAGCAAAATCTTATTGTACTTGAACGTGCCCTGTTTTGTTAGCACACCTAGACTTGCTGTAACTGTACTCATGTCCCAGTATGTACGTTCTTTCTATGAAAGAGAAAACACTAATCTTAAATTATATCCAGCAATGTTTCTGGTATCCTTTAAGAAAAGTTAAGACTTATTATTTCCTTCCCTTCCCTGTGCAGCATTCAAAAACCACCCCTAGAGTGTTTTAACGAGACTTCCTAGGAAGGGATGCACTGTAAAACAAAAGTATTCTTGTAACTAACTCAGTTTTGTGAAAGGTAAAAACTACTATGTTTTAAAGTACACTTTAGAAAGTCTCTTCAAAACAGTCCTGTATTTGAACTCTGTTCATAAGTTTTTTTTTGAACAGTTTAGACAAACTGCTGGAAATTAAAACAATTTCCTGCGTTAAGCTGAGACAAGTATATATACAGCCCTATACAGTTTCATAGCTTTTTTTCTCCCCCATTTATGTGTATTGGTGACAGTGGGTATAAACAGCCTGAAAGTGTATGCATGTACCATAACATCTAGACTTAATATATTGTGGAGTATTCAATAACCATTATGTAGAAGGTAGATAAGAATTAAAAGGGTTTAATTTCCTAGAAAGAAAATGGAAAAATGGTCATTTTTAAAAAATAAAGTTTATTAGATCATAATGTTGTCTGAATTTACCACCTTTGTCAAAAGTCAACTCAAACCGTCCAATGTAGTCTATAGTTCCTTAATCAAAGTCAACAACTTATGGACAGCTTCAGCATCTATAGTCGACCTTTCACTAGCCAGGCAAACTTCCCTTAAAATTTAAAAAAAAAAAGAAAAATTTCTTTAGTTTACATTTTCCACAGCGCATTATCCCTCCCCCCTTTACCATTTTTGCAGAAAATGTTTAATAAAAGTCAACTGTATGATAAAATTATACCCAATTATAATTACCGAAATAACCGCAGTGACTTCGTCATCTTCTCAAATTCTCTTGCTTTTCTGTGTCCCTTCTGAATAACCTCCTCTGGAAGATTAGCAAGCCTCGCTGCATTAAAGCCATAGCTTTTAGGACAAGCTCCCTTAATGAATTTATAGAGGAAGGTAATAGTCTCCTGGCTGGGATCTTCACATTCATTTTCTACCATGCATGCCTTGTTTAAAAAAAGAAAAATATGTTGTTTTATATTCTTGTAACTGGCAGTGGACATGCCCAAACTTCGAAAACCTGAACTTCTGCATACAGTCTGCACGTACCATGTGTCCTAGGCGCACAGCTACATTTTGCGAATAATTTTCTACTAGTGAATGGTAGTGGGTAGAGAACAATGTACGACATTTTATATTCTCAGCAAGTTCCTTAACAACTGCATTTGCTATTGCTGTCCCATCAAATGTTGCAGTACCTCTTCCTGTAAAAGTAAAATGGGCATAAATACAGTCAGCCTCAACACAAGAACGATGTACTTTATGAACGAATGCAAAATAGGATAGTAAGATCAAATTAGTACATCCAGAAACATTCGGTAAATAGTTTATGCTTAGCTAAATAAGTCCGCTCGACTGCTCTTGGGGAGTGTTGCTGCAGTTAGGTTCTGTCAAGTTGGTTCCAACTCACAGTGACCCTATGTACTACAGAACCACTTGGGGAATGGGGGTACTTTTTTTTTTTTTTTAAAGAAACAGGGCTGCTTAAGTGCCACTGGTTTTCAGAAATTTCATATTAGTCTCCCTATTAGTGAATTAATAAATATTATTTTCATAACGTATATTTTAATAAGGCTAAGAGACTTAAGAAAGCTCAGTGGTAGAATTCCCAGCTTTGGGTCAGTGGCATAATGGTGAGTGCCGTGCTCTAAGGGCATTTTTTTCCTTCAATCCATGAAGGACAATCTTCCAGGAAAGCAATTCTTTTTCTTCCATAAAGCAATTTCTTTATGGTTTTAAAACAGCCTTTCAAATGAACATTGTAACATCTTACCTAATTCATCCACAAGCACCAGAGAATGTGCTGTTGCATGCGTAAGTATGCTGGCAGTTTCACTCAACTCAACAAAAAACGTACTTTCACCTAAAAAAAAAAAAAAAAAAAAAATCACCAAATGGATACTGAGTTACCCAGTGGTAGTATAGGTTATAAATCTAATCAAGAGATTGTGTAATTCTTAAAATATTGTAAGTAATGTTTTTTAAGTAATCAGCTTTGCATAACACCAGAAAATTCAAAAACATCACATTTAAATGGCTCATATACAAATTAATCAAGAGAGATGTCTTTAATCACTTTAGATATAGAAATGAATCATCAAATAATAAAGCCTTAGGTGGGGGGGGGGAAACCAACCTGACATTATTCTGTCTGAGGCACCAAGTCTAGTAAACACTCTATCAATCGGTGTGAGCCTACACACTTCAGCAGGTACATAGCAACCCATCTGGGCCATTACAGCTAATAGGCCAGCCTGTGGAATGACAGAGGAAAAGCCTTTTAAGACTAGTATTAAAATAACCTATATACAAAGAATTTACCAGAACAAAGAGACAGTAAGCCCAACATCTTTCTTAAGAACCCTTATGTAGGAGCCAGGCGCTCTAAAATTTAATCTTCACAATCCCAAGAAATAGGTAGGTTCTGTTCTTATATCCATTTGCCAGAATGGAGAAAAAATGGGGCTTAGAGAGATAAGAGGCTTAAAACCTATGAGCCTGCTACACTAGTGACTCTCAACCCTAGCTACACAGCAGAATCACTTGGGAACTCTAAAAAAAAAAAAAAAAAACTGATGTCTAGAATCAATTTCAGGGGGTGGAACCCCTGTACTTTTTGGTCCCATTCTCCAGGTGATTTTCTTAAGAGTGTTGAAAACCAGCACGGTACGCTATACTGACTCGTTAGCAAATCTGGTGAACAGGAGTATAATGTAATACAGGCAAGCCAGCACACTTCTTCTATTAAAGACAGCTTTGTGGGCCTTAACTGTGTCTCTTGTCACATGTATCAAAAAAAATAGTCATTAGAGGTCATGAACTTTTTTGCTTTCCTATTGGAATAAGTCTGCCATGGGTCTTTCATAAGAAGGGTTCCTACAAATGAGTCTACAGAAGCATTGCCTCCTACAGACAGACCTGCCTATAAATACTACCCGTGAATTCTGAAGACGACCTCCAAAACTAAAGATATTAAGAGTTGGGGGTCATTTTGTCCAAACCCTGATAAGCTAAAGTCACAACGAATTTTCGTATTAGAAAAGAAACTAAACTGTAGTTCAATCTCCCACCTCTTTTCATTGTTACAATAATATTCTTTTTATAGCCATTTCTCTCCACTAAGTATGGCTTCATAAGCATCTATATAAAACAACATTTGCACCTTACTTTCCATGTAACCTATTTTTATTATGAATACATCTAACTTCCAGGGAACTGAATTCAGTCAAGTCAAAGAACTTGTAAACAAATCATGACCTAAAGCCCCTCCCTTTTTCCACATACACTTCCCCTAACATTATAGACAGGAGTTCCTGGACTGACTGTGCAAATAGTTAAGCACTTGACTAGCTGAAAGGTTGGTGAGTTCAATCCCACCCAGAGGTGCCTTGGAAAACAAGGCCTGGCAATCTGCTTCCGAAACGTCACAGCCTTGAAAACCCTATGGAGCGGTTTTACTCTGCATACATGGGGTCACCGTAAGTTGAAAATGACTCAACAGCAACCAAATATCTGAAACAGGTAAAATAATTCTCTATTTTATAACACAAATTCTCCTTTATTTACTAGGAAGCGACTCAATTTTATCTAACTTGGGCTATTTGGGAAAGGATGGCCTAAATATGCAATATATTCATTCCTGAGGTGTTACAAATGGCTTTCTGATAACAAAGCCTTAAGGATCAGCTTACCTGCCTCATGAGTGTAGATTTGCCCCCCATATTTGGTCCAGTAACGAGCACACAATAAGCTTTGCCACTATCCTCCTCTTCCTCACAGCCTATTAGGATGTCGTTAGGAATAAAGTCATCTCCAAAAAAAGTCTTCGTAATGCAGGGATGGCGTGATCCTCTAAGCTCTAAGAAGGGGGGAGTGTCATCTTCTGGCAACAGAATTACTGGACGACACATAGGACCGTCACCTCCTCGGCTATAGTTCGCCAGACACAACAAGACATCTGTTAAAGAGAGGGTTAAAATAAGTTTTCATCATTTCAGGGGTTTCTTGGCGGGTCAACTATCATACATGCTGAATAGCACAAAGACCCAACTTCTATAAAAAGTCTTCCAAAATATATTTCACTCATGGTATGTTCTACTTACTTTTGACAGGTAAGTTGGCCATAACATTAAAAAAAAAAAAAAAAAGAAATTTAGAAAGCTGAAAAAGTTAACAAATTACAAATGCATAATCAATTCGCAGTAAAGCGTGACAATCTGAGCTAAAGGGAAAGGGGAAGATTACACTCTTGAAATGTGTATGCATATGAATTTGCTGAGATACAAAAAGAAAAAATGTAAAGGCTATAAAACTTAAGTATATTAAAAAATGATGGGTCAAGAGTCTTAAATTAGTGTAGCTTAAGTTAGCTACACTAATTTAAGATTATCAAATACTAAAAAATTCAATTAAAAAAGCTTGTCTCGTTAAAGTACTAAAAATCTTCTATCACTTTTATTCAATTATTCAAGGCGAACGAAAGGCCAGGAGCCTACTAAAAACTAAAAGCAACTTTCAAGTTGCTGTGGCAATGTAGTCATTCTGCCTAGAGAGAAGGCACATATATACTTACAGAAATAAATACTATGTTAACTTCTATCTAGGGTTATGTGTGAAAGGGGACTCCGTCCAATGGATCTGAATCTTAGTGCCTTGACAGCACAACTGAGGAATAAGCTGTTTAAACTCTTACCCAGTATTGCAATACACTCTACAGCAGACTGCCAGTCCTTGTAATTTTTATCAAAGTTATAGAACAGTCGCCGCATGCAGTCCTTCAATGACACATCTCTCCGTTCTTCAGCATTTATCAGATTAGCCAACTTCTTCTCGATTGTTTTGGTCCAGTATCGTTTACAGCCCTTCTTGGTAGACTTCAACTCATATTCTTCTGGCAAGTTGCGGGTGGTGAAACTCTCTGGAATTTCCAGCTGGTACCGGTTCCTGCCAATCCCCCAATAGACTATGGTCCTGCAGCCAATTCGATTGCGCTGTTTCTCTAAATACTCCAGGAGGCTCTGTTCATTTTCTCTTATGTCAGCAAGAGCTTGGTCATAATCTGAGTCAAATCCTGCTTTTGGAGTAATAAGTCCAGTCTTACGAGCCTTTTCATGGTCAAAGGCTGTATCCCAACGGTTCAGTTCTGTAGTCAAATCAGGAAAACGGCCTTCAGGATTTTTTGTCTGGAGAGTAATGACCTGCTTAAGGAGTTTAGACTTAAAGTCATCAACAACTTCTTCCGTTACCTCTATAATTTTACACATTACTTTGAATCCTTCCAGAGCAGAAAGAAAATCAATAATCTTTTTTTTGCTATATGTAGTTTCTTCATACATTATAGCCCTGCTATCTGGGTGGTTCTGGCTCTTCAGGGGAGATCCAACATTATGTATTTTGCTCAGCAGCCTCTCAAGGTCTGGAAGCTTCTTTAAAAGGTCTGCAACCTCCGAGATCTTGTCAGGCACAGCCATGAGGTCTTCTATGGCATCTAGTCGATCATTGATAGGGAAGGGGCTACAGAGTGGGGCACAAAGCCACTGCTTTAGGAGCCGCTTACCAAAGGGAGTATGGCAAGTGTCAATTCTCTCTAGCAGAGTCCCTTCAGTAGAACCATTTGTCCCATTCAGAAAGATCTCCAAGTTGTTTAATGTCACTGCATCGAGCACCATTCGTTGATTGGCTTTAGCAAAGATAGCACCAGGCCTTGTGGCACTCACCATGTCAGAATCTAAGGGAATATATTCTTCAAAATTAGCCATCGATAAAAGCTCCTGGTCAATAAGGCATTTTTTGAGGTAGAAAACACAACCACCCAGAGCAGACAGGGCGAGTTCACTCTTCTCTCCTGGTGTCAACCCAATGGAATCAGACTCTGAGGTCATACCTTTAAGCACCTGGGGTAACATCACCCCACTGTCCTCATTTACCTTTTCTGTAAAATATCCGCCCTCAAGGAGAATCCTCAAAGTTTTGGCTGCATCCCAAAACTGGGAGCCTGGTATCAGACCTTCCTGAAGAGAAGAGGATAATGAA
The DNA here is from genome assembly GCF_000243295.1 of Trichechus manatus latirostris. Taxonomy (NCBI): domain Eukaryota; kingdom Metazoa; phylum Chordata; class Mammalia; order Sirenia; family Trichechidae; genus Trichechus; species Trichechus manatus. The sequence goes on from NW_004443941.1 coordinate 14,068,513, forward strand.
CTCTTCAGAATCATCTTAGTTTCTGCTGAGAGATTTCCTTTCTCCAACAAGACTTGGACCGGAGGGTAGTGTGCCACTAGAGTCCTGAACCTGGAACAATGGCGATCGTCTGCAAACTGACCTATGTAAAATTTTCCCAGGGAGGTATCGACAAAGCACACACCATACACACGACTGTGACCAGAACAGTCTTCCTCTTTTTCTTTGACGCTAAGAAGAAACTTGCTGTAGTTCTCAGAGGGGTCACCTTCCAGCACACTGTAGGTCTGTGTACCCTTGGTAATGACCCTACAGATCTCCCTCCTCACCACTCTATCGTGCTTAGAGCTGTGTGCCATCTTGCGGCATCGTGCCTCCATCATTTCTGGGGTCTCAGTCTGTTCCACTCGAGCTACTTTATAACCCTTCTGCACCAGGGAGTCTGAATAGCGCCCAAATGCAATTTCAGGGAAACCGGAATGGGCCCAGTTGCCTTTCATGAATACCAGTCCCAGTTCACTAACTCCAATGAGAGCATCCATGTGATACAACTCATAAAACTTCCCCACCTTATAAAAGATGACAAGATCAAAATTCTGAGACTTAATCTGCCACCACTTCCTCATCCCAGGAGTACAGGAATTAAGGAAATCCTCAGGCACATAAAGTGTGGATGCATCAAAGTCAGGGTGATCAGGCCGCCTCCTGCGTTCATCTCTCCTCTTCTCCTCCCTAAGCCATTCTAAGGTTTCATGATACCAGACAGTGGGCCGACTACCGTCATCACCTCCCCCACTAACGGGCTGGGATTCAGAATTTTGAGGGGCAGAGAAAGCACTCAAAGTACTCTTAGTTTCTGACGAAATGCCAGTTGCTCTTTTAGTGGCTGAGGGCATTTCCTTCCTTGAATTTTTCCTTTTAAGAGAGCCATTTCCAGTCACCATTTTCTTCCGCTTTGGAGCAACTTTGACAGGACTGTATACACCTTCACTCTCACTATCCCCCACTCCACTGCTTATTTCATCGCTGCTTCCTTCCTCCTTTGCATCTGGCTTGAATTCCACATCAGAACCTCCAACGTCACTCTCAGAGTCTGATATGACTCTACGTTTTTTTATTTGGCGGCTGCTACGCCTAGATCCTTGTGTCTTAGGCCGTACTTCTTCTTCACTCTCAATTTCATTATTTTCTTCATGCTTATCTGATGTATTGGTTGCATCTACCTGCCAAGTAAGGAAAGAGTATTAAAAAACAAACTAAAATGTGGTACATTACAATACTGCTGTAGAATATCTCAGTATGCTGCAATTTCGTACACAAAGAGAAGAACCCTCCTCCAGAAATGAGAAACTTTTCTTTCTCAACGAGTATCAACTAGACAATCTCAGTTTCACCCAACATGTAAATAAGTGTCACACTGCAGAATAACGCGACTGCTGTCAAGGGAGTTCTCTCCTGTACAAGTGATGAAACCATTAGCTTGACCATACATCACAAGTACCAACAGGTGATGTCCTCATTAACTGTCACAGCTGTGGAAACAGACTTTAAATGTCCTCCTACAAACACACATGAGAAGAAGTTTACCATTTTACAAATTCTGGAGTAAATCACACTGGTTCTAGTCCTTGATCTTCCATAAACCAGTTGTACATCTTGGGCAAAGCCACATGCCCCTCAGCGTGGGTCACCCTCATGTTTTGTGTTAGGCTGAACGATCCCTGCAGTTACCCAGCCAGTTCTAAATCTCTGATGGGTATGCTACCATTCCTGATCTTAACCCTGAAAATAAAAGTTAGAACTTTTTAAATTTCTCTTAAATACTGCACTATGTTAACTTGCTTATTCCTATTTCATCTAGAAGATAATAGAGTAAGACATACAAAACCAAGCTTAGTTACAGATGAATCTCTTTTGAGTCATAGCTATTCAATGGTCGTGTATTTTTAAATGAATCTATTTGTTTCCCTAACACGTTTTAATTCACTCAATTTGAAACCAAGGTTGCATTTTAAGGTTACTTAACATTTATTCTCATCAATGCAAAATACAACAAATAGTGTAAAAATTAAAAGCGTAAACCTGGATAATCGTCAGGGCCTGACTCCACCTTCATATAGAAGCCTACTACCAGACTCCCTGATCAATTTCTCACCAGGCCATTAGTGTCCCTGACTCTGCTTGCTATCAAAGTGGTTCTATCTCCTGCAACAAGCCTTGCCCTCCTGCAGGATTGAGAAACTAAGTAAAAAAGAGTGCTAACCATTGAGGTTCTCAGAAAGCAAACCTACCTAAAATCCAGAAACATGCATGTATGTGTGTGCTAAAATATTTATATAAAAAAAGGACACCATTTTAATATGCTCTTTGTTTCCCATCACCCTCCTAACACAAAAAGGAGCCCTGGGAGCACAGTGGTTATAGCTCTCAGCTGCTAACCAAAAGGTCAGTGGTTCAAACCCCTCAACTGCTCTGCGAAAGATGTGGCAGTCTGCTTGGAAGACTACAGCCTGAGAAACCCGATGGGACAGTTCTACTCTGTCTTACAGGGTCGCTATGAGAATCGACTTGATGGCAACAGGTCCTGACGCAAACAGTAATGTCCCACCTCCATCTCTTCTTCCTCTTCTGGCTCGGAGGGCTCATCACACACCGCCAACTCAAGCCTCTTAATCTTGTCTTTATTTAAGGCTTCATCTGCACTTTGCATTGCTCTGAGTATTTCAGGCTTTGCACTGTAAAAATGACCTCCCTTCTGGGCTTCCTTTGCTTTTGAACCTAGAAAAAAATATGTTTTTATAAATAAGAACTGTTGGCTGGATAGTTGGTTCGACCTACATTACTTGCACTAATGAGTAAGATTTAAGGTAACAAGTATTTTTAACACTCCATTATTTTCTATTGATATGGATAGATCAATAAAGCACAGACGGAAGGTATCTTTAGGGGAAAGCTACCAGTGAAACAGAAATTACTTATTTTGCGTTCCCTGAAGTTGTCTTAACTGCTGGGTCACCTAGGGACACTTAGTCTCTCTTCTAATGGACTGGGGCCCTGGTGCTAAACAGGTGGGGCATACCTCTCCAAGTGAGGCACTTGAGATATAAAAGGGGTTCTGAGACACTATTTATAAAAAAAAAATTATTCAGGAAGCCAAAGACTACATCGTCAGTTAAATGAAGTTATAATGTTAAAAATGAGTTCGTCCCAAAGGTGGGTAGTTATTTTTTTTTTAAAAGACCTATTTTACAGAACCCTAACATTTCGGGGCCCTCACAAAGTAAAGGGTCACTGAAGAAGAGGAAGACCTTCAACGAGATGGACTGACACGGCGGCTGCAGCAATGCTCAAGCTAACAATGATTGTGAGGCTGGCACAGGACCGGGCAGGGTTTCGTTCCGTTGTACACAGGGTCGCTGTGAGTCGGAACCGACTCAACGGCACCCAACAACAACAACGTTGATACCGCTATCCACTGGGCAAGAGGCGGCATATCACAAATCTAATGCTATACAACCTTTAGGTCTTTTCCAAGAGGCAGAACTAACAGTCTTTGTTCTGTTCTTCTGCCCAAATATAAATAAAATTGGGAAAAAAAACCAAATCTGTCTAAGTTTAACAGATCCAAAAACTAATTAGACACTATTTCCTTCTTTTTCTATACAACCTAAACTTCCAAGGAATTAGCAACTTTTACGGGGTGCCTAAAATAAAGCTACAATTTCTCATTTCTCTAAAGAGCTGCACCAAGCTATAGACTCCAACAAGCAAAATCAGCTTAGAGGGTGGCTCTAAATTTTTCTCGAAGTGCCTGCTGCAGCACTATCCACCCACCCCCATCACTAACTAGTCACACTGTTTCAAGAACTCTTAATGTATAACCTCTACAAATCTAAAGACAAAAGTTCAAAATCAAGGCCTACTTTTTTTCACCCGTGCCTCTTTGCTGATTTAAGCGTGCACTGCAACAATGGGAGATTATCAAGGGTAAACAGTATGCACGGGGTAGACTTGATAAAATAATGACAAGATAATCATTTTCTTGATCTCTTTAAATCACTTCAGAAAGTTTTGTTTAGAATCTCAAAATTAGTCCTGGAAGGGATTTCATTTATCATCTGGTCCAACTCTCTCGTTTTAAGTAAACAGTTTTAGGAAATAAATTACCTTGGCTGGCCAAGATTATACAGCAAATGAGTAGAGAAGCCAGAACCAGATTTCCTGATTCTATTTCCATCTTGCTTGTCAGATTTCCATTTAGACTTCATTTTCTTCAGTTCCCCCTTCACTCCCCGCAGGATGGGCACTATGGCTAACAGGCATGATTCTCAGAGACTTCTGGGAAATTAACCATTGTTCTGATTCCACAACACTGAGTTCAACTAACTGGCCTGACAAGTCTGAGGAAAAGGATCAGGACTTGTTCATGCTCGAGTGTACAGTCTTCTGCAATCATACTGCGTAACTCAAGAGACTGATAAGGTGCACCTAGCCCGTGAGCCTGCACATGTAGGACCTACTGATGTTTGTGAGAAATAAGGCCGGGCCTGGGAGGAGAAAACTGTTCCTGAAGTCTGCTGTGAAACCACCACCCTCAGATGTGCTCACCGTAAGGATTCTGAAGGCCAGGTAGCATGATGTGCACGCATCCTGACTACACTGCCTTTCTTTTGGATCCTTTAAGATGAGGACACTTTAATCTCCCCTATTCGTGTCTGACTCTGGTAATTTGCTTATTTACTCCAATCATGAGATCATTTTTCCTTTAAGGACATAATGCTGTAAGTCACCGAAAGGCCAGAAATAAAAATTCCATTTCACTGGCTAGAGACCAGCTGCATCTTATCCTCCCCACCCCGCCTCATGCCAGAAGCTTTGACAACTGCCACTCCTGCAATAAAATACACTTGATTTCACCAGACGCAAGGGAGGATCTCTCTCTCCCTCCGCCTCGCGCGCGCGCACACACGTACACACACAACAGAGCAGCTCTCTTACCTGTGTATGGCTTTAACAGCCTTTTGCTAACCCAGCCCCTTGTTGGGCTGTCATCAAAAAACTGTACGTGAATGCGGACTGATTTCCCTTTCTCACGGATGAATGTTCCATCAAAGGGGTGGTTGTAAACCAAGCAAGGCCACCAGGGGTAACCCTCCATCTTGGCCCAAACCAAATCACCCGGTGAGAAGTCACAAGAACTGCTGCCAAAAGAAAATACATAACTTGGTTAATATTTGGTCAAATTACCTTAAAGGCAATTACCTACAAATAAATCCAAAAAAGGTATCATTAAGACTCCTTTGAAGTCTTCTGGTAGTAACATTAAAGTTCAGAAATTCTAGAATTAATGATTCTTTTAAACAAACAGTCAAGTTTTGTTTTTTTTTTTAAACAACACAAGTATTACAATTCTATTAAATACAAATACAATAAATTCTGGTATTAAGGGAAGAGACTTCTTCTCAGAATCATTCAAAGTTTAAAAATACAACACATACTGACTATATAATTTGTTAATTACATTAAATGTTCTCATTAGACTTTGATTGGAAGCCGTTCCCAGTTTAGCTCCTACGTATTCCAAACACTCCGAAAGCTACCAACCACTCTACTATTCCCCAAAAAAACTAAGGTAAGAGCTACAGAAAGGCTCAACCAGACACCCGCTATTTAGTTACATGCATGTCGTCTTAAAGGCTGTAAATATTCTCAAGAATGGGATTAGTTAACAAAAACACACATCCTGGCGGTACACCTGATGTTAAAGGGAGCAGGACGCCTCCCGCCCACTGGAATTCTGTTTTGCCTGGTATGAGGCAACAAAGCACTTGAAGGAATCTCGGGGCCATCTTACTGGCTCCCAGGGAAATTAAATGACTAGATCAAAATTCTTGAGCAAAAAATGAGATCTCTAAACCTACCCACTAAAAGTTCCTTTCTGTCCTCAGGTTTCTGACTAAGTCCCAAAAGACATGTGAGGAGAAAAAAGGTTTTGTTTTATACCTATAACTGTAATATATAATAAAACAGCACTGTTTTAACATGCATAAATTAGTCATTCTGGTTTTATCCCCAAGAAAGGAACTTGTGCCTTCTAAGAGAGCTGTTACTTTAAAACGCCAATCATTTGTGTAAATGTAGTGCAAACTGTTTCAAAATGGTGTTCAAGGGTCTTTAAAATGATTAGAAAAGACACCCTTTCAAGTAACCAATTTTTAAAAATTAACATTAACGTCTTTGAATGTATTTGGAAGACAAATGTGCGCCCTCACTAGAGAAATAAATGTCTGTAAATTTCCAAATAAGGTCCTTCTCTGTAAAGCTGTTATAAACCCAATTGTTTACGTAGTAATTTTGTCTTTCATCGTCACTTTACCCTCAATATAGCTTTATACTTACAAAAGCGCATAAATTCTCTGCTGTTAAGAGCCGGCAGTACGCTATAAAATGCTAACACTGAAATACTGAGTAATAGTCACAGTTCCTCTAGCGCTAAGAAGCTTTGAGAAGGAAAAATGTGACACGTTTTGGAAGTGGTTTCCAAGCCAAAAAGAAGAGAATTAACTTAAGCAGGTAGTAAAATGTATTGTATAATAAAACTATTTTAAACATTCCTCAATTTAAAATTTTCTTTACTTAATGCTAACAACTGAAATCTTAAAAACCTATTGATCAACTTAATTCTTTAAAGATAATTTTAAAATTTTATCTCTAGTAATTGTGCAGTTTCCAAAGAATGCCAAAATAAAAATATATACTTTAATTCAATAATAATCCGTAATTTTTCTACCAACACTAAATACTGTATTTAAAAATATGTAAATACAATGTAAGCATGGGATACCATTAGAATGTGCTATAATTTGAATACCTGCTATCTTTTATACACCAGTTCTTATAAGAACCCAGACAATCTTGTGAAGTCACATATACCTGTAAAACTGGCTCTACTTAAAACTTTACAGTATTTCTCTTAACAATCTTATATTAATTTAATTTTACTATTTATTTGACTATATATTCAGACAATCTTAACATTTTTCTCTTTTCATTTAACTGGGACTCTGTTAATATGAACAAGGATCATCTAGTCCTATGCAATGTAAACCCAATTTGAAAATAACTGGGCCAAAAAGAAAGATATATATTAACAGTAAAACACAATCGCTATTCATAAAGCCCAAACTGAAATGCCAAAATAAATACTGAATTATGATATACTTCAGTAAGATTCAATTATGATTTTACAACTCAGTGTTTCTCAAGTTTAAGATTATGTATTTTAAGTGTCCAGTTTGGTAATCTTAGGGATTTTAAAGACACTGAAAAAAAATTAAGACAGGAAAAGCTAACAGCTAACAGCTCAGAAAGATACATGTAAAAGCTTTCCTAGAACTAAAAGTAAGAAATGAGTTAGAAAACAGATTTTTAAAATCATGTTATTTTTGCTTTCTCTTTAGTCTATAACTTTGGTGTCCATTACTGGTTGTGCCCAAAATTTGTAATAACATTTTTGGATATCTACTTGTTTTTTTGGTTGGAGCTCTGGTGGCGCAGTGGTTAAGAGCTACGACTTGTAACCAAAAGGCTGGCCGTTCAAATCCACCAGCTGCTCTTTGGAAGCCCTATGGGGCAGTTCTACTCTGTCCTACAAGGTCGCTTTGAGTCAGAATTGACTCACCGGCAACAGGTTTGGTTTCTTGTTTACTTTGTTTTTACCTGTAGCAAATACATAGCAAGACATCTGCCATTTCAACATTTTTTTTACACGTACAATTCAATGACAGTAATTACCTCCATCATGCTGTGCAACCATCACCAGTGTACTTTCCTAAATCTTTCCACCACCCTTAACAAAAGTTCAGTGCACCAACGCCCCCCAAACAATGACTCCCTTCTCCCCTCGTCTCTTGAGAACCACTAATAAACTCTGGTCTCTATACACTGCCTATTCCAGGTATTTCATACAAGTGGAATCATATAGTTTTTGTTGTTTTGTGACTGAAATTTCATTGGGTATCTACTTTAAAAAAAAAAAAATCAGTAGATTTTAAAGCCTTACAAAAGATAAACTGGGTTTGTCTAAAAAAACTTGGGTATATAAACGTGAGTCACCACAGATACGAAAAAAAAATTCTCAAATCAACCAGTCTGCTCTAACAACTCAATTCGATACTTAGAAAACAGAAGTAGCCAGAGGAGTAATTCATTCTTCCCATCACACCTACCTATCTACCTGCACCTGTGCCCACATACCCTGCATGCCTTCCTTCAGCTGTGGTGTCTTAGTTACCTAAGTGCTGCTATAACAGAAATACCACGAGGGGATGGCTTTAACTAACAGAAGTTTATTCTCTCACAGTCTAGGAGGCTAGAAGTCCAAATTCAGGGTGTCAGCTCCAGGAGAAGGTTTTCTCTCTCTGTCGGCTCTGGGGTAAGGTCCTTGTCATCAATCTTCCCCTGGTCTAGGATCTTCCAAGAGCAGGGACCCCAGGGTACAAAGGACACTCTCCCCTCCTGGTTCTTCATTCTTGGCGGCAAGAGGTCCCTCTCTGCTTTCTTTTTCTTTTATAGCTCAGAAGAGATTGACTCAAAATACAACCTAATTCTGTAGACTAAGTCCTGCCTCATTAATGTAACTGCCTCTAATCCTGCCTCAATATCATAGAGGTTAGGATTTACAACACACAGGAAAATCACATCAGATGACAAGATGGTGGACAATAACACAATACTGGGAATCATGGCCCAGCCAAGTTGACACATATTTTGGGGGGACACAATTCAATGCATAACATAGGGGAAAACTAAGGCCCATCACCTGTGCGCTAGGCTCTAGGGTGACCACAGAAAAGTATCCAAATTGAACTCATGCAATTTCCTAAACAGTATTAGAAAAGAAACAGAAAGAAACCAGGGATCTTTGGAGAGTAGCTAATTCCATACCTTAGAGCAAAGAGACTTGAAGACGGGATACCCTGTCATCAGAAAGAAAAATGTTTTCAAAAGTTCTGAGATAATGTTTAAAAAAAACCATAAAAGTCAGCTTAAAAGAGGCTCCACTGGCCAATTATGACAAGTTTAACATTTTTAAAGAAATAACTTTTAATTAAATAGATTACAACAAGTTAGATCTGTAAAACTGAGTCCACAATGATACTTTTTAAAAAAGTTTGAGTTTTCTTTTCTTTTACAGTAATTGATATTAGAAACAAAACCTGTTGCCGTCTAGTCGAGTCCGACCCATAGCGACCCTATACGACATAGCAGAACTGCCCCAGAGGGTTTCCAAGGAGCGGCTTGGTGGGTTCAAACTGCCGACCTTTTGGTTAACAGTCATATCACTTTAACCACTGCGCCACCAGGGCTCCAATTAATATTATATTAGGTGTTAAATTACTTGGAAAAATATATTATTCATAAATAACTCTAACTGTATGAAAATCCTCAGGAAGGAAAGATAAGTGAACACCCAAAACTAGGGCACATAGTTACCATCAACTACTTATTTTTTTTACATTTTTTATTGATACATGTATTTATATATGTATACTTATAGAAATATAAAAACACAACATTCACCAAATCAGCATTTTTTGTGTGTACAATTTAGTGATACCAATTACATTAATCATGCTGTGCAACCATCACCAATAATCACTGCCGAATTTTCCATCACCATAAATAGAAACTCACTGCTTCCCCAACAATGACTGTCCCTTTTCCTCTGCCTCCTGCCCTGGTAACCACTAATTTGTACTATACATTTGCTTATTCTAGATACTTCGTGTAAGTGAGCTTATACAGTTTTTGTCCTTTTGTAGCTGACTTATTTCACTCAGCATGTTGTTTTCAAGGTCCACCTATGTTGTAGCATGTATCAGGACTTCATTTCGCTTCATGGCTGAGTAGTAGTCCATTTTATGTATATACCACATTTTGTTTATCCAGTCATTTGTTAATGGGCATTTAGGTTGTTCTCACCTTTTGGCTATTGTGAACACTGCTGCAATCAACTCTGGTTTACATGTGTCTGTTTTCCTCACTGCTTTCAAGTCACTTGTGTATATACCTAAGAGTGGAACTGCTGGGTCATACGGTAGGTCTGTGTTTAAGAACTAAGGCTCTTTTTAAAAATATTTCATTGTCAGGTCTGACATACCATTTCTTGGCTATGAATGGGGCTAGGGCATACACTTAAAAGGTCAACAGATTTTTTACGGTCCTCATCACCCACGGACATGTTATCAGGAGGGACCAGTCCCTGGGGAAGGACATCATGCTTGGAAAAGTAAAAGGTCAGTGAAAAAGAGGAAGACCCTTGACGAGATGCACTGACACGGCGGCTCCAACAGTGGTCTCAAATACAGCAATAATTGCGAGGATGGCGCAGGACCCGTGCAGTGTTTCATTCTGCTGCACAGAGGGTTGAGTCTCTTCCGACTCGATGGCACTTAACAACAATATCACCCATAATAATTACCACTAAAATGGGATTGTGAAAAGTAAGCCAGCCAAGATTGGGGGGGACAGGTGGATTTAAAAAAAAAAGCCAGATTTAAGTGGTCACACTGCTTACAGCTCTCTCAATTATGACCTCGATAAACTACAGAAAAGTGAAGTACTGAGAAGCAGGTCCAGGGCACAAATGTCCTCCTACTTTTTTCTAGTGGCCATTTGCTTCAAGTTGATGTCATCAGGATGCTTTCCTTCCTCATCTCCCACAGCCTATGTCAACACCAACACCTGTCTACTGCCTAGGTCTCCCTCAACAACTCCTCTAAATCCTCTCCATCCGCACGGCCACTGCCCACATCCTCGGCCAATATCAAATCAGCCTAACTAGCCTCCCTGCAAACCACCACACTTCAGCCAGAGATGGTTCTAACACATAAATCTCCCCTAGGGGTTTCTTAAACAAAACTCACAGAAGCATCAAACATAAAGGAAACAACTGGCAACTTTACAAACAATGACTTCTATTCATCAAAAGATGCCATAAACTGAGCCAAAGAACAATCCAGAGTAGAAGATATTTGCATCCCATATAAAAGAACTAGGAAAAAAAAAGACTTGAGCAAACACCTCAGCACAAAGGAAATCTAATGACAAAACATTAGAAGACCTCAACTTCTTTAAGGCTTTAATCAGTCTCTCAGAGTAAGTCTGTGGGAAAAGAACTAGATTTGTTTGGCCTTTTGTACCTGGTTTCTGAAAACAGCCTGAGCAAGCAATTAAGGTACTCTTTTTCTAAAACAGCCAGTCAAGTAGGAACCACACAGACCCCACACCTGGTCAACTAGCTTCAGGAAAGCGGGGAGGGCATGATACAGTCATGCATATTCACTGACTGGATCGATCCTAACTATGCACTAAGGCCCCAGTCATGCATATATTCAATGAGTAGGGGGACCCTGGACCTTGGAGCTCTCTTTGGGGCCTGCGGGATTGGTGAGAAGATCCATGAACAGGAGAAGGCGGCATGGACCTGAGGACAATGGAGGCCACGCCGGTAACGCCAGACCTTGCCTGATGCGTCTCTTCCCTTGTATCCTTTCTGGTTATAATAAATGGTAACTGTAAGTATCGGTAATAATTTCCGTGAATTTTGTGAGCCGTTATAGAGAACTGAAGAACTCACAGGGGGCAATGAGCAGGTAGGGGCTGGCAGTAGAGTCAGTTTGTGTAGCTCCAGCTGTGGATGACTGGGTGATAAAGGCTGCACAGGCAGTTCATGAAGGACAGGGTCCTTCTAGCTTGTGACCTGGCACCAGAGGGCTAGAGGAAGAGAGAAGGGCTTGCTGGTCTCAAGTGCAGAGTGTTGTGCAGACTCCCAAGTCTACAGCTGGTTTCCAATGGCCTGGCCTCAGGGGTCCAGGGATGTTTTGACCTAACTCTGGGGTGTTTAGGGTGAGAGGAAGTACCACAGAAGAAGTGACTGGTGACAAGGATCTTGCAGATGTGGGAAGGGAAAGCCTGAATCCATTTCTAGGAGGGAACTGGATTCATGCTGATTCTTGTCACACAGCTAGTGACAATGGTGGGGTATGCCCACCTTGCCCCTTGCAGTTGGCGACTGCAGTGACACACAGTCCAAATGTCTTTGTGACCCATTAGCCTGTTCACGAGTGGGTCTCCAAAACTCTCTCCAATGCTCCCTCCTCAGCCCTTCATTCTAGCCACGACCTTCCTCTTCCTAAACAGGCATCCCACCCCTACCTTTGTCTGGCTAACTCTTCCTGTTTGTCCTTCCGCGCTCAGAGAGCTGAAAGCCTACCCTGATACCCCTCCTCCATAGCACACAGAAGCTACCTCCTATAGCTCATACACTCGGCTACCTACCACTCTAGAATGGCCTTACTTATCCTGTTCACTGCTGTATCTTAGGTCTACAATGCCTAATCCTGTGCCTGGCAGAGTGTAAAGAACAATCCTATAATAAATGCATCAGTTTAGCACAGACGTAGGAAAAATCAATTCATGTTCAAGTATAAACATTGTTAACACATCATATATCTCTCACCCTGAAAAAGATAGCGTATTCTCGGAGATGCAGGCCCTGTTCTCTACACCCAGCTTGTACTAATGTTCTATAGTATATATTTAAACTGTCAGAAAGGTTGCTTAAAAGAGGGTAACACTATAATCACACTGAGACTGAAAAATCTGCGGATGCCTGTAGGAAATCTTAAAGTCAGCACATTTGAAATGGATTACTCAGAACCACTAACTGGCTCTTCTACCTTGAATGTGGTTTGTTTGGGATTTCTTTATGAATATTGTATCTCTTCATCTGTTCTTCAAAGAACTACCTACACTTTGTGCCTAAGACAATAGCTGGTTTATCAAAACGTTGCTCAATGCTCCAGGAAAAGGCCAGCCAAGGCCTTCAACAGCACGGAAGTGCCCATGAAGCGCCTATAAAGCGAGAAGGACATCTCGAGGCAGCCCTCCATGCAATCGCGTCCATCCACCCTACCCACTAGGGCCAGATCATGGCCTTTAGAGGTCCACCAACAATACAAGATAAATCCTGCCTGCAGAGGAATCTGGGAAAGAACCAGAGTACCTGACCGAGCAGTGACCTGGGCCAGGAAAAAACACCAAACACCTGACTTCATTGTAACGTCAGCTGTAACCCATTAACTAGAACAAAAACAAGCTATCCATCATAAAAACCAAAAACCAATCCCGTTGCTGTCGAGTCGTTTCCGACGCACAGGACCCCATAGGACAGAACAGAACTGCCCCACAGGGTTTCCAAGGCTGTAAATCTTTATGGAAGCAGACTGCCACATCTTTCTCCTGTAGAGCGGCTTGGTGGGTTTGAACCAACGTTTTCGTTAGCAGCCAAGGGCTTAACCACCTGCGCCACCAAGGCTCCTCCATCATAGATCAGACATGTTGCATGTAAGCACCAAGTGTATAAACCCACACCCGCACTGCCCGGCACAGACCTCTCTCTACCCGGGCGGGGGGCGACTCTCGGCGCTTCACTTGTCCATTGTGAGATACTTGGCACACCGGCCTCTGTATGTTAAGTTCCCTAATAAAGCTTTGTATGATCAGCTTGGCTTTTGCTGACTGTCTTTTCGGAATCCGACTCCTGCAGCTGGTCCAGTGGCGTGCGACACACCCTCAACTCCGAAAAAATTACAGTGCCCAATTCCCCATGGAATCATCAGTAAGAACTACACTATTTCATAAAATAACATTTTTTCAATTCGACCCTAAACTTCCACGTGTGTCAAAATTAATACAACTTCTTTCTAAAATTTTCAGTTCTTCTGGTTAATGTGCCGCCTTGCCCACACTATGACCCAGCTCGGTCCCAGCAGCTTCTGCGGCCTCCCTCCACCCTCCCGATCTACGCAATCCTCACTCGGTCCAATCACGCCTCTAGGTCCGCCCTAAGACACACCCCCGGCGGCGCTCTCAGAACCTGGCCCACCCCCACTCCCACCCTCTCAACAGCCCACTTACCCAGGCGGCGGGACCACGGTCCCCCAAGGAGTCTCGGCATCCGTGGCTCAGATCCACCTAGTGTGTGCCTCAAGCATCAACTGACCTCCCAACTGTGCACTAAGAGCCTCTTCGTCGCACCCCACACAGCCCGCCGCGCCCCCACACTCCCGGATGCAGGCATTCCTCCTTCCCGCCACCCCTCCCCCGCCTTGGGCAGGAACAACCCCCTCCGCCACCCCGGGCATGCACCATTGCCTTCCCGCGCCCCCCGCACAGAGCAGGCGCCGCTCCTTTCTCTTCCCGCCCCACATCCGGTGCTCCCATCTGCCGTTTCTCCTCCCTATCCCGAGCCGCAGGCATCTCCCTTTCCTCCACCCAGCACCCCCCAGGCGAAACACATCTCCTCTCCCTTCGGCGTTAACTCTTCGCGTCTCTCCACCCCTCCAACCCTTCCTGCACAGCCTATTTCCTCCTGCAACCCCCGCTCACAATCTACACCCCCAAATGCTCGAAGCCAGCCCCGACACTCTTTCAAGGCAACTGTGCAGCTCCGAGCCCAGGGCCTAGCCGCGTATCCCCTCGCCCCTTTCGCGAGCCTCCCTTGCCCGGGCTCCGTACGCTCGCCGCCGTGCCCCCCGCCTTCGGCCTCCACCCACTACCTGGGGCGGACCGCAGGGGCCGCCGGCCTCCGCAGCCCTCCGTTGAGTTTCTTCGCCTCGGGCGGCGACGCGGAGCCTGCCAAGGGCCCAGGCCCGGCCTCGCTCCAGGCCGCATCCCCGCTGCGGGAAGGAGAGGGCCCAGTGGCGGCGGCCGTGCTGCCTCCGCTTGAGGGCCTGGTTGGGACCTTGTTGGCATTATTCAGCGAAGGAGACTTGGGGAAGAAGGTGTACAAGGTGCTCTGTCGCGACATAGCGACGGTGAGCCAGGCGCAGCCGCTACGTCCGACACAGCGACCAAACGCACCACATCCACCGCGCGACTCCGGCTGGCGGGAAACCCGGGGGGAGGCGCGCTCCGCCAGAGGAACACAGGCCCGAGCGGCCAATCAGCAGGCGCCTCGGCGGGCGCGGGCGGTGCCTCTCCCGGCGCGCGCTCCCAGCCCCGCCCCCTCGGGGCGCGAGGGCGACGTGGGGTGGGGAGGGGGCACGCCGAGCGGCAGAGCTTCCGCCGCTACCCACAGTGTCCCGCGGCGCCAGGTGCCGTTGTCCTGGCGCCTTCGAATCGGTTTGTCCGTTCAGGACTGGAAAGCTTTGTCCTGAAGTTAGGTGCGCCTGCCCGACTACCCGCCTCGGGAAAACCCTCCCTTACTGGAACGGAAGCGGGCGGCCTTGGAGGCTATGAGCGGGTGGGCACCGGTGTGTACTGTGTGCGCACAGTGCGTGGGCTTGAGCGGCGGGGCGCGCCCGGCAAGGTGCCAACCGAAGGGCTGCAGGGAGGGCCCTCCTCGAGAACGCTTTCCTGTCCCTGTGTGAAGTCCTGCCGTTAGAGCACTTCCGCCAGGGAGCCAAAGAAAGGGAACTAGAGTTTAGGAAACAGTGGACGGAGTCTGCCTTTCATAGCGATGCACGTAGTAGGCACTTGATAAATAGATACATTTAATACATTTACCTGATAAATAGATTTCATCTCACAGGCCTCATTGGTGGTGTTAGTTGCAGTGGAGTCCTTCTCATGGCAACCCCCATATGTGTCAGAGTAGAACTGCTCCATAGGGTTTTCAAGGCTGTGAACTTTTGGAAGTAGATGGCCAGGCCTGTCTTTCGAGGCACCTCGGGGTGAGATTTAACTGCCAGCCTTTTTGCTAGTAGGCAAGCATTTAAGCCACCCAGGGATCTAATAGTAAATGAATGACAAGTGCCAGGCCCTTTGCGTGTTTATAATAAAAACTTGCTTTTAATTAAAAAAAAAAAAAGCTTTCCTCTCTATGCCAGACACTGATCTAATCATTTTACATATATTAACTCATTGATCATCTAATAACCTATGAAGTAGGTACTTTAGGTCCATAGTCTCTTACCTGAACCTTTTGGACCAGATGTGTCTCAGAATGCGATATTGGGAGACAGTCTTTTGGCCCGAGTCCCAAATTGTAAATAGGTAACTACAGAATTCGGAATCTGGGAACCAACCCCAATCAGCAACAGCTGCACTTTGCTAAAAAGCTATATAAGATTAGCTCTTTGCTGTATTCAGGAGACTCTGCAGTCACACTGTTCTCTTTTGCTTGGCAATTAATAAAATCAGCTTTGTTTCAGATGTATTTGAGAGGTGGTCTCTTCCCTCCACAGATGCATATTTTGTGTAATATGTGACACCCTCAGAGAGTCTGGGACAACACCCTAAAATCAAACATATCAATATTTCTGCAGGAAAACGTATGCTGAAGTGAAGTAAACAGAAACTATAAATACTTACACATAAATAGCCTCAGGTAGCTCAGGTCAAAATTTGCTACCCAATGAGTTTACCACAAAACTTTTGGTTTTCTGAGCTTTTTGGATTTCAGAATTGCAGGTGAGGGATTGTTGGGCTACATGATATCTCCATTTGTGGTGAGGAAACTGAGGCACAGATGGATTGAATTACTTGTCCAAAGGCGCATAGCTAGACAACGGTGAGTAGGGATTGAAATCCAGGGAAGCTGGAATCCTTGTGGTTAGTGGAAATGCTATCCTGCCTCCCAATTAACATTTTATCTCATTTAATCCAACCACCTTGTACTAGGTTGAACTGTATGAAATGGCCAGTATTGAGCCTTTTTTGAAGTGCAAAAATGTCTATTTCATTTGGTTCAACTTAATGTGATACTCTCCCTGTTTTACAGAGAAGAAATAGAGTCTTTAGAAGGGATGAGCCACTCGTGGGACAGTGGTTAAGAAGTCATGCTTTAGGGTAGATGGAGCCCTGGGTTCTCATCCCAGCCCACCAGCCGGGTAACTGAGCAATTGTACTTCTCTACACTTGTTTCCTCATCTTTAATGGGGATGATAATACCTTTGGACCAGATTTTGGAGGCTACAGTTGTATGCCACCTACAAACTTCACTGAGCGTTAAACAAGTGAGAAGTCATGTGTCTTAAAATCGTCAAATGTACAATCTCTTGGTAAGTGAGACTAGCCATCTCCAGAAGGTAAACACTGTGTGTGGAAATCAAGACCACCCAAACAGGAACAAACAGAACAAGCTGTTTATGCAGTGCTTGCTATATAGCAACGGAGTCCGCCACCATCGCTCGTGTTTGGCAGAGACTCAGGCAGGCAGGGGAGAGGGAAGCTTATAGTGATAAAAAGGTGAGACTTGAGGTGTGCTCTGCTTGGAGGCTGTGGGCATGGGGAAAATGGAGGCGGGCTAACTAGAAGCAGTTTGATTGGTTTGGGTAGCATATTTTGACTTTTTCTGGTTGGCCCTGAGTTGGAAGGGAGGGCAGAAAGTAGGGAAGTCATTGACCAAGTGCTGACTGTTCTGGGCTGATTGTGCAGGGATTGTGGTTTGGTTCCTGGACTGGCTGCTGCAAAGGTGATGCTTTGGCTTCTCGGGATTGTCACTGAAGAGGTTGTGGGTCTGAGTCATCATATGTGGTCTAACCATTATCCATGTGTATATTCAGTCTCTCATGTGTAAAAGGGGAGCTGAAGATACGTGGGAAGACTCAAGTCCCATCACAGAGACCAACCTCTAATTCTTGTGTCCTGGGGTGAAACCTCACCTCTGTTAAAGCACTAGAGTTTTATTTGAGGGAAAACGCAGTTCGCGAATGGAGCAGCACAATGTGAAATTCCGAGTGCTTGGAAAAGCTGATCCTGCCAAGCGCTTATAAAGGGAAAACTGCAAGTTTGAGAAACTGTACAGCAACAGAGGTGATTGGCTGACATTTAACATCAGTGGAGACATAGCCATGGAAAAGTACAAGGTAGTAAAAACTTTTTTTAAAGATAAAAATATTGGCTAACAGCACAGTATACGTTCTTCTTCAGCGCACACAGACCATTCTCCAGGACAGAGCCTGTCTTAGGGCACAAAGCAAGTCTCAATAAATTTAAAAAGATGGAAATCATACAGAGTATCTTTTCTATCCACAATGGAATGAAACTAGAACTTAATAAGAAAACTGGACTATATAAAATATGTGGAAGTTTAACCACACCCTACGAAACCACCAATGGGTCAAAAAGAATTATTGAATGGGAAAAGGTTCTTAACCACTAAAAGAGGTAAAAGAAAGCTCTAAAGAATACAGAAATAGCAGATACAGGGAGCAGCCACTGCCTCCAGGGCTGAGGCAGAGTACCCACGAAAGGAAGAAATTTGGGAGAGGGCCCCCTGACAAGACTGACGTTCAGAGCTCATTGGAAAAAGAGGAATTGGGGCCCACTGGATGATGAAGTTTGCTAAGGTGCCACAGGCCAAGGCTGGTGCCAGAAACCTCCCACTGGGGTACTGGCGAGACCCCTTGGGAAGCTACCCTCTGGATGCTAGAAAGACTCCCTGGAAAGCATCATGAAGCATTGCGAGACAAATTCACCAAATGTGAACCAAACTGGGCCTCCACAGTGTAGGATCAAGAAGAAAAGCCCAGAACCAGGAAGAGAAGTTTCTCCTCTGCTGTGTTTTGCAGTGTATCTCCAGTGTCCTGACAAGGTCTAAGATTGTGCCCATTGGCAAAGAAGAAATTTTACAAGGTCCAGCAGGGCAAAGACAGTGTGAATTTGGAACTGAGAGGCAATACAATGATAATAGGCGCTTTGGCTACTCGGCTTTCATATACACCATTTTACACTTATGTGAACTTCCATGCAACAAAACTACTCTATTTTTTCCCCTATCCTTACAAAAAAGGATACAAAAAACTTTTTTTCCCTGAAAAACTTCCAGTCTTGATATCCATCACCGCTGTATTATTTACTCCTTAAAATCTGTCACAGTTCATTGGATATTCGGTTATCATATTCTGTGTGATAAACATAACCAACACCTTGTACATAAAATACAGGGAAGAAGGAGAGAAAAGGAGAAAATGGTTTATATATACAAATAAACACGTACACATGAGAACCAAAATTAAAATATGCAAAGCTGTTACAGTCCTTGTTTCTGCAACTGGCCACAAAAGTAGAGTTGCTATCTATGACTTCTTTCTTCTACTTCCCATTCCTTGTTTCCCCTGCTCTCATCCAGAACCTCAGCTGGTCAGAGTTCTTTACCTGGTGGAGTGACTACACCTTAATTCTTTTTGTTTTTTTTCTCCATGATTATGGGGTTTATTAGGGAAGTAACAGGTTACAATTCAGGTTCAGGAGTGCTCAGGATAGTTCTTCCATCAGGATGGCCTCTTCTCAGCCATATTCACAGGCATGCTTCTCTCTGCCTCTTGGCCTCCACCCCACTCGAGCAAGGGTTACAAAGCTCTTTTAGCTCTGCAGATAAGTGCCCAGAGGCACCCCACTCTGCCAGGAAGCCCCCTGCCCAAAGGCACTCAGCTCTCTGGCCCCGTGGGTCTGCACACGCACTGTAACTGCTTAGCTCCACTGGCCGGGAAGTCCACTGCTCCATCTCTTGCTGGTCACCTGGTTCAGCTGCCTCTGCTGCCGCCATTTCTCTGCCACTGCTTCTCGCCATCTCGCTGTCTCCAGTGTTACAGCTCTCTGTCTCCTGGGTCTAGGAGGTCTCCGCACAGTGACCCCAGCCCTAATGCATGTGCTCCACTCCTAGGTCTTCTTTCTTGGTGGTCGTATGTGCCCCTTAAAAGAGCAGGATTGACTGCTCTTTTAAGCCTAGCAGGATGGCAAAACTGACCAATCTCCCTTTAGGGTTCTATATACCTTATTTGCATGGTCGCACCCCCAACAAGGGGCCCATGTACCTTATTTATATTATTAGCAAGCTATCCAATCCCCTTGGTGGGCCACAAGCACCTCGTTTCCGTTGTCCTCACTCCAGTCATTTGGTGAGAGTTATAAAGATTATGACTGGAAGGTCCATAGTAAGTAATTCACCTCACTACAGGTTGTATTATTCTTTTTTTTCTTGAGCCGTATCACACTGTTGCCCATTGCTGAACATGAATTGAACATAAAATTCTGCCTCTCTTACACCTACCATATAAATTGCTTTTAAAACAGGTCAGTCTTAGCTCGTACTTGTAGAGCTGATTTTTTTTGAACCTAAGTGTAGGAATGTACATTTGCCCTCAATTCGTCTCAGCTTGTTAGTTTCAGCCCATTGTTCCAGGCTCCTGAGAATTTTTTTAATCCTTTCTGTCACCATCTCTTTTACAGGTTTGATCAGTATTTTCTATGTTGTAAAAACATTTTTCAAGGTAGGGGGCTGTCTTAGTTACCTAGTGCTGCTATAACAGAAATACGACAAATGGATGGCTTTAACAAACAGAAATTTATTCTCTCACAGTTTAGAAAGCTGAAGTCCAAATTCAGGGCACCAGCTGTAGGGGAAGGCTTTCCCTCTCAGCTCTGGGGGAAGGTCCTGGTCATTAATCTTCCCCTGGGTCCAGGAGTTCCTCAGTACAGGGACCCTGAGTCCAAAAGACACTGTCCACTCCTGGCTCTTCTTTCTTGGTGGTAGAAGGTCCCCCTCCCTCTCTGCTTGCTTCTCTCTCCTTTTATCTCTTGTAAAATAAAAGATGTGACTCAAGCAAAGGTGGTGCATCCCACCCTAAGCCTCATTAACATAACAGACAACTCAGTCCCAAATGGGACCATAACCATAGACATAAAAACCCATTGCTGTCAAGTCGATTCCGACTCATAGCGACCCTATAGGTTGGAGTAGAACTGTCCCATAGAGTTTCCAAGGAGGGCCTGGTGGATTTGAACTGCTGACCTTTTGATTAGCAGCGGTAGCTCTTAACCACTATGCCATCAGGGTTTCCAAACCACAGGCATAGAGGCTAGGATTTACAACACATAATTACATCAGATCACAAAATGGAGGACAACCACACAGTACTGGGAATCATGGCCTAGCCAAGTTGACATGAACTAGGGGTTGGGGGGGGCACACAATTCAATCCATGACAGTGGCCAAGGGTCAATTCTCTGAGAATCCACACACCATTAAAGTCACATGCTTTTTGGAATATCTATGCAAGCAAAATGAGGGCAAGTGAAACCACATTCTTTAGCATAACCTAATTTTAGTTAGCACAATGTCTTGCTAAAATTTCCATCCTGTAGTTATAACAAAACATTTTTTTTCATAAGCCCAGCTTACATGTGTCAACATACCTACAAGGCTAAAACACCATGTGAATTTATTTTTGAACCTTCTAATGCACTCCAGTGAGAGCTGTCACTATTACCCAGTTACAATGATGCTTTGAATCACGTGGCTTCGTCTGCATGAGCTATGAGCATGCACTGTTGTTTTCATTGCTGCTGGTGTTTTTATAGTCGCTGATTTTGTCAAATTTTCTGGTGTTTTACCTACAATATTGTGGTAATTAGCATGGGCGGTGACACCATGAGTTAACCGCACTGGGTGACGCCAACCCTAGTGATGCCACAGCAGACAGCAGCCTGACCTGACTGCTGTGTTGAAAATAGACTGTAGTATAATACAGGTAGTCCCTGACTTACAATGGAGTTGCGTTCCGACAACTCTATCGTAAGCTGGTTCTGACTGACGTAAGTTGAATACCTCTTTTTTTTTTTTTTTAGTTTTCATTATTATTGCCTTCTATTATCAGTATCTTTATAAATCTGATCTTTATTTGTCTTTGTGGATCGGAAACGTTATATATAAACTTACAGATATGATCACATCACAAATTATGGGCTGCAACATCGTATGTAGTACATATTGCTAACGATAAGATGTACAAAAAAACATGGACATTCGTAAGTGCAGTTGGACATAACTTGAATATGTTGTAAGTCAGGGACCACCTGTACACAGTAACCCGATTCAGCTGTATTCTCTACTGAAGAGTGTAGAAATGGGGAGGGTGTAGTCTGCATAAAGTCTAGAAAAGAGAGCTAGAAGAGCAGGAGTGAAGTGGTATTTTTAACTAAGAATCTGGACACATGTACTCTGGAATGACGCAGGCTAGGGGAGGGTAAGATATCCCTCAAGAGTCAGCGTGTGTGCTGCATCTGTGCGCCCAAGCTCATGTAACACCTACTTCTGCTGAGTTCTTAGCTGTGCCAGGCAGCGATGTCAGCGCTGGGGATACCGCCCTCAACCAGACAGACACAGGGTCCACAGAAGATGGAGGCAGCCAAGAAAGCCAGCAGTTACAGCATGCTAGTCTCAGTGGGCTCATAGATCGTTCCATAGCTTTGATAGGGATTATAGGCTAGTACCATGGTTCCCAAACTGGGTACCAAGGCACCCCAGGGTACCACAGCAAACTCACAGGGATACTGAGGATTGTTTTAAAATGTCCAGGGAAACGCAGTGACACCGTGCAAAACTACTAGCTTAAGGAGGTCAACAGTTTCGATTGTAGATCATCCTGCATTCCTTTTGATGACATCTCTTTTTGAAGCTGAGTTTTCAATGGCTTCTGTGAGTAAAAGCAAGTACCAATGGAAAAAATTAACGTGGAAACGGAGTGAGCGTGGTGGTGCTCAAAACCTGGTGCCATTAATATGCGTGAGTCACGTAGAGTGAAATAAAAATGTTATTTTTTCTTGGCTCGATGGCAACGGGTTTGTGTTTTTGGTTTTGGTTTATACTAGTTTTCAAGCAGAGCCCTGGTGGTGCAGTGGTTAAGAGCTCAGGCTGCTAACCAAAAGGTCGGCAGTTGGAATCCACCAGCCGCTCCTTGGAAACCCTATGGGGCAGTTCTCCTCTGTCTTACAGGGTGGCTATGAGTCGGAATCAACTTGATGGCAATGGGAGTTTTCAAATGGCTACTAAGTTGTTAGGACGTAAGTGCTTATTAAGTTCTATGGGCAAAACACACAATGAATGGAACTGTTAGGGTTTTCTTTGTTATTGTTGTTTGTTTGTTTTTAGCCTGGAAGGCCGATTAAGAAAGCACTAAAATACAATGTATACCAGAGGTTTGCCAACCTCTGGCCTAGTGCTTAAGAGCTCTGTACTCAAACTCTGTACTCAAACTTCATATGTTCAAATCCCAGCTGAACTGCTTACTAACTGCATGACCTTGTTGGGCAAGTTATTTAACCTCTCTGGGTCTCAGTTTCTTAATCTGTAAATCAGGGATGATGATAATAGTAGTACCTACTTCCTGGGGTTATTGTGAAGATTAAGTAAAGCCTTCAGCCTGGCACATCATGAGCACTCAATAAATGGGATAGAGTTATGTACAGAAAGCTCGAAGGTTTTCCAGAAGAACACAGCGCCTTTGTTCCCCCCTCCACCTATCCAGGGAACAGGCTGACCTGGCAATCCTTGGCTTGGTGCTGGGCCTTGAGAGATAAAGTCAAAGCTGGAGAAAAGGAGGGGAGCATTTGGTGAGGGTCCTGTCCTAGCCCAATAAATCCTAAATCACCAGAGACAAGCCTGTAGTCTGACAAAGTTAGGGTTGTTTTTGTTTTGTTTTCTCTTGGATTTTTGGCTGGTTGCAAATAGCAGAGGAACCGTGGGATATCTCACCAGATAAAAGAAAACAGAGTTGTTATGTACCTTGGGGGAGAGTGGAGTTTAGGAGAAATTGATCTGATAGGCTCAAAGCAAAGTTATGTGTAAAGTCGAATCCAGACTGCAAAGTGGACCCAAGGTCCTATTTCCTTGGAAACTACAAAGGTAAGATAGATGTGGAATGTTGTGTCCAAAAATGTCTTATTAAAGCTGTACACCTGGGTTGTAAATCAAAGCTGCTTTTTGGTGTCAAAGTGAGTTAGGTTCTCCAGGCAGGAGTGGGAGGTTTCATTCTTGCTCATCTAATTTCAAACAGCAAAGTTTCTGATAGTGAAATATTTTAGAGAACAGGATTTCTCAGTAAGAAAGCAATATTCCTATGACACTGTACAGCTGCAGCTTGCCCTTGGGAGAAATATTATTTCCTGTTAACTTTCTAGGAGCCCTGGTGGCGCAGTGGTTAAAGCACTCTGCTGCCAACCAAAAGGTTGGCAGTTCAAACCCACCAGCCACCCTGCGGGATAAAGATGTGGCAGTCTGCTTCTGTAACAATTTACAGCCTTGGAAACCCTATGGGGCAGTTCTACTCTGTCCTATGGGGTCGCTATGAGTCAGAATGGACTTCACAACAGTGGGTTTGCATTAAATTGTAGCTGGCCTTATTGTTTTTCCCAGCCTGATGAATGTCAGGGCATATTTTTAATTTCTCATTCCTTGCTAATTGTTACTCTGTCAACCCCTAGAAATAAGGAGGGACGGGACTTTGTGACTGTCAGGTGGAAGGAAACAATAGCTGCAGCCTACCTTTAGGGGAGCAGGGGGAGGAAAGGAAAGGCACCTGTGTACCCTACAAGTGCCCCAGATGTGATGCAGGCTATGAATGACTGGTAGGGGAGGTCCAGGGGCAAGAAGACCAGGTAGAGAGAGGGAAAAGCAGAAGATTTTTTTGTCTACACGGAAGCATTTAAGACTTTGGATAGAATGTAGTGTGGAACAGCATCATGACCACTATGACAAAAACAAGAACAATTAGTAGTCCCTGTAAAATGCTTTGGAACCAGGAACCCTGACTGCCCAATCCAAGCCAAGAGAACAAGTCCCGCAGCCATAAGGATTGACCTTAGAGAGCCAAGTAGCTTTTTCCTTAAGGCGATATATAGTCTGTTCCACCTTGCCTGTTTCATTGATCCAAGTACAACAATAAGTATTAGCAGTGGCACAGATGCCACCATGACTAACCAACAAGAAATCTAGAGTGATGTGATTGCCCAATGAGTTGAGACTGACCTGTATTCCATCTAGAGCAGAGATAGTATCGTTAATAACTTCTACCAGAGTTAGCGATAAGTTTCTTACAGTCTTTTCTATTTGTATGATTCCCACCGATGGAAATGCTACTCTGATTTGTTCTCGTAAACAATGAGTCAGTAATTCACCCAGAGTGTGTGCCGGAACAATCAAGACTGACCTCATTTTGGAGCTCGTGTCTGAGTTCGAATTTCCAGCTTAGGGGATTTATAGGATTAGGATCTCTGTGTACAGACATGTCTCTGAATACTATTCCTAAATAGCATGAGATGTTAGTTTGAGGCAAACAGGATCAAAGGAAATACACCAGGAAGTTCACTAGTATCCACTATGGGCACGTGGAGAACTAGGAAAAAGGAGTTGTTCACAACATGAGGTTGGAAACAAGGCCTCACATTAGTTGGGTTACATATTTGGGGCTCTGTTAGTCTCTTCCAGGTGGAAAGCATTTGGCGCATTGCCTATGAAAGTTGTTTCTGGGAGAGAGGGGCACAGGTTGATTTGTTTAAGGTCAATTGTCCATGTAGGTCAAATGGAAATGCCATCAGCTGTAACTCCCTGTGGTCTTATTTGATGAAACCAGAATTGCCCGCAGGTTTTTTTTCATCATGGGGGCAGGGAGTTTGGTGACGGGTGGCATGTCCAGCAGTCAGTAAGATTGAGGGCAGTGGCTACTGTTTGGGATAATTGAAAAATGGTGTTAGAATGAGTATGTTATGACCTAACAATTATAGTAAGAAGGGGGAAAAAGACCATTATGGGTGGACAACAACAAGGAGTTGGTAGATAACGAGAAAAATAATGGTTATAAGTAAGCAAATAAAAAAACAGGAATTAGATAGGAGTCTTGGTCCAAAGTCTTGCGTGGAAGCTGCCTACTGCCCATGGTCATCTGCTTGTCCCAGAGGTCTTGGGTCATCTGTTTGCTTCTAAAGATCAGCTGCTTCTGGAAGATCTTTGAGAATCCTCAGTTTGAGGTTCGCTATTGGAGTAGCCTTCCAATTGTGTGGAATTCTGAATTGCTCCTTTATTGTGAAACGTGAACCCAAGGATTAACTCCCTGTAGTTTCACTGCTGTGTCTGTTGTTAACAGTACCTGATAAGGTCCCTTCCAGCAAGGTTCAAGAGCAGTTCCTCTTTGATGTCTATTCCAATAGACAAAAATCTCCTTGTTAAAGATCGTGAAGGAGCCCCTGGGTGGCTCAAACGGTTAAGCGCTCAACTACTAGGTAAAAGGTTGGCTCTTCAAGGCAACCCAAAGCTGCCTCGGAAGACAAGTCTGGCGATTTGCTCTGGAAAGGTCACAGCCTTGAAAAGCCTTTGAAGCAGTTCTACTCTGTACACATGGGGACGCCATGAGTTGGAATCAACTCAATGGCAACTAACAACAACAAAGATCATGAAGAAACTCTTTAGGAAGATGTTGTGGGAAGGTGGCCTTAACCTATTGGTAGTAGGATTTAGTATAGTACATGAGTCTCTTGCAATAGTTTCCCATGCATGCAGTAGGGCAGAGTCTAGTATCAGAGGTGAGAGCCCTAAATACGTGGGCCTTCCAATTACCAATTCACAGGGTGACAACCACTGTGTCCCCAAGAGAGTGGACTGAATGTCCATAAGAGCTAGTGGGAGTACCTTTGGCCAAAGGAGGTCAAAAGTTTCTGAAAGTTTTGCTGATTTTAAGTATGCCATTGGTCTTTCCAACCTTTCCTGAAGATTATGGATGGTAAGACCAGTATAGCTTTCGAGTAAGGGGTAACACCTTACAGAGTTCTTTTATAATGATTTCTGTAAAGTGCATGCCTTGATCACTTGATATAAAAGTTGGGATACACCAGGTCAGAAACATAAAATCAAGCAGCTTTTAAGTGACTTATAAGGGCTGTAGCTTTTTGGCAAGGAAATGCTTCAACACATCCTGAAAATAGACACACTATAACTAAAACATATTCAGAGCTCATGGAGGGTGGAAGCTGGATAAAACCAATCTGAATTGATCAGAGATTCTATAGAAGAATCCTCATCAAAAAGGGGGAAAATGTGGACCAGAATTTCAAATTCTCATGGAATGCAGACTTGGTGGATCCATTGAGGCTGGATAAACCCCAGAACTATTGCCCTGAGATAATCTTTAAACCTTAAACCAAAACTATCCCCTGAAGTCTTTTTTAAACCAAACAGTAGTTTCGCTTAATTTGTAAAGAATGTCTGCCTTGAGCACGGTGTTTTTTAAAAGAATTATCTATGTGTGATCAAGCTGACAGCAGCAACTAGAAAAGGTAGATGAGAAGCTTAGGGGGCGGTGAGTTTGTGTTAATGGCAGAGGAATAATTTGGAAAAGGATAGCAAGAGTGGTTGTACAACTTGCAGAATGTAATCAGTGTTACTGAATTGTACATGTAGAAATTGTTGAATTGGTGCCTGTTTTTGCAATGTGTATTTTCACCAAAAATAAAATCTTTTAAAAATATGTGTGTATATATATATATTAGGTTTGGATTCTCTAACAAATCTGAGCGAGGCACAGAAAGTTCCCTAAGTGCGGTAAGAGAATCATGCAGTTCCTCTTTTTCTGGTAGGACCAGGAGAGTGGCAGGGGTCGGGGTGTTGCAGTGGTGAATAGTAATGTGAGAGAGAGAGAACAACCGAATCTCGTAAGAGATTAATAGGCTGGATAAGAAGTACTGTGTGTTCTCAGTCAGCAGTAATGCCTGTACTGCACGCAGACCCATGAGGTCAAGTGGGAGCCTAGAACTAGTTCAGGAAAAGCATCAACAAGTTTTGCAGCAGCAGCTATATTGCCCTAAGACGAGGGCGATAAACCTTTGCAACTGGGTCAAGGGTAAAGCTATAGAAAGTGATGGGTTTTTTATGGCGCCCATGAAGTTGAGTTAAAACCCCAGGGGCTTGTCCAGATTGTTCATACACAAGGAGAAGAAATGGTTTTTGTAGTTAGGGATGTACAAGCAAGAGCCTTCATCAGGTTGCAGAAGCCCTGTTCATGTTCGAGCCTACTGAAGACTTAGTTCATAGAAGGGTATTGTTATCTCAGAAACATTTGACACCCATTGTCTGCAATATCCAGTTAAACCTAGAAATCCTCTCAAATTTCATTTTGTGAAGGATCTAGGATAAGTTTGGATAGCCTTTAATCTAAAAGGTGACAGTGCTTTCCCCTCTTTAAATAGGTGGTGCCCTACATAATGAACTGTATTCTGGCAAAATTGTAATTTATCTTTTGAAACTGTATGTCGTTTTTCTGCTAAGCCTGAGAGCAAGTAAATGGAATCTTTTTACAGGCTTCCTCGTTCTCTGAACAAAGTAAAATCATGCACATATTGTATTAAAACTGAATTGCAAGCGTAATTTAGATCCTTTAAATCTTGGATGGTGGAAACAGTTAATACACTCGGGTGCAAACTGAAAGGTAGAAGGTTCAAGTCCAATCAGAGGCTCCTTGGAAGACAGCGATCTACTTCCAAAAAATCAGCCATTGAAAACCCTATGGAGCACAATTCTTCTCTGACCCACATGGGGTTGCCATGAGTTGGAATCGGCTTGACAGCAACTGATTTTGGTTTTGTTTGGTTTTTTTTAATGCCTGTAGTCTACCCTATGATTCTTCTTCTTAAGACAAACAACACTTTTAGACAGGAAAACACAAAGCAGTAACACAAAAGGGAGCAGAAAGGATTACAAAGATCCACCAGGCATGCCAAATAAGTGGGAGCCGATAACAAAACCTGGGTCCCAAACTGAAAATAATTAGCAGAGGAACAACGCAAAGACAGTGGAGTTAAGACTCTGCGCTGACTTACGACACTGGCATGAACAAAGCGTGAGCAGCAGGGCTACTGCTCTTTCTGGCTAAGAAGGAAGCCAGGAGTGGTATGTGTGTTCCAGAACAGAGATACCCAGGACTAGGGTACCCTGGGGCCTATAGACACTGCCTATTATTAGTTTCTTACTGCTACATAACAAATTGCTACCACAAACTCAGCACCTTAAAACAACACAAATTTATTATCTCACAGTTTTTGTGAGGAGTCTGGGCACAGGTAATCTGGGTCCTCTGATTAGAGTCTCACCAGGCTGAAATCAAGGTGTCAGTGAGGGCTTTGGTCTCCTCTGAGGCTTGAGGCCTCTTCCAAGCTCGTTCAGACTGTTGGCAGAATTCAGTTTCCTACGGTTGTACGACTAACACCCTATTATCACACTGTCCAGTGGTCACAGTTAGCTCTTGGCTGCCCTCAGGTCCTTGCCATGTGGCCCCCTCCAGAGGCCCTCACTACATGACAGTTTGCTTCTCTCCTTGAGGACAACAGGACAGCATCTCTCTCGATCTTTACCTTCTCTCAAAGAACTCACCTGATTAGGTCAGTCTTCTTTTTGATTAATTCAAAGTTAACTAATTAGCAACCTAATCATGGGAGGTCAGGAGCCCTGGTGGCATAGTGGTTAAGAGCTTGGCTGCTATCCAAAAAAGGTCGGCAGTTCCAATCCACCAGCCACTTCTTGGAAACCCCATGAGGCAGTTCTACTCTGTCCTATAGGGTCACTCTGAGTCGGAACAGACTCGACAGCACATAACAACAACAACAACATTCATGGGAGGGATATCTCATTATATTCAAAGGGTCAGTCCACACTCAAGGGGAGATTATTCAAGGATGTGAGCGTTGGGGGTCATCTTAGCATTCTTCACGCTGCCTCTTGAGGAAGTCTGGAGTTCTACTTTCAGCAGAAAGGTGTAAGCGTGGGGTAGGTCTCCTCCTATCCTCTCCCACTCTCCCCCTGGCTTCCCTTTCCTGTTCAAAGCTGCTGTCTGTGGGGAGGTTCATGACGTTAGGAAGAGAGGGGGCAGACGGTTTCAGTGGGACTTGCCCAGCCTGGGCCTCCAGGGTAGGGGGAGATGGCCCTGGTGTTCTCATAAAAGAGCCTCCACAAACTTCCTCCAGGGGAGGCAGGTAGGGAAGCTGAGTCCTCAGCCATTCTCCAGGGATCCATTCTCCTCGGGAGGCAGCTGGCTTGGCCCCAATCAGAAACCAGCCCCACGAGGGCAGCCTCGCAATTCATCTCAGATCCTAGGCTGGGAGGGACACCATTCCGCTTTTCCCCAGGGAACCAAGGCGGCAGAAGAAACCTCACCTCTACAGCGTTGGGGGGCAGGGAGGATGGGCATGGCTGTCTCTCCCTCCCTCCAGCACACCACCACATCCTGAACATTTGTGGCACTTACTTCCTGGGCCTCATTTGGGCCCTTTCAAGATAGACTTTCTCTGTGCTGTGGATGCTGCTCTTCCCCAATCTGAGCGGAGATGCCCAGACAGCAGGGCCCAGCACTGGGAGGGACACATTATCTGCTCACGGCACCCCAAGTGACCAACATTCTTCCAGATTGGGCTTCCCGGTGGCCATTTTGAATGACATCTCCACCCTCTGTACTTGCTAGTTCTTCTTCCTGGATCTTCTGCTTTCCTCTGCTTGGCTCATTCTTCCTTGTTCTTCCGGAGGCCTCCCTGATGCCCCAGGCAGGTCTGGGTGGCTCCCACCTTAACTCCCCATCCCTATTGACTTGTCTCTCTTTCATTAGGCTATGAGGGCCCTGCAGCTCTTAGGTCTATTTCCAGCTATAGCCTGGGACATCCTGGATACTGGACAGGTGTTTGAAGAGAGAAAAGGAGAGAGAAGTCAGAGGCTGGCCTAGGCACACTACCAGTCTAGCAAGACAAACAGTTTCAGGGAGGAACTATTTACAAAGGTATGGGAAGGGTTAAGGGAAACCAACAATGGATGACGCCAGAGTACTCCAGGGCAAACAATAATAGGAAGATACTACCCTCGAAGTCTGAAAGGGCAAGGAGGGGAGCCCTAACCAGAAATGGGGGGTCCCTGCAGCTATTGGAGAGGGTTGCCCATAGAGCCATGGCCTCAGGTCAGCAAGGAGGGAGCCAACCCTTCTTACCCCCTCATTTCCTGCTCGTTATTGCCCCCCGCCACCCGCTTTTACTGAACCCAGTCTGAAGCTGGAGGGCAAGGGAGCTTGGCTGAAGCAGTAGTCAGCCTCCTGGCCCGGAGCAGGGTGGAGGAGGGTAGGGAGAAGCATGGAGGGCAGGAGGAGAGTGAGCAGCACAGGCACAAAGCATGGGCCCTCCAAGGTTCTGCAGGGCCCTGGGCTATATGCAGAGGCTGCGGGATGAGTCTTAGCCAGACTGGCCCTGCCAGTGAGGCCTTCAGGGCCAAATGCCCAGACAAGGAGTGCAGAAGCTCTCCTACTCAGAGAGGGGAGGCCTCTGGGAAGAGACCCCTCCCTCCAACCTGGCCTCTGCCGTTCTCAGAGGAAAGGGCCAACAGGTGGGACCCCTCAGGCCTAGGCTGGGAGGTGGGATGTGCCTCCTTAGCACTCAGTGTGCTAAAGCGTGTCTGTTTGTGGCCAGCCCTGTCCCCTCACAGCCCCAAGAAAGCAGGCCCATGTAGATCATGTTTGCAACCCCCAGCACTTGACATATCCTGGCACAGAGCAGGAACACAGCGAGTGAGTGGAAGGAATGAGTCCCCAGAGAGGGTGCGTGTGGGCTCCGTATGGCACCAACCGGATCTACTAAAAAGCTACACAAAGGGTAACTCAGACCTGTTCTCCACTCTAGAAACGGACTCACCATTACTGGTGGAAATTATAAGTCCCCCGCGGGCTCTGCCCTTAGTTTTGACTTGACTTGGAAAGAGGGCAAGGTGCCTGCAGGCCGGTGGGAAGCAGGGGATGGGGAAAGAAGGAATTCGGCAATCCTTCCTTTGGTTCTTAAAGAAGTAGCATCCTTACTGAGTTTCAGTTTATGATGATGGAAAAATTGCATTGATTAAGGGCAGGGTTGCACAGCTGTTAACGTCATTGCTGTCAATAAGCTGTACATCAGTAAAAAGTTGAATTGGCAAAAGTTGTGTGATAGATAAATTTACAACAATGACAGGAAAAATAAAAAGTAGCTGCCGAGGCTGCTCATGTACCACCAAACACCTCATGGGATTGGGTTTCTTAGTGTGGAGGTTTAGGGTCATGGTTTCATGGGACGTCCCAGTTAGGTGGCCTAATAACACGTTTAATAGTTTAATACTTCTGTTCTACCTCCTAGTACATTGTGTAGTGCCTGGGGTCTTAAAAGTTTGCAAGCGGCCATCTAAGGCACAACAATTGGTCTCTCTTCACCTGGTGCGAGAGAGGAAGTAGGAGAGTCAGGAATAGGGGGAGGATGTGGAATGTGTGGCTAGCTGCCTCCATGAACAACTGCCTCCTTTGCCATGAGACCAGAAGAACTGGATGGTGCCCGGCTACAATTACTGAACATTATGATTAAAGATTCTATAGAATAATCCTGATCAAAAGGGAGAAAACGGGGCCAGAATTTTAAATTCTCCAGACTCCAGACTTCCTGGAGCCATGGAGGCTGGATGAATCCCGGAAACTATTGCCTTGAGACAATTTTTAAACCTTAAACCAAAAATATCCCCTGACGTCTTCTTAAAACTAAACAATACTTCAGCTTAATTGGTGAAGTATGTCTGCCTTTAGCGTTGTGCTCTTTTAAATTCTATCTATATAGGATCAAATTGACAACAGCGGCTCAGAAGGCTAGGAACCTTAGGGGGCAGTGAGTTTATGTTAACCGGGGAGGAACAACTCAGAAAAGCAGGGTGAGAGTGGTTGCACAATTCCAAGAATGTAATCAGTGTCACTGACTTGTACATGTAGAAACTGTTGAATCAGTGTATGTTTTGCTGTGCATACTGTCAACAACAAAAAATAATTTTTTTAAAGCCCCACATTTCTAAGAGGAACAGAAAACTCTAATAAAAACACCTGGGACTCTGAAAACTGACCGCCTTAATGGCAAATAAAATATTGATTTAATTAATAAACGGTAAAACGAAAAGTAGGGTCTTGAGGAGCTCTTTGCAGACCAGTCGCCTGGGGGCGAGAGAGTGGCTGACTCAGGCAGGGAGCGGATCAGAGTTTCCAGTACAGCTGAACGGTTAGAAAAACCTCAGAGCCTCCTTCGCCCCCTACGCAACCCCTTGGCCTTCCCCACAGCCCCTGAGCGGACCCTGCACTCGGTGGAAGTCAGAACAAAAACCAGATGTCCGCCCTGAAACCCTGTCGCCACCGCTCGAGCTGGGCTGGCGGCGGCTGCTGAACGGCGGCGTGCGGCCACCAGAGGTCACTCCTCGCCAAGCGCTCAAACCAGCTCCTGCCCGTGGCCCAGAGAACGTGACCTGCGGCTTTACACCCCACCTCCTCCTTCAGGAATTCTTCTGGGCTCCGGAGCCTGGTCCACCGTTCTCCGCCAGCAGCCCCCCACGATCCTCGCCACGGTCCCAGAGTACCACGTAGAGCCAGAGAAACGGTTCAGAAGTAGGGTTACCAGATAAAATATAGGATGCCAACCAAATTTGAATTTCAGATAAGCAACGAATACTTCTCTCACACGATAGTTTGCTAAGTCTGGCAACCCTAGTTTGGAGTCAGATCCCTGGATTCAGATTCCAACTTCATGATTCACTGAGTGACGGGGTAATTCTTTTAGCCTTTTGGAGCCTATGCCCTTATCTATCAAATGAGTAATAACACCTTTTCATAGGGTAATGTGAAGTGTACTGTGTTCAGGTAAAAAAGAGCAAACCCACTGCAGTCCAGTCAATTCTGACTCATAGTGACCCTAAGGGACAGAGTAGAACTGCCTCATAGGGTTTCCAAGGCTGTAATCTTTACAGAAGCAGACTGCCACATCTTTGTCCTGCAGAGCAGCTGGTGGGTCTGAACCACCAACCTTTCAGTTAGCAGCCAAATGCTTAACCACAGCACCTCCACAGCTCCTCGTGTTCAGGTACCAAAACCAACCCACTGCTGTCCAGTCGATTCCGAACTGCCCCATAGAGTTTCCAAGGAGCACCTGGTGGATTTGAATTGCCAACCTTTTGGTTAGCAGCCGTAACACTTAACCACTACACCACCAGGGTTTCCATGTTCAGGTAAGGACTCAATAAACCTTAGGATGTTCTCTGTTCGCTCCCTAAAAGCTGCTGGTTTGCAACTCTGGAAATAGAATATCTTCTTATGGAAAAAAACAAAAACTGAATCCGTTGCAGTCAAGTCGATTCTGACTATAGCAACCCTACAGGACCAAAAAGAACTGCCCCATAGGGTTTCCAAGGAGCGACTGCTGGATTCCCACTGAAGACCTTTTTGGAAGCTGTCCCTTAAATAAAACCGAAAACCTGTTGCCATCGAGTGGATTCTGACTCATAGAACAGGACACTGTAAAAGATGGTAGTCCAGTTCCCAAAGGACTCTGGCAGCGGCGAGGGGGAGCATGGGTGGGGGTGACAATGGAAACCATCTACATTAGCATGACTTTATTCTTCCTCATCAAGGTGACTTTACTATTATAGGAAACCTTTGCCAACGGCCATAAAAGTTGCAAATAACTCTATTGTTCCTTCCAGGAACTTTCAGAAAGACTCATTTAAATTAAAATGCCCCCCCAGGGACAAGTGGCAACCTCTGGAGACATCTGAATAGTTGAAACTAGCATCCAAGGGGTGGAGGCCAGGGAAGTAAAGAATTATTCAGCTTTAAATGTCAAAAGTGCCATGGTTGAGGAACCCTGATTTAAATCAACTTCAAACTGTTCAACTCTTCGATAACCAAACCAAACCCATTGCTGTTCAGTCGATTCCGACCCCTAGCAACCCTAGAGGACAGAGGAGAACCGCCCCATAGAGTTTCCAAGGAGCATTTAGTGGATTTGAACTGCCAGCCTTTTTGGTTAGCAGCTGAGCTCTTAACCACTGTGCTACCAGGGCTCCAACTCTTGAGTAGTAAACATCAAACAACTGGATTTTTTGGAAGTCCTTGCCTCAAAACTCTTTCCGTGCTGTGGCCATTAATCCTGTTGTTGGGTGCTGTTGAGTGGTTTGTGACTCATAGTGATCCCATGTAACAGAGTAGAACTGCCCCACAGAGTTTTCTTGACTGTAATCTCTGTGGGAGCAGATCGCCAAGTCTTTTCCCTCAGAGCCACTGGGTGGTTCGAATTGCCAACCTTTCGGTTAGCAGCAGAGCTCTTAACCATTGCGCCACTAGGGCTCTTTCCATTAATCCTAAACCATTCTAATATGATCCCCACCCAATTATAATCAAGTCCCCACATTGAAAGACCCTCCTTAAACCAGGCTTTACCTTCCTTCTGGAAGAGGCTGCATAGGCCCGGCTCACTGTTATTACTCCCCATTGCTGACCGCCACATTGTCTCATGATCTTGTTTTTCCCTCCGGTTCCAGTCTGTACAAAAGGTTTAAGATTAACCGATGCTCCTCCTTGGAGGGTGGAAAACAAGAGATAATGATCTAAGGATGAAAAATCGAACAGAGCACCCGTCTTGTGACAAGGAAACCAGGATATCGCCAGATAACCCCCAAGAATATCAGTAAAAGATTAACTCATCTGAGACATGACCACCTCAAGGGGGAGATAACACAAACTTCTAAGACCCATAATCCTGTCCCTATAAAAGCCTTCGGCCAATCTCCAGTGGTGGAGACAGGTTTTTTGGAGGAAATCTATTCCCCTCTGTCTCCTATATATCGATATATAATAAAACTCTTGCTGCTCACCTCACCCGGGTCTTAGAATTGACTGTTTTGGCAGGTGGCTCCAATCCACATTGTTGCAGTAACTCTTCCTCCAAGACACTCCTAAAACTGTTAAAGTTCAGCTCTCCTCACCGTGGTGAGAATAAACTTAGCTTTGTCTTAAAGGTCGTTTCGGTGATAATTTTGAGGAGCCAGTGTCTGCACCATTAGGTTGTAAGGTCTGCAGCTCACAGGTCTCCCGCTCCTGGTGGGGGAGTGTGGCGTGTGCCCCAGGCTTCCTGGGGCTGGCCTAGCCTTCCCAGTATTATAACCTGACTGTTCTAGGTCTGCACAGTGTGTCCATGGTGACAGGAAATGGGTGAAGGCAAAAGAAGAAGCTTTATTTGCTTGGCCAAGCAAAGGAGCAGACCGGGACTTGAGTCACCAAGATGGCTCCCTGAACAATGGCTGAAACAGTATTTATTAGGGGAACGTGGAAAGGAGCAAGGTCGTTGATTGGTCTGACCTGAAAAAGACATTTCTGGAGTGGTTCTGGAAGAGGCTGTATAGGCCCGGCTCACTATTATTTCCTCCCCATTGCTGACCACCACATTGTCTCAGGATCTTGTTTCTCCCTCTGGTCCCAGTCTCTACAAAAGGTTTAAGGTTATGACAAACCGAACAAAGAACCCATCTTGGGACAAGAAAACCAGGATGTCACCAGATAACCCCCAAGAAAAGATAAACCCATCTGGGACGTGACTACCTCAAGGGGAAACTAACACAAACTTCTAAGACCCATAATCCTGTCCCTATAAAAGCCTTCGGCTGATCTCCAGTGAGGAAGACAGGTTTTTTGGAGGAATCTATTCCCCTCTGTCTCCTATATATCGATATATAATAAAACTCTTGCTGCTCACCTCACCCCTGTCTCAGAATTGGCCATTGTGGCAGGCGGCTCCAATCCGTGTTATTGCAGTAACGGTTCCATCGTCTGCACTTGCTTGCTCAGTCCAAAAGGGTAGTGGGTCTCTCAAACCGGATCTTAGACTCTGACCCCTCGCTTCTGAAAGTCTTCCCCCAATCTTGGGCCTCTAAAGTTTGGTTCCGTCCGGCAGGAGAAAAGTTCCGGGGTCACCCAGAGGATGAGGTTGATGGTTCTGTGCATGTGAGGTGGGCCAGATTTGGTCTCAACTGGTTCTGTGGTCTGCAGACCCCAGCCTCTTGTTTTTCTTATCTTGGGCAGGAAAGTTGGCCAATTGCCTAAAAAACACCTGGAGAAACCAGTTAGAAGGTGGAGGTGGCTCTTGCTACTCAGGAGTTGGGGTTGGTAATGGTGCCTGGAGGCTGGGGTCTCAGTACCAGCACACCCCCATCACCACAGCCCGCCTCCTGTCCCTCAAGACCTGCCTGAGCGTTCAGACTCTGTAGGTCAACCAAGCAAGACCCAGGCTGAAAAACAGGTCCTATCTCTGACTTCGTAATCAATCCACTGGGTGACCTTGGTAGGTTTCTTCCTCTCTGAGCCCAATCCCAGGATGAGGATTCCTGCGTTGATGAGATATAAGATGCAGGGCTGCTCTGAAAATTACAGAGGCACAGAATGGCCCCCATCTTCCACTCAGTGAAGTTCCAACTCGCTGGCCTGGCTCACTGAAAAATAGAGAAAAAGAAGAAAGAAGTTTTAAAAAAATGCACACTGTTCCCAACATCTGGTAGCTTCTTGGTGCTTCCCTCCTGCCTGTTGTCTATGCATATAACTTATGCTCATATCCTATGTACAATTTCATATTTTTTTTTTCCACTTATAATGAGAAATCTCCTCCGGTTATTAAAATCTCTTTGGAAAAATCAGTTTAATGGCTCCAAAATATTGTATCAAATAGATATAACCTGGTGTTTACTTCAGAATTTTCCTATTAACGGACAACTGTTTCCAGTTTCTCACTATTATAAATAATACTGCAATGAACATCTTTGCACCTATTGCCACCATTCCCTTTCCTCCAGTTATCGGTGGATGGTCAAGTCTACCATTAAACAGTGTTGTAGGGGAAAAAACCATCACAAAGATGAGTAAAGCAAAAAGAAAGTTTTATCTGGCATATATTCAAAAAGGCAAAAGTGGGAAGCGGACAACCTTGCTGCCACAGCCATGTCTGCCTGAGTCCAAAGAACCATTACAGAATCATCAGCATATATCAACATCACAAAATGGGTAGAATCGTTGAAAGCGTCACTTTTTCACTGATTGGCTAGAAATTGTAATCTTACATTTTGAATCGTCTTCCTTAGCAATCATTGGTACGGGTTTCAGTAACAAAAGTCAGGAGGGTCTTCATTGGTCCAACAAATTCCTATTCACTAAATGCTAATAGAAAAAGATAAGAGCGGAAAGTCTTGTGTTCTGTTTGATGGGATTTATGTGAAAGTTTCCCTAAAAGATACTTTCCAAGATTATTTTAGCTATTGTCTTTATACCTCAGGGCCCAGTTGATGTGTCCTTGAGAGTCCTTATGAGCCCTTGTGAGCCCAGCTCCAGCTGGGTCACATTCTGTATGCTCAAGGAGAGGGAATAATAACTCCAATATTATTTCCTAAATCAACAGTTTGTTCCTGGAAAGCAGTGAGTAATTCAAATCTGGCCCACCTGACATGCACAGAACCATGAACCTCATCCTCTGGGTGACCCTGGAAATTTTCTCCCGCCGGACAGAACGAAACTTTTTATCCCAGGACTTAGTCCAGAGCTGGGCACATAGCAGGTATTCAGAACTGGCTGACTGAGTGAGGCTGATGTGGCTCTTCTGCAGTTCTCCATCCTCCTGGCTCCTCTGTGACCGCTGCCTCCATTTGGAAGCTGATTCCTGGGTAGCTATTGCATTTCTCTAAGAGGGAGAAAGATGGAGGACTAAGACGTACTGAAAGGCCCTACAGAATCCCAATTGGGAGAGATTAGCTCTGATCCCTTCCTGTCAGACTTTACTTTGACTCCCAAAGTCTGATTTAATTGGCCTGGGGGTAGGGCCCAGACTTTTTCTCAAAAGCCCCATGAGTGATTATAAGCAGCAGCAGGAGTTGAGAACCCTGAATTGAAGGGTCCTGGAAGTCCCTCCCAGCCCTCAGGGTCTGTGAGCTTTGATTGTGTCAGGTCGATGAAGCCGAAACTATCACACTGCTCTGGGGAAATAGAGTATATTAATAGTTATTTCCGGAAGCAGTCAGTTTAATTCTGGACTCTCAAGGAAAAAAAATTGATAAAGAGCTTTCTTCATCTTTTGGGAATATTCTGGTTCCCCTCATCCTCTCCAATTAGTGGCCCTCCGAGGACTGCAGGCTAGCCCACCCTTTGGTTACTTCCATCTCAGAGATGGAGAAGCTGTGAATAGGAAAAGCCCTAAAGACAGGCAAGAGTCCCCCTACCGAGAGAATCTAGTAGAGAGCTGTGTGTTAACAGTTCTGTTCAGCAAATGTCTTCTGTGTATGAGGAGTTTCTGTAAGCTGGAGATGGGTGGAAAAACTGCACGTGTGAACGGATTTGGCTCGGCAGCTGCATGTATGTGAAAAGTCAGTGCTGAGCTCCTCAGGACTGGAAGCAGGGAAAATAAACCGAAGAGAAGCTGCTGCTGCAAAACATCACCTCCACTGCCTACATCCTCTGCACACAACTTCATCTCTTTGACCCTTGAAGGGTTCTCCTGTGTCTTTAATTGCACAAACCCCTAAAAGGGGTCCCACCCTCCTGCTGTGGGCTACTCGTGCCTTAGTCAGCAGTTAGGACAGAAGCAGGGAGGAGGAGCCAGAGGACAGCAAAAGTGGGAGTCAGCTGTAAGAAGCAGCTGAGGGAAGCAGGCCACGGGAGGAGGCCGGCCAGGGGGAGAGGCCGGCCACGGGAGGAGGCCAGCCACGGGGGAAGGCCCTGCCAGTCGGCCAGGCCATTCAGCTGAGGGCCACCTCTGGAGAGACATTCAAGTTGAACAGCACAATGAGTTTTTCTAACAGCTCACTCCTCTCATCCGGTACTGAAATATTGCCTAGTTGTGCCAGAATCACCTTCAGGGGCTTGTAAGACACCCCTGAAGAGACTGAGTGATTTCCCCAGACGATTCATGACTTAATCATAGCTCAGTGAGGACTGGAAAGAAAACACTGCCTTACAGGACAAATAATCATTTCCTCCTGCTCGCAAGCAGATCCGGGCCTTGCAAAAATGTAGCAACAAGGAATACCAAGCAGTATGGAGAATTACTACAGGCTTCCAGTCTGGGGCTTGTTCCTGATCCGCTGAGTCCCTGATAAAATAAGAGAAGGAAAGGAAGCAAGCAGCGCTTCCAGCAGCTGGGGGTGGGGTGGGGGGGACGTCCAGAGGTCCAGACTAACTCCCATCCCTAAGTCCCCACAAAATGCAAACTCACTTTCTGCTTAAAAGGGTCCTGAGCTCTTTCCGAAGGAGCCCTGGTGTCAGTGTTTAAAGCAATCAACTCCTAGCTGAAAGGTCGGCGGTTCGAAACCACCAACGGCTCCTCAGGAGAAAGATGTGGCAGTCTGCTTCCGCAGAGACTCACAGCCTTGGAAACCCTATGCAGTCCCTGTGAGTTGGAATCGACTCGACAGCAATGGGTTTGTTTTTCTGGTTTATGCTCTTTCTGAAACAACCCTGGGAACAGAAGATTAAAACGACACAGTGTCTGGACCATTGATTCTTTCTTCTTGCGCACTTAACACCCTAGCCCAAATTTTAACCTTTTTTTTTTTGTGTGTAGTAAGTATATAGGTAACAGAACAATTGCTGTTTCTATAGTCTTCACTTGTCCAAATTTCAAACTTTTAACGAAAAGACTCAGTAGCCTCACATTTCCGGAGAGCTCAGGTGCGTTTTTATACGCTATCACCTTCCAGAAGAGTGAGAAGTTTGCTTCCTGTTTCGTAAAGGAAAGGAAATGGGTTAAATGAGAAATATGTCCCCTGCGGAAATAAAACACTACTAGCTCATCGCAAAATTCATTCTTATGTCTTCTAAATAACAGGGAACACTTGCTAGAAACCAAATCCATAGACGTCTCAACAGCTTTATTTGTGCACTGCATTTTGGGCTCCATTATTGAAGCAATCTCTATTGGCAGACGGTGTTCTCCCACTAATTTTATTTAGCAGTTTCATTGTTTTTCTCCTTAATGCAATAGAACTAAGCATGTCCCTCCCTCAGGATAATCTAAAGCAAGGGGGATGGGAGATATCATGTTCCTAATTAGATTTTTGTTATCCAAAATGTATAACTCCAATTCACCAGTTATTCTTCACCTACATCTTAAACATAACCAGGTTTTCACAAAACATTGGGATCTGAGGGACTTAGAAACCTTCCCAATGGCCCTGCCATCATTCCTGTAATTCCACTTGGATTCCCCTCTTTGGCTGCGTCATCAGGAAAGACCAATCACTAGAACAGGAGATTGTGTTTGGTAAAGCAGAGGGTCAGCAAATACGAGGGAAGCTCTCAATGAGATGCCCTGACACAAAGCCACAGCAATGGACTCAAACATACGGACGATGATGAAGATGTCACAGGACTCAGCAATGTTTCATTCTGTTCTACACGAGGACACCATCAGTAGGAGCTAACTCGGCGGTAAGTAACAGCAACAACATCTCAAAATGTGCAGAACTGTATACTAAGGACTTATTAAGGATATGGGCTTGTGTTAGGTGATTTTGAGGACTGTTCAATAAGCAAGGTTTTGCTCTGGATTAGATGCTGCCAGGAAGTGGGGGCGATTCAGTGATGGGGAATCTGAATATTTCTTATCTAGAAGACAGGAGGAAAGGAACAAGGCTAAAGTGGTAGTTGGTAAGGAAGCAGCATTCCCTCAGACAGAAGAGGGGACTGTTTGGTCATTTTTGTGGTTTGGACGATGTTCTTGTTTGGACTATGTTTGGCTATGATTATGGAATAAGTGGTCTTGCTTTTGTCACGTGCTATTTCAACTCACAAAGCGGCCTCGTCTGTTGCTGGTGTTCTGTGAAATTGCTTCTGTTCAACAGCAGAACACCAGGGCCCAGCTGTGAGTGCCAGGCCAGCTCTCAGGTCACTTTTGTCTTTCATATCGTTAGTGCCAGTAACAATGGAATATTGTTAGCGTTCATGTGGATTCTCAGCTTCGAGAACCAGGGGACAGGCTCTGCCACAGGTGAGCATTGACCTGAGCTCCAGGGAGAAGCCCGTGCACTTAATCTGTAGGAAGATATGTGAGACATCAAGGCAGGGTGTGAACAGCCCACAGCACTGGAGAGCCATTTGGCTACGTGTTGACGGCTTCGAATGATCTAGGAAAGGTTAGATGATGTCCAGGGTGTTCTTTTAAACAAGACAAGAATGAAGCAATCCATTTTAGAACTGTGATTGTAAGAATCATTAACGTATTTGAAACAATAGTATTCAGCATCGGAGTAGACATGGCCCCTACCCTTCAGCTATTCCCCGTCCAGCGGGAAGGGTATGAGTACCCTCTGGGGAACCAGAGACCGTACTGGGGACACTGAGACTCAAGCAACTCCACTGTTGAAGAGTCACTGATGGAACTGGGCAGTCCCTGCCCTTGAGGATATCCTAGACTAATGGGGGAAGAAAGGAGCCAGTCTGATGGGAGAGGCACAGGCCTTGCTTGCCAGACAGTTCTAGGAGTCATAATACGGCTTGGCCTTCGGCATTGGTAGCGTGGCACGTGGTTGTCAGAGCTCAGCCCTGGCCTTTCACTATCAGCCAAATCATATAGCTCACAAAGCAGATTTTCTACAAAATGTAATTTTTGAGAGCAAACAGCTGAAGTGAGACAGCAAAGAATGCTTGTGTACTGATCTTCCAGGAGGGCAGGACAAGGTGGCAAGCTAGCTGTTAAGTGCCTTTGAAGACTGAGCAGTGTCCTTGAAGGAAAAGTCAGTAACTATAGCAGTGTGGATTTAGCAGGGATGTGGAGAGACGGGGATAAAGATAATAGAAATAATAGCTAACATTTAGTAAGGGCTTACGATATGTCAGACACTGTTCAGTTTTCCATGTTTTAACATAATTCTCACAAAAATCCTATAAAATAGGTAGTATTATTTCCATTTTACAGAAGAAGAAGAAGCTGAGGCACAGAGATATCAAGTAAGTTTCCCAAGTTTTAGTAAGAATTGGAGCTAGGATTTGAGTCCTTCCAGTCTGGATCCAGAGTCTTGCACTCACCACTAGCCTACACTAGAACTACCCCTTGGTAAATCATGAACATCGGTATGGATCCTGACTGGGCAGTCCTGCAGGCCTATAGGTCCCTGAGAGAAAAATGGAGTCTGCAAACTGATTCTAAATTTATATGAAAGGCAAAAGAACTAGAATAGCCAAACAATTTTGAAAAATAAATACAATGTTGGAGAACTCACACTACCTGATTTCCAGATTTACCATAAAGCAACAGTAGTCAAGACAGTGTGGAATTGGGGAAAGGAGACATACGGATCAATAGAACAGAATAGAGTCTAGAATAGATCTACACATATATGGTCAATTGATTTTTGACAAAGATGCAAAAATAATTCAATACAGAAAGTATGGTCTTTTCAACAAATGGCATTAGAACAGTTAGATAGTCATACGGAAAGAAAAAAAGAGCCTCACTCCATATGTCACAGTTTGTTTAAAAAAAAATTAACTCAGAATGGGCCATTTATCTCTTTGTTGTTGTTAGGTGCCATCAAGTTGGTTCCGACTCATAGCGACCCTATGTACAACAGAATGAAACACTGCTAGGTCCTGTGCCATCCTCACAGTCACTGTTATGCTTGAGCCCACTGTTGCAGCCACTGTGTCAATCCATCTCATTGAGAATCTTCCTCTTTTTTGCTGACCCTCTACTTTACCAAGCATGATGTCTTTCTCC
Organism: Trichechus manatus latirostris; assembly: GCF_000243295.1. Classification (NCBI taxonomy): domain Eukaryota; kingdom Metazoa; phylum Chordata; class Mammalia; order Sirenia; family Trichechidae; genus Trichechus; species Trichechus manatus. The sequence continues at coordinate 14,111,872 of NW_004443941.1, forward strand.
AGGGACTGGTCCTTCCTGATAACATGTCCAAATTATGTGAGACGAAGTCTCACCATCCTCGCTTCTAAGGAGCATTCTGGCTGTACTTCTTCCAAGACAGATTTGTTCATTTTCTGGCCGTCCATGGAATAGTCAGTATTCTTTGCCAACACCATAATTCAAAGGCATCAATTCCTCAAAGTGACATCTTTGTCCCTATAGTTTAGCCTTTTCCCAAATGTCATGCAAATGGAATCATGTAACTTTGAGTCTGGCTTCTTTCACTTAGCATAAGGCAATTGAGATTCATCCATGTGTTGCATATATCAATAGTTCACTCGTTTTTGTTACTGAGTAAGGTTTCATTATATGTATGTACCACATTTTACTTATCTATTCTATAGCTGAGGGACATTTAGGGTGTTTCCAGTTTTTGCCAATTATGTATAATAAAACTGCTAAAATAGTACTTTCATTTCTTTGGGATAAATACATATGAGTGGAACTTCTGAGTTGTATGGTAAATGTATGTATAATTTTAAAAGAAACTGCCAAAGTATATTCCAAAGTGACTGTATCATTTTGCATTCTTACTAGCAATGTAAGAATTCTTACTAGCAATGAATTACATTGTTAGTAATTAGAAATTAGAAATTAATTAGTAATTAGAAAATTAAAACGAGTCCACAAGTACGACCTTGAGAATATCCCACCTGAATTTAGAGACCATCGCAACAATAGATTTGACACATTGAACACTAATGACCAAAGACCAGATGAGTTGTGGGATGACATCAAGGACATCACACATGAAGAAATCAAAAGGTCATTAAAAAGACAGGAAAGAAAGAAAAGACCAAAATGGATG
>NW_004443941.1:14112818-14141872 GCF_000243295.1 Trichechus manatus latirostris
ATCACACATGAAGAAATCAAAAGGTCATTAAAAAGACAGGAAAGAAAGAAAAGACCAAAATGGATGTCAGAAGAGACTCTGAAACTTGCTCTTGAACATACAGTAGCTAAAGAGAATGGAAGAAATGAAGTAAAAGAGCTGACGATTTCAAAGGGCAGCTCGAAAAGACAAAGTATTATAGTGACATGTGCCAAGACCGAGAGTTAGAAAACCAGAAGGGAAGAACATGCTCAGCATTTCTCAAGCTGAAAGAACTGAAGAAAAAAATTCAAGCCTTGAGTTGGAATACTGAAGTATTCGATGGGCAAAATATTGAACAACGCAGGAAGCATCAAAAGAAGATAGAAGGAATACACAGAGTCACTGTACCAAAAAGAATTGGTTGACATTCAGCCATTTTAGGAGGTAGCATATGATCAAGAACTGATGCTATTGAAGGAAGAATTCCAAGCTGCACTGAAGGCATTGGCAGAAAACAAGGCTCCAGGAATTGATGGAATATCAATTGAGATGTTTCACAAACAGATGCAGCACCCAAAGTGCTCACTCATCTATGCTAAGAAATTTGAAAGACAGCTACCTGGCCAACTGACTGGAAGAGATCTATATGTGTGCCCATTCCAAAGAAAGGTGATTCAACAGAATGCAGAAATTATGGAACAATATCATTAATATCAAATGCAATTAAAATTTTGCTGAAGATAATTCAAAAACGATTGCAGCAGCACAGTGACAAGGAACTGCCAGAAATTCAAGCCGGATTCAGAAGAGGACACAGAACGAGAGATGTTATTGCTGATGTCAGATGGATCTTGGCTGAAAGCAGAGAATGCCAGAAAGATGTTTACCTGTGTTTTATTGACTACGCAAAGGCATTCGACTGTGTGGATCGTAACAAATTATGGATAACATCGTGAAGAATGGGAATTCCAGAATGCTTAATTGTGCTCATGTACATGGACCAACAAGCAACTATAAAGGTTGACTGTAAAGAAGCACAAGGTAATTTGTTGTGGCTGATGGAACTGTTCTGTATCTTCACTGTGGTAATACTTAACACAACTACAGTCAAAACTCTCAATAGTATACACTGAAAAGAGCGAATTCTGCTATATGTATATTATACCTTAATTTTTAAATGGAGGTTGCACCAGCTTGTGGGGCACTGTCTTAGTTATCCAGTGTTACTAAAACAGAAATATCACCAGTGGGTGGCTTTAACAAACAGAAATTTCTGTTCTCACAATTTAGGAGTCTAGAAGTCTAAATTCAGGACACTGGCTCTAGGGATAGGCCTGCTTTCTCTGTAGGCTCTGGAGGAATGTCCTTGTCTCTTTTCAGCTTCTATTCTTTGACTAGTTGGTGATCTTCATACGGCATGGCATCTATCCCCCTTCCCGCCTCTGCTTGCTTAATCTGCTCTTTTGTATCTCAAAAGAGATTGATTTAAGGCATGCCCTGCACTAATACGGCCTCATTAACATAAAAAAGAAAACCCATTCTCAGATGGGATTATGACTACATCTTTTTGAGGGATACAGTTCAATTCATAAGAAGCACTGACCAGAGCTGACAATTCTGTAAGGGATCATCTCAGAGTGTGGTCAGTGTCCCTAGAAGCTTCATCAACTATGTATTTCCAGGCCAGCAAACTCCTCTAAAATCAAGACCCCTTGCTGCCTGCTGATTGGTGGCTGGAAACCTGAGGGTGAGTGGAGTCCCCCAAGGCTCTGGTCTACGTAGGGTAAGTGCAAAGGGCAAGAAAAAAGCAAGCAGGAGTCCAGGTCACAGCGCAGCTTAGCCAGCTGATCCTTCCTCCTGCCTCCAAAAGGACTGCAGGGACCTGTGGGGATAAAGTCTCGGTCTCCAACCCACTTTTCTGGCTCCACTGAGTGACCCCCTTCTTTTTCCAAATGGCGTGGAGAACTGTCAGTCACGATGACCTTGTGCCCCACTCCCATCCCCCACCACAGGAACAGAGACATGATCCAGGGTGATGTAGCCAAGCAAACTCCTGTCCGCATGACCAAGGGCCAAACAGCATCTTCCTGGAGACTGCTAAATAGATGTTGAGAGAGAGAATTCCTCTCTTCACTAAGGTTGCTAACTGGGGATATTTACTGCCAGGACTGCTGGTGGTCACCTTGCCTGGAGAGAGATGCTAGAGATAGCAATCAATAGAACCAAGAGATGGGGAGGGAGCCAGGACCCTGATAGCATGTTTTGAGCCTCTGAATCCAGCTGTGCATGAAATTAGAACTACCCCTGGACTTCCCAATTACCAAGCCATTAAGTCTCTTTTCTCTTGAGCTAGTTTGAGTTGAGGTTGTTTTACTTGTACCTGAGAGAGTCTTTACTGATACAGAGCTAAATCCTGCACTATGTCACGCACTGCTTGATCTGACACTCAGCAGATCAGACGAGTTCAGCCAACAGTAAAGGATGCCTGCTTTGTTCCAGGCACTGGGGATACAGAGCTTATGAAGACATTGCCCCAGCCCTGGAGGAACTCACAGTCTCGTGGAGGAGACAGCAAGTCAGCACTTGGTAAGTCATCAGATAGAGGTTAACAGGAGCAATGCTTAGAACACAGAGGCTCAGCACTTAGCCCAACCTGGGGGTTCAAAAAAGGCTTCTTGGAGATGACACCAGAACTGAGTCTTGAAGCATCACCCAGGTGAAAAGTGACAGGGAAGGTCTTGTAGGCAGAGGCATAAGCAAAGTTCTGGCATGGTGAAATAGTATGACAGGGCAGGGAAACACGAACCCTTGGGTTTTTCTAGACGATGCTGTCCAGAAAACATTTTGAGTTGATGGAAACATTCTACTGTATTTCTGTGCTGTCCAATATATGGTCTCTAGCTATTGACTGGTTCAGTTATAGAATTCTAGCCTTCCATGCGGGAGACGCCAGTTTGATTCCTGGCCAATGCACCTCATGCGCAGCCACCACTCATCTGTCAGTGGAGGCCTGCATGTTGTTATGATTCTGAACAGGTTTCAGTGGAGCTTCCAAACTAAGACAGACTAGGAAGAAAGGCCTGGTAATCTTTGTTCTGAAAATCAGCCAATGAAAACCCTATGGATCACAACAGTCCAATCCGCAAGTGATCCCGGGGATGGTGTGGGACCAGGCAGCATTTTGTTCTACGGTACATGGGATCTGAAACCACAGCAGCTAACAACAACAACAGCAGCTATTGAGTACTTGAAATGTGGATAGTGTGACTGAGAAACTGAATTCTTGTCTTCATCTTAATTCAAATTTAAGTTTCAAGGCTGGTGGCTATCATACTGGACGGCACAGCGCTAGGCCATGAAGTAGAAGGCAGGGAGCGGTGAGAGATAAGGCAGGCCAGAACAGCTCAGTGAAGGGCCATGGATGCCATTTGAAGGGTATTGGAATTTAACCTACAGGCCGTGGGGAGTCTTTGGAGGGCTGCTTCAAAGACTGAAAAGTGAAAAGTAACTTGAATCATATCACTGGACCAGAGGCTAGGAAGGAGCAGTGGAAGACTGGAGTTAAAGGGATATTGCTGTAGCTCGAGGAAGAAGTTATGAGCTTCTGAAATATGGCAATAGCAGAAGGGCAGGAGAGGAGGGGACTGATTCCAGAGCTTTAAGAGGGTAGAATCAAAAAAACAAAGACTGTGGAATCAGCAGGAGCGAGTGATCTCTTGGGTTTGGAGCTGAGGTTGTAGTTCCTTCTCAGGAAGCTTTAAAAGCTAGATGGGGCTTGGACAGGGTGCCACCGCCAGACAGAGGGCCTAGAGATTAGGGGAGGGTCCTGGGGCGACGCCTAGATTTCAAGGCCCCACATCTTCTCCACAAGGCAGGCTCCATCAAGGTCAAAGAAGCAGATCGAAGAGACGTCTTGCACAGCTGTCATTCCTTGCTAACTTACAGGATCACAGAAGCTTTGAAAACTACTGAGTCAGATTATAAATATTGATGCCAATTTCCACAGTACCAACTGCAGGGGTGGGAAGGGTGGGAAGCCTCTCAAAAAGAGAGGCAGTTTAAAGCTTTTGATAATCAACGAAATACCTGAATAATTTAGTAAAGTTGAAGTATTATTGAGAGTCAGAGCCTGCCCCATTAGTGGGCTTCCTCAGGTGGGATGGGTGGGGGGCAGCTTCCCTTAGCTTCAAGACAGGGTGTCACCTGGATTTCTGTGTGGGAATGAGGGACCCCAAGGCCAGGGTTTTTTTTTTTTTTTTTTTTTTAAGTAGTCTAAGAGATTATCCTCTACCTGAGATGGACTGACAAGATTCCCTGCAGCCCTGGTTTCCAGAGTCCCATGATTCATTCATTCACTTATCAAATATTTATTCAACACCTACTATGTGCCAGACCCTGTGACAGAAGTTAGGATTATTGGGACAAAAGCCCTAGTACTTACCTTGAAGGAGCTCTGAGTTTTGTTGGGCAGTTGTAATACACCTTCTCCTCACTTATCAACTATCTCATTATCCAATATTTTAAGTTTATGACAAGAGTGAAAAATCTACTACTATTTTGTGCATTAATGACATATGTCTGGCAGTAACGAACACTGAGGTGTGAGGCGAGAGTAACCTGGCTGTGATGGTTAAGGTTATGTGTCAACGTGGCTGGGCCATGATTCTCAGTGGTTTGGCAGTTATGTAATGATGTAGTCATCCTCCATTTTGTGATCTGATGTGGTCATCCTCCATTTCACATAATGCTGATTTCGCATAACGATAAGCACATAATTATTAACTAACAACTCTCTTAGTTTTTGTCCCACTTACAACTTAAGACCGACCAGAGCAAGCTGTGGAACCTAATTATGTCAATAAGTGAGGAGAGGATATATAGTGAATAAAATTCAGTGAGACTTAGTATGTATCAGGCGCTCTGCTGGGTGCATTTTATGTGGATTTAATCTTCCTAAAATTTTATGAGGTAGAAAATATCATGATCCTTAATTTATAGATTGGGAGACTGAACGAACAAGCAGACAATGGCCAGACCATATCAAAATAGAACTCTGACCCACTATCTATAGCAGGCATCCCAGGAAGACAAAATGGCCCCAAAATGGCCAGCACTTGATTAATAACTGACAACTTCTTAATTTTTTCCCCCACTTACAACTTAGAACCAATGAAAGAAAGCCAAATATACCCCCATAACCAATCACATAGGGTGCCCTGCTTCTACTTAGCCCACCTCCAGTTTCCCATGCCAGCAGCCTCCAATCAGGGCACACCGGAAGCCTTCCCTTTTTCCCACTAGAAAGCCTTCCCACTCCTCTGCCTGCCTTTGAGTCTCTGCCAAATGAAAGTGAGGCTAATTCCTTTGCTATAGCAAGCTCTGAATAAACAGATTTTGTTTGTTCTTATCTGGGTGTTGTTCATCTATTTCCACGATAAAAAAACGAAGGCACTTGGGAAACTCGGCTTAAGTAACCTGTTCAAATAGCCAGAACCCACTCACTTAAATAAAACTCACTGCCGTTGAGTTGATTCTGACTCAGAGGGACCCTATAGTACAGAGTAGAACTGCCCCATAGGGTTTCCAAGAATGTAGTCTTTATGGAAGCAGACTGCCACATCTTTCTCCTGTGGAGCAGTTGGTGGGTTTGAACCACCAACATTTTGGTTGGCCGCTGAGAGCTTTAACCACTGCACCACCAAGTCTCCTTATATTCACTTAAATACTTAACCTTAAATCCAAGCTTAGTCTAATTTTTTCAGTAAACCACCAGATAATAAATATTTTTGGCTCTTTGGACTATATGGTCTCTGTAGCACCTACTCAACTCTCCCCTTGCAGTGTGAAAGCACCCAGAAACAGTATGCATGGCTGTGGCTACGTTTCAATAAAACTTTGTCGACAAAAACAGACTGCAGGCCAGATTTGGCCCATGGGCCATAGTTTGCTGATCTCTGCTTTAAGCTGTGCTGCTCCTCTGATAAGGTTGTCACTATTAACTCCAAGCTTTCCAAAAAAGTATTGACACTCTTCTTTTGTAGAGAAGGGTTTCCATTCTAAAGCACTTTCCTATCTGTTATTTAATCAGATCCTGCTAAACTATGAGCACTTTGAGGTCAAGGACTGTGTTTGATTCATTCCTAGTACCATGCAGGGCATACAGTAGATTCTCAACAGATGTTTGTTAAATCGAGTTGAGTTGATTACATAAATCTTCACAATTATTTGGCAACACTTGGAGATTAAAGGTAGTTATTTCCATTGTACAGAAGATAAAACGAGGCACAGGAGAGTTAAATGACTTGACTGTGTTTATCTGGGGGCTTTTGCAGAGCAAAAGTGTAGACCCTGTCTTTGAGCCCCTCTGCCTCCTGGGCAGGACAGACTTCTGCCCTTGCTGGGCTCATTCCAGAGCCCCATGGAAGAAAGATGCTGTTGAGCATTGTTTGTACATTGAGTTGAACTCTAGAGTCATGTAATCTTATAAACACTGATGATACCCTCCCCCTTGCTCATCCCATTTACCTGAAATCAAGCCTCGGAGGATGAGTCATTTTATAAAAGGCAAGATTTTTAGACAATGGAGTTTAGCTCTTTAAGCCTCAAACATTAACAAAAAAAAAGGATTTGTATAGAACTTTTCCTGAAGCTCACTGCTCTTGTCTGTCTTCTCCATCAGAGAAGCCTGAGGAGAATTTAGTTCTTTTTGATAAGCCAAAGGCCACAGTTGCAGACACCAGTGGCTGGGCTGGGGGGACTCTGGGTTGCCACCATGGCTCATGGAGGCACATGAAGTAGTAAATGGTCTGGATGTCTCTGAAGTTCTTATGACTGCTTTTTATAGAATTTTTTGCCTCCTCAACAACAGGTAGGCTATTGTCTGTCACTTCTTGAAGCTGAAGGAAGACTTCTGCCTGAAACGACTCCTCTCTCTCCTGGTAATTTGCTGTCTCTTTTCCACTATTGGCAAGCTTGGTTAAGACTCCACGCAAGAAAAGAAAAATGGGCTCTGAGTGAGGATCAAAGAAATGCATGAGCTTTAGTGACATCTACAGGGACACTTCGGAGTCTTTAAAAAAAAAGACGTTTTGCATAAGACCCAGCAACTCCACTGCTAGGAATATGCCCAAGAGACTTGAAAGTAGCAATGCAAACTGACGTATTCACAATCGCCTAAAGGTGGAAACAACCTAAACGCCCATCAGTGGATGAATGGATACACAAAATGTAGTACACACATACAATGGAATACTACTCAGAATGAGAAACGAAGTCTTGATACATACCACAACATGGATGGAGCTTGACAACATTTGTTGTTCCTGTTAGACGCCGTCGAGTTGGTTCCAACTCATAGCAACCCTGTGTACAACAGAATTAAACACTGCCCAGTCCCTCGCCATCCTCACAATCATTGCTATGTTTGAGCCCATTGTTGCAGCCACTGTATCAATTCATCTCATTGAGGATCTTCTTCTTTTTTGCTGACCCTCTACCTTATCAAATATGATATCCTTCTCTAGGGACTGGTCCCTCCTGACAACATGTCCAATGTACGTGAGACAAAGTCTTGCCATCCTTGCTTCCATGGAGCACTCTGGCTGTACTTCTTCCAAGACAGACTTGTTCATTCTTCTGGCAGTCCATGGTATATTCAATATTCTTTACCAACACCGTAATTCAAAGGCATCAATTCTTCTTTGATCTTCCTTATTCATTGTTCAGCTTTCCTATGCATATGAGGCAATTGAAAATATTATGGCTTGGGTCAGGTGCACCTTAGTCCTCAAACTGACATCTTTGCTTTTTTAGACTTTGAAGAGGTCTTTTGCAGCAGATTTGCCCAGTGCAATATGTCATTTGATTTCTTGACTGCTGCTTCCATGGGCGTTGATTGTGGATCCAAGTAAAATGAAATCCTTGACAATTTCAATCTTTTCTTCGTTTATCATGATGTTGCTTATTGGTCCAGTTGTGAGGATTTTTGTTTCTTTATGGTGAGGTGTAATCCATACTGAAGGCTGTAGCTTTTGATCTTCAGCAGTAGGTGCTTCAAGCCCTCTTCCCTTTCAGCAAGCAAGGTTGTCTCATCTGCATAACGCAGGTTGTTAATAAGTCTTCCTTCAATCCTAATGCCACGTTCTTCTTCATATAGTCCAGCTTCTCAGATTATTTGCTCAGCATACAGACTGAATAAGTATGGTGAAAGGATATAACCCTGATGCACACCTTTTCTGATTTTAAACCACATAGTGTCCCCTTGTTCTGTTTGAACAACTGCCTCTTGGTCTATTACAGGTTCCACATGAGCACAATTAAGTGTTCTGGAATTCCCATTTTTCACTGTGTTATCCATAATTTGTTATGATCCACACAGTTGAATGCCTTTGCACAGTCAAAAAAACACAGGTAAACATCTTTCTGACATTCTCTGCTTTCAGCCAGGATCCATCTGACTTCAGCAATGATAGCCCTTGTTCCATGTACTCTTCTGCATCAGACTTAGATTTCTGGCAATTCCCTGTTGATGTACTGCTGCGACCATTTTTGAATTATCTTCAGCAAAACTTTACTTGCTGTGATATTAATGATATTGTTCTATAATTTCCACATTCTGCTGAATCACCTTACTTTGGACTGGACACAAATATGGATCTCTTCCAGTCAATTGGCCAGGTAGCTATCTTCCAAATTTCTTAACATAGATGAGTAAGCACTTCCAGAGCTGCCTCTGTTTGTTGAAACATCTCGGTTGGTATTCTCTCAATTCCTGGAGACTTGTTTTCTGCCAATGCCTTCAGTGCAACTTGGACTTCTTCCTTCAGTAGCATTGCTTCTTGATCATATGCTACCTCCTGAAATGGTTGAACATTATGCTGAGTGAAATAAGTCAATCACAAAAGGACAAATATTGTATGACCTCACTTATGTCAAAAGACAAGAGCAGACAAATGTACAGAGACCAAAGTTTATTAATGGTTACCAGGACAGGAGGGAGGAGGAAAAAAGGGGAACGTTATTGCTTATGGAGAACTGAGTTTCAGTTTACAGTGATGGAAAAATCATATTGATTAAGATTAGTGATGCACAGCTGATTAATGTAATTGCTGTCAATAAGTTGTACATCTGTAAAAAGCTGAATTGGCAAATGTTATGTGATAGATATATTCACATGAACAGCATTAAAAGGAGCAGCTGCTGAGGCTGCTTATGTACAACCAAACACCTCATGGGATTTGGTTTCTTGGTTTGGAGGTTTAGGGTCATGGTTTCATGTGACATCCCAGTTAATTGGCCTAATAACATGTTTAGTACTTCTGTTCTACCTCCTAGTTTGTTGTGTAGTGCCTGGGGTCTTTAAAATCTTGCAAAGATGTCATCTAAGTTACAACAGTTGGTCTCTATTCACCTGGAGCAACAGAGGAAGAAGGAGCATCAGGAATAGGAGGAATGGAATGTGTGACTAATTGCCTCCATGCACAGCTGCCTTCTTTGCCATGAGGCCAGAACTGGATGGTGCCCGGCTACCATTACTGAATGTTTTGATTAAAGATTCCATAGAAGAATCTTGATCAAAAGAGGAGAAATGTAGAACAGAATTTCAAATTCTCATGGACTCTACCCTTTCTGGAGTCATGGAGGCTAGATGAACCCCCGAAACTATTGCCCTGAGATTATCTTTAAACCTTAAACCAAAAATATCCCCCAGAGTCTTCTTAAAACCAAACAATAGTTTAGTTTACCTAGTAAAAAAGATCTGCCTTGAGCATTGTGCTGTTTTATGATCTATCGATATGGGATCAAATTAACAACAGCAACTTGAAAGATGAGATAGGAACCTTAGGGGGCAGTGAGTTTATATCAATAGGGGAGGAACAACTCAGAAAAGGAGGGTGAGAATGATTGCACAACTTGAAGAATGTAACCAGTGTCACTAAATTGTACATAAATTGTTGAATTGGTGAATGTTCTGCTGTGTGTACTCTCCACAACAACAACAAAAAGACATTCTGATTCTTAGCTATGTTATCAGTAGGTGAGGTTGCCAGGTAACGATGGAATGGGTTGGTGAGGTATTTTTACAAAGATAAGCTGTGGATCCCTATCTCTAGAGGCGAGCCCTCTTAAGTTCAGTCACTGGGAGCTGGGACATGTCTGCCATGAGCTCCAAGAGGCAGCCTCCTGCCTCAGACTACTGACGATCCTGGGAGGTTTATGTCCTAAAATTCCACCATTAGAGCTTCATTCTTTAGGTTGATGGTCCCCTCTATCTCCCTGAAGCACTCACTAGTGAAGTCTCTCTCTCTCTCAAAATTCTGAAGGTAAAATGACACAAAACTGTAAAGGTAAAAAGAGTATATGTGTATATATATATATATATATAAACCATTGCTGTCGAGTCAATTCTGACCCATAGCAACCCTATAGGACGCAGGAGAACTGCCCCATAGGGTTTCCAAGGAGCGGCTGGTGGATTCCAACTGCCGACCTTTTGGTTAGCAGCTGAACTCTTAACCACTACAACACCAGGGTTTCCAAAAAGAGTATATAGTAAAAAGTAAGTCTTCCTATAAGTAAGGGCTTCCTGTTGTCTATTGCCTTAAAATTTTGTCTTATGTATTTTGTCCAGTTCTACAGTTGTTTAGGGCAGGAGAGCAAATCAGATACCAATTATTCCATCAGAGTTGGCCACAATCAATCTTTGATGAAAGAGTAAATGAAAAAATCACCAAAATGAGTTAGGTTAAAAGGAGAGACAAGGATGATGATCCTTGGAAATCATGTTATATCAGAAAGTTGAATGAAGCGATGGTCTGGAGAAGATTCAGGAGGGCTACGACGGGTATCCTTGCATACCGAAGGGCTGCTGTAGACCCACAGAACTAAGAAAGATGACAGCAGGGCAGATGTCAGCATAGATATTGGGAAGAATTCTCTGTGAATCAGAATCTCTACTTGGATATGTAGTTCTGGTGCTCAAGCTGAGGCTGGGCCACTATTTGTTGGAGGTTTGTGCATCTATGTGGCCTTAGAGCACTTACTTCTATGCAGAGATTTGTGGCAAAAGCATAAGATTTGAAGTCAGTCAGATTTGAGTTTGGATCCCAGCTTTACCACCTGCCAAAGAAGTTGTTAAGTTACTTAACTTCTCTGTGCCTCAGTTCCCTCATCGATAAAAAAAGATGATGCTACCTCTCTCTCCCAGGAGTCCCTGGGTGGCGCAAACAGTTAAGCACTCGACTACTCGCAGAAAGATTTGGGCCTTGAAAGAAAGTCCTGGTGTTTTGCTTCCAAAGGTAAGAGCCTTTAAAACCCTATAGAGTCTCACTTATATGAAGTAAGCAAATATATAGAAACCAAAGATTATTCATGGGTACCAGGGGTGGGAGGGAGGGGAAAAGGGGGAATCTTTGTTTGAGGGGCATTGAGTTTATGCTAATGGTGGTGGAATATTTTGGAAAAGGATAGCGATAATGGTGGCACAACATGAAAAATGTAATCAACGTCATCAAATCGTAAATGTGGAAGTTGCGCTGGTGAATGTTTTGGTGGGTATATTTTCATCACAATAAAAAAACAAAAACAAGACCCTATAGAACACAGTTTTACTTTGCAACACATGGGGTCGCCATAAATCAGAATCGACAGCCCCGGTACCTGTCTGTCAGGGTGTTGTGGGGTAAAAGGAAAGCCCTTGCATTCCAGGTCACTGTGGTCCTGACCATAGCCTGGCATCCTGATGCTCCTATGAGTACCTGATATCCAAGCTCAGTTGAGGTCATCAACAATTTTTTTACTTCATAGGGTCAGCTAGGTGTTTCACCCCCGTTTTACTCTGGGTTCTCTAGAGGAGCAAAACCAGTGAAGCATATATAAATACATATAGAGAGAAATTTACTTCAAGAAACTGGTTCACGCAATTGTGGGGGCTGTCAAGTCCCGAATCTGTGCGTCAGGCAACAGGCTAAAGACTTCTGCTGGCTCATGTGGTTGCACGGGCTGACTAACCCCAAATCTACAGGTCAGGCAGCAGGCTGGAGGCTTCTGCTGGCTCGCAGGGATTGATGAGTCAAAATCTGCAGGTCAGGTGGCAGATCAGAGTCCTCTGCAGGTTTATGTCCCAAGAACCAGAGGTCAGGCAACGAGAGGAGTGCAGAAGAGTCTGGTGAGCTTTGCCAGAACATTCATTTATATACTGGAGGGAGGCCACACCTCCAAGGAAACTCCCCTTTCAACAGATTGGCTGCTCACATCAGATTACAAAACAGAAGATGATTACATAGTGTCTGCCAAACCACTGAGAATCATGGCCTAGCCAAGTTGGCACTGAACATTAATCATCACAACGCTTAACATCCCCTGACTGCTCCAAACTTCAGCACCTGCCAAACTTGTTCAATATGAGAAAAGAGATGAAACTTCCTCACTCAAGCTTCTACCCAACTCCTTCAATTTCATATAAAAATGGAAGCTTCTTTAACCACCTGCCTTCCTCCACCTGCCATATCTGTACCCCAATAATGCTCTGTGCACATTTCCATGATTGCCCTTGCCACATTGTTTTAAACTATTTTTAAATTATTAAAGTAATATATGTTCATGATTAAAAGATTCGAGCAGTGCACAAGGGTGCAACTGAGACGTAATAGTTCTCCTCTTCCCTCCTCAGTTCAGTGCTACCCCAGAGATAACAATTTTAATTTTCTTGTGTATTCTTCCAGAAATATTCTATGCATAGGCAAGCATGTGAGCACATGCACACATGTACTACATACATCGTTCTTTTTGCTTTTGCATAAATGGGACCTTGCTCTATAAACTGGTGCACACATTGCTTTTTCCACTTAATATTTCTTGTACATCTTTTCAGATCAGCATATGAAGTAATGCCTCGTTTTTCAAAAACAATTGCTTGGTACTTCCTTGTATAGCTGTACCAAACCAAAAAACCAAACCCGTTGCCGTCAAGTCCATTCCGACTCATAGCAACCCTTTAGGATAGAGTCGAACTGGCCCATAGGGTTTCCAAGGAATGGCTAGTGGATTCGAACTGCCAACCTTTTGGTGAGCAGCTGAGCTTTTAGCCACTGTGCCACCAGGGCTCCACGGATTATTAATCGAGTCCTCTCTTGCACTCGCAACTCTACGCACATCATAGCGAAATGTTGCCCTGTCCTGTGCCATCTTCAAGATCTCTGGTACGTTTGCGTCCACTGTTGCAGCCACTGTGTATTTTGAGGGCCCTCCAACCTGGTGGGGCTCCTCTTCCAGCACTAAATCAGACAGTAGCCGGTTGTGATCCATAGGGTTTTCATTGGCTAATTTTTGGAAGCAGATTGCCAGGCTTTTCTACCTAGTATGTCTTATTTTGAAACCTATCCACCATGGGTGATACTGCTGGTATTTGAAATACCAGTGACATAGCTTCCAGCATCATAGCAACATGCAAGCCACCACAGAACCACCAAGTGACAGGTGGGTGGTGTCCTCTCTTGCTGGGCATTTAGTTTGGTGTAGCGTGTTGCCTTTCACCACTGGGCTAATTGTCGTTGTTGTTGTTGTTGTTAGGTGCTGTCAAGTCAGTTCCGACTGGGCTAATACAAGTTGTATTTTAATCGACTTTCCAGGTTTGTGTTTTCAGCCTAACTGGGAAGGGCAGGGCCTGCATTTCATTCTTGTATCTTCAGCACCCTACTCTGTCCTTGGCATGTTGTAAAAGTAATGAACTGGATTCCATTCCACAGGGTTGCTTCTACAAAGACCCAGCCCAAGACTTTTCCAGCAAAGGGGACGTCACCAGCAAAGAAGGGTCTTTCTTCAACTCTGAATCCTTGTCCCCTGTGGTTCGCTGGCAGGTTAACCCTTTCAGAGGCCACCCACCTCCCACTTATCTCCTGGACCCTCCAGGTCCTCGTGGAAATGTGGTCTCAGGACCACAGCCCCTCCATGTGGCCCTCAGTTGCCTTTTTCCTAAGCCACTCCTGTAGGGAAGTGCTGCTCAGAGCACTGACCACTGGCCAGCATTGTCAGAGCTGCTGAGAGTTGTGTCCTGCTTCTCCCAGCAGCTTCCCAGAAGGAGAAGGCAGTTCATTTTCTCCCTGAATCCAAGCCCCTGGAACAGCTAACCCCCTGGGAAGCGTTTACTGAAGCTTCCCAGGCCTTTCTCAGCAGGAATATTTCACACCTTTACAGTAAACTGGATTGTTAAAACAAGGAAAGGGAGGTGTCCTTGCCACCCTGCTAAACGCTGCAAGGAGTTTGGGAGTGTGGAGGTGCTGGGGAACTGGGGCTGCTTGTCTCTCCTGACACAGTGCGGACATCAGGCCCCTCACCTGAGCACCCAACCTTCCCCAGCAGTGTGAATGGGCAGCTGTAACCCCCAGCAGTATTCCTGCTTGCTGGTCCACCTTCAGGGTGCTCCAGAATGGCACCTTGGAATTCTGCCTTGTTGTTTTAGTCCCTGCCTCTGCTCTGTCCCAGTCATTGCACCACAGGCCCTGTCCCTGAGATCCTTATTTTACAGAAGGGGAACTGAGGCCCGGGGAGATGGAGGGACTGCCCCAGGTTATGCCCAGGGAGGCAGGTTGGAACACCCACTTAGGGATCTTGACTCCTAGTAGGGAGCTCTGTCTACCCCACTGGCCTCAACCCAAAAGAGTATTCCATTCTTCTTCTGCTGCTGCTGGCTTACTTCCCTTCCTGGAGCCCAGGATGATGGGAATGGCTACAGCTTACATCAAACTCCCTGTACACCAGGCCTGGAGTCCTGCTGGTGTAGCAGTTAAGTGCTGCTAACCAAAGGTCAGCAGTTTGAATCCACCAGCCACTCCTTGGAAACCCTATTGGGCAGTTCTACTCTGTCCTATAGGGTCGCTATGAGTCGGAATTGAGTCAACGGCAATGGGTTTTTTTCACACCAGGCCCTGTTCAAAGTGCCTTACATGTGTTCATTTATTTTATTACAAATGAGGAAACTGAGGCCCAGTGAGGTTAAGCAATCTGCCCAAGGTCACACAGTAAGTGACAGAGCTGAGACTCAAACCCAGGCAATTTGGCTCCAAAGTCCATGTTCTTAACTTCTTCACTACCCTGCCTCTCAAAATATTATGCTCTGTTCTAAGAATTCGCATGCAGTATTTCACTTAATCCTCCCTACAGCTCTATGAAGAAAAAAAAAACAACAACTCTTGTTGACTCTGTTTTACAGGTAAGGAAACTGAGGTTTAGAGAGTTGAGTAAATTAGTGAAGCTCACTCAGCATGAGTGCTGGAGTCAGGACTGAACCCAGATCTGTCCACTGAAAGGCCTGGACTTTAAAGAAGACTCTCAATAAATATAGCAGATGCTCAGTAAAATCCTCCCGGGCAAAGAAAATAATAGTGACAATACCACAAGAAAACTAAAATTACCCACCAAGGATGGTTGTTGGATATTTCCCTGGCTGGGCACGGTCACCATCTAGGAAGCACCAAAGAGGAGAAGCCCACTGGCTGGTTTCCTTGAGAAGTGACAGTGTGTGGTTCTGGACTCAGTGTGGTGTGGTGGTGGCCACACAGGCTCTCAAGTGACAGGCACAGGAGGGAGAAGGAATGATCTCAGCCTAATGATGTCTGGGTGACCATGCGGGTTGCACTCCAGCTGTCTCTACTCTTTCAGCATTGGCAGATCCATTGAAAGCTCTGTCCACTGTTCCAGGCCGTGGGGCATGTCTCAGGCCCAAGAACGTCACCTGCTGGGAATCCTGTGGGAATCCTGATGGGAGCCAGAGGCTTTGCTGTGTGCAACAGGATTTATGATTATGGAATCCTAATTTCCTTTCTACTTTCACCCAAAATTATACACGGGTCCTACTAGAGGAGAAAGTTGGCCACAAAATGCAGTCAAAAATGTTTGCACAATAACCAACCTTTTAAAAGCACCTGCTTTTTATTAGCCCAAGAGACAGAAAGGGCCACATAAACCAGAGACTTCATCAGCCTGAGACCAGAAGAACTAGATGGTGCCCGGCTACCACAATGACCGCCCTGACAGGGAACACAACAGACAGTCCCTGATGGAGCGGGAGAAAAGTAGGGCACAGAACTCAAATTCTAGTAAAAAGACCAGACTTAATGGTTTGACTGAGACTGGAAGGACCCTGGAAGACATGTCCCCTGGGCTCTCTGTTAGCCCAAAACTAAAACCATTCCCGAGGCCAACTCTTCAGACAAAGATTAGACTGGACTATGGGATATAAAATGATACTCGTGAAGACTGTGCTTCTTAGCTCAAGTAAATACATGAGATTAAATGAGCAGCTCTCAGCCGGAGGCAAGATGAGAAGGCAGAGAGGGTCAAGAGCTGGTTGAATGGACACGGGAACTCTCGGTGGAAAGGAGGAGTGTGCTGTCACAGTATAGGGAGAGCAATTAGGGTCACCAAACAATGTATGCATAAATTTTTGTATGATAGACTAACTTGAATTATAAACTTTCACTTAACGGACAACAATTAAAAAAAAAAAAAAAAAGAAAAGGTGTTTATAGATCAAATGGGAGCTCCTGTCCAAAAGCAAGATGAGAAGGCAGGAAGGAACAGGAACTGGATGAATGGACACAGGGAACCAGGGTGGAAAGGGGGAGCATGCTGCCACATTGTGGGAATTGCAGTCAATGTCACAAAACAATATGTGTGTAAATTTTTGAATGAAAAATTAACTTGAGCTATAATCTTTCACCTAAAGCATAATAAAAATTTTTTTTTTTTTTTAAAAAAGCACCTACTTTTAAAATGATAATTCCTGCAAAAATACTAATGATCTGGAGTACTTCACTGCAGGGCAGCCGGGGTTTGCGAGAACAGCATACAGGTCCATCAGTGATGAATGGAGCCACCAGGCCAGAATGGATGCTCCCCACCCGAAATCCTAGAGCAGGGAACTAAGAATTAATTTCCTGGCTCACTCTGGAAGCTTCCGGCATTCAGGAACCCACAGGTGGATCACAGCTGATGACTTGAAGGGGTAGGGTGAGATGAGGCAATAGAACAGGAGCTGGTCAAAGAGGCTGCAAGTGAGAATTCAGCACTTTCATTGAACAAGGAAGGGAGGAAGGCAGGAATATGGGCCAGGAAGGGACCTGGATGCCCTGTAGGATTCTCAGTGCTGCCCCAGGGTGGGCCCCCCAACCCCCACCGCCACAACTGTCCAGCTTCCTCTCCCACCACTGAACTGTACGCTCCAACAGCACTGAATGATGACACCATTCCAGCCCGCACCAACCTGAGCCTTGCTTCTGTGTCTTTGCTCAAGCTGTTCCCACTGCCTGGAATGCCTTCCCTCTCCCGCTTCCCTTCAGCTGCCTGACTCCCACCTACCCTGCAAGACAGAGCACAAGTGGCTTCCTCCAGGAAACCTTCTCTGACCCCCAGCCCACACTTTCTCTGGCTGCCCCATTACCCAAGCACAGCTCTCACTTTCATTTGTCTGCGGATGGGCCGACCCCCCAACAGGGCTGAGTTCTGAAGCTGACCCAGTGTATTCATCCTTGTACCCTAGGGTCACGCACAGTGCCTGGCACATAGCAGGCACTCAGTGTAAGTTGGCTGAATGAATGCTGAAGGCAAGGGAGAGATCATTGTGGGTGAGATGGCTAGAGAGAGAAGGGAATGATGTGGCAAAACCACGGCAGTAGGAATGATTTTCCAGGCTGAAATGCAGCAAGGCCTAGTCACAATTCTGGCCCGGGGTCAGAGGGTCAGGCCTGGTGCACCTGCTGTGGTTGCTCTTCTAAACAAAGGAGACAAGTCCAAATAATAATTAAAAATAAAACAAAATCTTTCCATCTGTACGTCCTCAAGCAGAAGATCTGTGTGCTGACACTCTCGTTAACAAATGAGCCTCTAGAGCTATAAGGGGCCTTTGGGTTGGCCTCATGGTCATCCAAGAAGTGAGGAAGGAGAGGTTCGGGGAGGTTAAGGGACTTTCCCTGGTCACACGGCAAGTTAGTGGCAACGCTGGGACTAAAGCCCAAGTCTCCAGATTCCCAAGTTGTTCACTGCGGCCCTGTGTCGGCGACTGCAGGAGCCTAAGACAGATGGAGTAGCTATTCCCTGGAGACGGAGGCATCCATCCATCCATCCGTCTCAGGGATGAGCACCAGGACAGAGCAGCTGCAGTTGAAAAGCAAACTCCTGTCCAGAGAGCAGGGAGGACTAACAGGCTGGGGCGATGCTGCCTCTCAGCAGCTGTGTGGAAGCAACTGACCCAGCAGACCAGGGGCACCACGTGTGTCAGTTTGCATTTTCTAACAGCCACGATGAAAAAAAAGTAAAAAGAAACACAGAACATTATTTTTAATAATATATTGAACCACATATATCCAAAATATCATTTCAACTTGCAATCAATATAAATAATTATTGCAATATTTTTTCATTTTTTTGTCATAAGTCTGATGGGATGAATTAGGAGGCCTGGTGGCCCAGTTGTTAGGTGATATGGCTGCTAACCAAAAGGTCAGCAGTTCAAATCCACCAGCCGCTCCTTGGAAACCCTATGGGGTGGTTCTACTCTGTGCTACAGGGTCGCTGTGAGTCGAAATTGACTTGACGGCAACAGGTTTTTTTTTTTTTTAATTTTTTTTTTAAATGGTATGAATAGCATTCTAAGAGGAAAGGAAAAGAAATGACTGGTTAGGCCAGAAGAAAAGATTGGGAAAAAGGTAAAAGCAAATGCGAGAATTAAAGGTACTTTTTTGGAACTGGCCTCCTTTTTCTTGCTCCCTATCTTCCCTCTGGGTCATTTTGTCCCTTACTGCCTCACATTGACTCTGGGAAGGGGAAGGTGATGATCTTTCAGACCAGTTCTCTTCATTTGTGAATTTCCCTGCAAAGAAGAATGAGGGCACAATTTCTTTAGCCGGTAATGAATTGCCTGTTTGAGGACACGGGTCTGTGTTCTTTGTGGCCCAGCCCTGAGTCCACTTCATATCTTAGCCCAGATTCCTCCTCCAAGAGTCCCTTAACATTCACACACCACATAGCTAAGAAAGCAGAAATGATAAACAGACCTGTTGCTGTTGTTGTTAGGTGCTGTCGAGTCGGTTCCGACTCACAGCAACCCTGTGTACTACAGAAGGAAATACTGCCTGGTCCTGCTCCATGCTCACAATCGTTGTTATGCTTGAGCCCATTGTTGCAGCCACTGTGTCAGTCCATCTCGTTGAGGGTCTTCCTCTTGTTCGCTGACTGTCTACCAAGCATAATGTCCTTCTCCAGGGACTGGCCCCTCCTGATAAGATGTCCAAAGTATGTAAGACCTAGTCTCGCCATCCTTGCTTCTAAGGAGAATTCTGGTTGTACTTCTTCCAAGACAGACCTGTTCGTTCTTTTGGCAGTCCATGGTATATTCAATATTCTTCTCCAACACCACAATTCAAAGGCATTAATTCTTCTTCAGTCTTTCTTATTCATTGGCCAGCTTTCACATGCGTATGATGCAGCTGAAAATACCGTGGCTTGCGTCAGGTGCACCTTATTCTTCAAGCTGACATGTTTGCTTTTTAAATACTTTAAAGGGGGCTTTTGCAGCAGATTTGCCCAATGCCATGCGTCTTTTGATTTCTTGATTGCTGCTTCCATGGGCGTTGATTGTGGATCCAAGTAAAATTAAATCCTTGACAACTTCAATCTTTTCTCCGTTTATCATGATGGTGCTTATTGGTTCAGTTGTGAGGATTTTTGTTTTCTTTATGTTGAGGTGTAATCCATACTGAAGGCTGTGTGGTCTTTGATCCTCATCAGTAAGTGCTTCAAGTCCTCTTCACTTTCAGCAAGCAAGGTTGTGTCATCTGCATAACGCAGGTTGTTAATGAGTCTTCCTCCAATCCTGATGCCCCGTTCTTCTTCAAATAGTCCAGCTTCTCAGATTATTTGCTCAGCATACAGATTGAATAGGTATGGTGAAAGGATACAACCCTGACGCACACCTTTCCTGACTTTAAACCACACAGTATCCCCTTGTTCTGTCTGAACAACTGCCTCTTGATCTATGTACAGGTTCCTCCTGAGCACAGTTAAGTGTTCTGGAATTCCCATTCTTTGCAGGGTTATCCATGATTTGTTATGATCCACACAGCTGAATGCCTTAGCATAGTCAATAACACACAGGTAAACATCTTTCTGGTATTCTCTGCTTTCAGCCAGGATCCATCTGACATCAACAATGATATCCCTGATTCCGTGTCCTCTTCTGAATCCGGCTTGAATTTCTGGCAGTTTCCTGTTGATATACTGCTGCAGCTGCTTTTAAATGATCTTCAGCAAAATTTTACTTGTGTGTGATATTAATGATATTGTTCCATAATTTCCACATTCAGTTGGATCACCTTTCTTGGGAATAGGTATAAATATGGATCTCCTGGTTGGCCAGGTAGCTGTCTTCCAAATTTCTTGGCATAGACAAGTGAGCACTTCCAGCACTGCATCCATTTCTTAAAACATCTCAGTTGATGTTCTGTCAATTCCTGGAGCCTTGTTTTTCGCCAGTGCCTTCAGTGCAGCTTGGACTTCTTCCTTCAGTACCATCGGCTCCTGATTATATGCTACTTTTTGAAATGGTTGAATGTTGACCAGTTCTTTTTGGTATAATAATTCTGTGTGTTCCTTGCAACTTCTTTTGATGCTTCCTGCATCGTTTAATATTTTCCCTATAGAATCCTTCACTATTGCAACTCAAGGCTTGAATTTTTTCTTCATTCTTTCAGCTTGAGAAATGCCGAGCGTGTTCTTCCCTTGTGGTTTTCCATCTCCAGCTCTTTGCACATGTCATTATAATACTTTGTCTTCTCAAGCCACCCTTTGAAATCTTTTTACTTTGAAATCTTTTACTTCATCTGATCAGGGACCTGATCAGGGAATAACTTGAGTGAAAGACTGTCCCCATATGAATGAATAATTTCTTTTATAAGGATCAGCACAAAGCTGCCTCCTATGAGGCAGAGGTTAAAGATGTCTCGAATGTCCAGCTTTTCCAAACTGCTGAATCACTCCATCATCTCTAACATCAACTCCTCCTCCTCCCCTCAGCACTCTTCCTCCCATCTTTGGATTCCGTAATTCACTGCAGTGTCTCACAGAACTCACAAACTGTATCAAGGAAATGCCTCACACAGTTGTGGAGGTTAGCAAGTACCAAATCTGCGCGTAAGGTATAGGCTTCTCCCGACTCGTGTGGCTGCAGAGGCCGACGAACCCAAACTGGCAGGCCAGGTGACAGGCTACGGGCTCACAAGGCTATGGAAGCTGGTGGATCAGGTCAGACGACAGCCCACAGAGCTGTGGAAGCTGGAGAATTCTAGAATCGGCAGATCAGATGGCAGGCCGCTGGCTCAAGTCCCAAGAACCAGAGGTGAGACAGTGACAAGCTAGACACAGGTCCAGATGCAGAGAGAGAGAGCCCCACCAGAGCACCTATATATATACATTGGGTGTAGGCCACACCCCAGGGAAGGGCGTGACTTGAGCAAGGTTTGGACTTGAGTCATGCCCTCCTGCAAGATTGTGACTCAAGATACACCCCACGCCAATCCTGCCTCATTAACGTATAGAGGTTAGGATTTACAGCACATAAAATGGGGGATAATTACATCAGATCCCGAAATGAAGGACAGCCACACCGTACTGGGAATTCATGGTGCAGCAAAGCCAACAGATAACCCCAGTCATCACAGGTTCCATACAATTTACTTGCATAGTCCCACTCAATCATTGTGTGTGAGTCATAAAGACTATGTCTAGAAGGGCCAGATTAAGTAATTAATTGCACTGCACCGTATGAAGGCAACTGAACTGCACTAGTCACTTGGAAAAAGGCAAACGGTCAAGGTGCTAAGCTGATCAGTGTCAACATGGGAATGGAAACCAAAGTGCCATATAATTTACATGTTTCTTGTTTCAATGCAAGGAAAACCAGCCCTTCCTATTTAGACGGCCAGCAAAGCTGATGCCATTGAGAAATGTACACAGGCGTCCAGGGTAATGCACATGCCTTTCTCAACAGCTGATATCACTCATTTAAAGGCTTCTTTCTCTGTGCCCCTGACGTTTGCAGAGGTACTCTGCAGCGTGTTCTCAATTTACAGCCCCACGCATGGGGATGTGCACTGGCTGCTGTGTGATGTACTGCAACCAGCTGACTTTGCTCCTTTGGAGCAAGTACATCAGGGTTCAGAAGATCACCACATCAAGGGGTATGGTGGCCAAGGGAAGCCAACTCACCACCACCCCTGCCACAGCTATGGAAGAGCTAAGGACTTGGGACACCCATCGAGAGGGGTTGCTAACCTCAGTACTTGAAACCTTTCTGCAAAGGTGAGCTGGAAGAAGTTGCAATGGAGTAGAGTCCCTCCCTGATTTCCATCGGTGGTGTGTTGAGTCTTTCTCAAAACTTATTGGTGTGGATCTAAGGGCAGATCAAAATTGCCCTCTGACCCTAACCATCTTGCCTTGGCTCTCTTGCCGACTATTCAAAACTAAAGAAAAGGTGGTAGGATGGCAAGGACAGACGATTACTCAAACCTTAAGAGCAGCTACTCAGGTCTGGGACAATCTAGAGAAAGACAAAGAAATAGGGGAAAATTATTTTTAAGAACTGCTATGTTAACAGCTCAGTTAAAACTATTTGCTAAAGGGAATAATCCCTAGGGCAACCCATGAAGGGAATAAAGGAAGAAAAGATGATACTGTATGTTACTGAAAGAAGCTAGTACCTTTGAAAATGGACGGTAAAAAGAGAGTGAAAACTGCATGTCATTATTGAAAGAAGTCAAGTCATGTGACGAATGACCGTAGAAAGTGACTGAAGGATGCATGAATTGCAGGAATGAGGGAATAAGGACATCTAGAAAGCTAGGGAGTAATTGACAAGTGGCTCAAAATGACAAATTTAGGGAATCTCAGAGGTGGGAACTGGTGATACTTCTTCTGAAATTTCCTTGGGAATTTCTAACTTTGCATCTGGTCAACATAGGCTGTTAGTGTTTTGGGTCAGCCTTGTTCATTTTCCTCTGTGGTTTCCATATAGATAGGTCCTCTGAGAAACATGCCTTCTTACTTTCCTGATTCTCTGCCAAACCCAGTGAAGAAAAAGATATGCTGTGCAACATGAAGTCTGCCATATTCTGTGCTCCAGAGGGTTATCGGTGGAGCTCCAGAGAAAAGGCACTGATCTAGCTACTCTCTGCCTTTTGAAGTAAACGGAGTATGGCAGACAGAGGCAGTCTCACACCATGCTGGTTAAGCACCCCGAGCTAGAACAATCATTTTAGGGCCTGTCATAAAGAAAACTCCAGACACTGTTTTAGAATAAAACAGAGAGGTTTATTAAAAGTTTAAAACGCTTTCATTACTGTCTTAGGCTGGATTCTCTACAGAAGAAAAACCAGTGCAGTGTACAAATATACATAGAAAGAGATTTATATAAAGGAAATGGTTCACGCAGTTGTAGAGGCTGGAATGTCCCAAGTCTGTGGGTCAGGCTAGAGGCTTCTCCTAACTCATGTAGCCGCAGGTACTGGTGAATTCAAGATTGGACAGTCAGACAGCAGGCCTCTGGCTCATAGGCTGTGGAAGCTGATGAATCCCAAGATCAGCAAGTAAGATAGCAGGTAAACTGCTAGCTCCAGTCCCAAGAACTGGAGGTCAGATGAACAGGAGCCAGCTGCAAGAGTGAGCAAAAGCCAGTGAGCCTTGACAAAAAGTCCACCTATATCAGATGCAGGCCACATCCCCAAGGAAACTCCCTTTCAACTGATTGGCTGCTCACAACAGATCTCATGGAGGTGATTACATTATATCAGATCTCAGTATGGAGGTGATTATATCATTAAAAAGCTGCCAAACTACGTCATAACTGCCAAACCACTGATGATCATGGCCCAGCTAAGTTGACACGCAACTTTAACCGTCACAATTACCATTGGAATAGACGGTATGCCAGCCACTTTTGATGTCTCTGGACCTCAGAGATAAGGCATTATTCTGGTTCTAATGTATTTAGCATCAAGGTGGTCCCTCTTGAAATGCACGAAGCTCAGCAGACTGGAGTTGGAACCTTATTGTTGTGTAGGTTGAACGTTCTATTAGGTGATGCTTCCTGGATGTGTTAGTTTTGTAAACTTTTGCTTTTATTCCCCTTTATTTCTATGAAGTCCGGCTGGTTTTCCCGTGTGATAGTTAGGGAGCCCTGATGGGTTTATTTTAGTTATTTGTGTCATATTTGGAAAACCAGGGGTTCCCCATGTAACCTAATGGAAAGGTGCCAAAAATAAATTCTCTGGTTCTCAGTGGCATACTATCATGTCAAAGTGCCACTCACCTCATTTGCCAGATCATATTTCTCAAAATCCATATTAAAATAAAAATAAAAAACAAGCCCATTGCTGTCGAGTTGATTCTGACTCATAGCGACCCTATAGGACAGAGTAGAAGAGCCTCACAGGATTTCCAAACAGCACCTGGTGGACTCGAACTGCTGACTGTGCGGTTAGCAGCCGAACTTTTAACCACTACACCACCAGGGTTTCCAAAAACCCATATTACCAACCAAAAATTTAAACACACTTGATTAGTAAGCATACATTCCAATACTGAAAACACATACCATCAAAAAAATTTTTTAAAAAAATAAAAATTTGGTAATGAAAGAGTTTTTAAAGAACAATTCAAATCGGGAATTACGCAGCCCTTCGAATTGAAACCACGGAGTTCGAGGCAAAATAATTACACAGACATTTTACAGAGTTCAGAAACGAATACGGCTTACAGTATTTTGATTGGTTAGTTTTAGGTTGAGGTCAGAAGGATAGGTTAGGAGGCAGGGAATGGGCTTCTACTGGAAACTGTACAGAGACTTACAGTGATTGATTTCAGGGACTAATTACAGAGGTTCTCAGCCATAGTTAGGCATTTTTCAGGAGAGGTCATAAAAACGTCACTGGTTGATGTTAAACAGCTCTAACCAGATGTGTCAGGTTTTTGATAACCATTTGGTACCAGGTCCTCACTTCCCAGAAACAGTTTGTTGATACAAAACCTTTTTAAGTTGTCTGGGAAACTTTAGATAAGGCTGGCACCAGGACCCTTCTTAAAAAAAGAAAAAAATTTTTTTTATTACATCCTTGTCATAAAGAAACATTTCTTAGGCTCACTTTACACAAAAAAACACCTGTGTCAAGATTCCCTTCTTCAGTGTGTACCTCTTTCACATCCTGGGTTGACCGCAGAGAGAAATTCCCTCAGTTCCCATGGCTACTAGCAATTAGGGAGTCAAATGGCCGGCACCTGTGGCTGGGTTAACTGTGCTGAGAGCAGCTAGGCAAATAAAGAGTCATGTAAAAGAACTAGTTTAATTCAGAAAAAACTGAGTATAATTCAATCATTTAGTCCTGGTCAAAAAGACTTCATGAACTTCTCCTTTACAGGCCCTAGGAAATAATGGTACTGGTTTAATTTGAGATATAGAACCAATTTAAAAAAAAAAATAGATTACCAAAAGAATAAGTCACGGCCGTGTGTAAAACAATATCCTGTGTTAAGAGCTTAATTAGAAGGAATAAAACCGGTTATAAAAGAATTAGACAATTTAGGGATAATTTAAAAATAAATGAGATAAAGGGTCACTCACCCTGTAACATGCCCATACTTTCAGTAAGAAAAAAAAAGGAAGATAAATTTAATAAAGATGGTCCACCACTGTATTTGTTCAAGGTCTAAAAGAAATAAATAAATTTGTTGTTCCATTTACCCCTATAGTTTCTCACCCTGCTACTGTTGTGACTTCTGACTTCTCTACTATCATCTGCATTTTTTCTCTGTTTGGTCTGTTTTACCGTTTCTTTTTCTGTCCTAGTGGGTGAGTCTAAATTCTTGTTTGTGTTTTCTTACTAAGAAATTTAGTAAATTGTGATAAAAGATGCCTCAAGGGTTTACTATTTTCTCCAGTCATTTACAGGAAACTTAGAGAAATTTGTCCTACCAGAAGAATCTATTATTATTCAAAATGTAAATGATTTCCTGCTAGCCTAAAAAAACTAAACAGCAATGTAAAATTATGCCCCTGTGAAGCAAAAGGCCTCACTAGACAAATTACAGTATTGCCAAACAAAGGTAAAATATTTAATAGCATCTGTTGGCAACTGAAGGCTGCAAAATGTTACAACTAGTAGTCAGCCCATTTTGCAGATGAAAGGGCCCATTCCTATTTATAACGTAGATTTGGTAAAAATTTACCGATGTGTCATGTACTCGGGATAAAGGTGGCTCAATTAAGGCTCCTTATGCTGTGATGACATTATAAAATTTTATAAGTTTATGTTTTGTCTGGAATTAGATCTACACAAGCAGATGAGTTAATAGCAGTTACAAGAGCTGTAATTCTTGGATCTGGACTTAAAGTGAATATATACTAATATTAAAATGTGCTTGGCATATGTCATGCAACAGGTGAGGCTTTAAAAGAAAACAATGAACATGTGATTGGACAGTGGAGGAAGGGCAATGCAGTGGCAAAGAACTTGTCTGAATTCTGTTCAAATGCTGGGTGGAAGGTAGAACTTATGACAAACTTGGATAACTGGCTGAGGAGATTTCTAAGCAAGATCTTAAAGGGAACATGTGGTTTCTCCTCGCTGCTTACAGTAAAATGTGAAGGAAAGAGATGGACTTAAAAATGAACTGTGCAAAATGAAAACAAAACTTAAAGATTTGGAAAATTCTGTTGTACAAACTAAGGACACGTGTCCTAGAACTTTCATCATGGAGGAAGCTACGCAATCTTTTGTTAAAGGGATTAAGCCTGTGAGTGATGGATATAACCAACTACCACATCAGAAAACACATCAGCTTAGAGGGAAGAGGACAGAGAAAGAATGAAAGGATAAAACGCTGTCTGCCTCTTGGAATTCTACAGGCAGAAAATAGGCCCAAGGAGCTACATCTATTGTCCTCCAAGAAGAGAAAAGGACCATCCCTGGAGCAGCTCGGAGATCAGCATAACTGTTGGAAGGAGCATGGGAAGCAGGGCCTTCATGGTTTGAAAGGGTGGGGCCATAGCCTCCTGGATCTCAAAGGGTGGGGCCACAGCCTCCTAGGTGTCAGAGTCAAATCTTTGCCAATTTGGTTCCAGAGTGTGGGGCTGGCGTTAAAGTGTGCCAGTTGGGGTGGGGCTGCTGAGGGGGCAGGGCTGTCATGCCCAATGGAAGAAGAATGGGGCCTCTCGGGGCCAAGAAGATGGGGTCACCACTCAGATGGGCGAGGCGAATGGGGATACTTAAAGCCGAGGGAGCAGGGTTGCCATCCCACAGGGCCTGGAAGACGAAGCTGAAGCCCAGGGTTGAGGGGCCTCCACCCAGAATCCAGAGGGCCTGGCCTCTGTCCTGCTTAGACAAGTGTTACAAAGCTCTTTAGCTCTACCAATAAGTGCCCCGAGGCACCCCACCCCACCAGTAAGCCTCAGCCTGAAGGTGCTCTGCTTTCGTGCTCCATGGGCTGGGAAGTTCACCACTCTGCCTCTTGCCAGTCTCCTGGTTCTGCTGCCATCATTTCTCTGCCACTGCTTCTTGCCATCTCACTGTCTTTGGGGTTACAACTCTCTCTCTGTCTCCTCGGTCTAGGAGGTTCTCAGCACAGGATCCCAGGTCCAAAGGACACACTCTGCTCCCATCTCTTCTTCTTGGTGGTAGTCAGGTCCCCCTTTCCACCTCTGGGATGGCTCATTTTAAGCCTAGTGGGATGGCAAAACTAACCAATCCCCTCGTTAGAGTTCCATATACTTTATTTGCATGGTCCCATCCCCACTAGGGTGCCATGCACCTTATTTGTATTATTAGCAAGCTGTACAATCCCCTTGGTACACCACAAACACAGGAGTTACAAGACCATGGCTAGAAAGGCCATATGAAAGTGAGCCATTGCAATGCAGACAACTAAGACAGTAACTTTTCCCCCAACATAGGCCACTCATTATCCTACCCAGTAATACTACCATTGCCTGATGAAGTATTTGAAATCCCCATCAACAGCCACTCTTATGGATTAAACAACTGTCTGCAAAAGGCCCCTAGTAATGGCACACGTGCTTTTCAAAAAAAAACAAAAAACAAACCCACTGCTGTCAAGTGGATTCCAACTCATACTGACCCTATGAGTATGAGATGTGCTATGTAGGAGGGATAAAAGAGTTAATCCAGTAGCCTACACCATTAGCACCCCATCCACTTGGAGGCAGAGAGGGGCTGCTATGACTGTTTACTCCCTACCCTCACTTATCTAGGAAGGACTGGTTCTTAAATGAAATGCTTTCTTTTTTAATTCTCCAAGCCCAAGTGTCTGCTTTGAAAGCTCCATGCTCTGGTTAAATAAACTTTTTCTATTGTCTGTTCAAGCCAATTCTCTGTCAAGGAATTGTTGAAAATAGACAGTCATCCTAACCTTAGCCAATTCCACATTTGGACACAAAAAGACCTTTTTCCCTGTAGACACACTGTTAAATTTCCTGAAAAAGCCAGGTTCCAATACCCGGGAGCAGTGTTATATGAAATTAAGGGCTCATCTTTACAATCTGAAGAGGAGATCCAGGGAATTTTGAAACACTCTCCAACTCTAATTCAAGCCAGATTGAAACATGGGACCTGGGTTGAGTCAGTATCTCAGGAGGATGCCACAGTCTTACACATACGGTTTGCCTAGAGGTGTTGTCAAAATTGACGGTAGCCGGGGGAACAAAGCTATAATTCAGTATGGGAATGCTAATGGAGCTGAGCTCTCATGTACAGTTTTGTGTAAAGGATGACAGATCCAGCATTCAGTCAGATTTTGGATCGTGCAACTGCCTGAGCGAGCTTAACAAAGGCATTCTCGTGGCAAGAATTAACAGGAGCTGTGATGAGCAGCAGCATAGACAGCAAGTTTAAGAAGGGCTTCATAGTGGAGAAACAGAGCCCAAAAGAAATAAGCAAGGGCTACTAGCATGCAAATAATAGCGATGACAAAATAAACCTCAGCAGTGAAAGGCATAAAGACAAAAAGGCCACTAACCAAAAAGGACAAATATTATT
>NW_004443941.1:14143590-14144558 GCF_000243295.1 Trichechus manatus latirostris
CAATTCCTGTTACGGTTAATAATCTTTTATATTAAGCTTTTCACGTTCAAATTACTCTGTGGTTTCTCTCTTCTTAATTGAACCCAGACTGATGCAATTCATTCACACATTCATTCTAAACCAAAGCCAGTAAGATAGGGGTCTTGTTCCAGAGGAACTCTTAGTCCAGTGATTGGAAGGACAAGAAAACAGAGAA
This sequence comes from Trichechus manatus latirostris, assembly GCF_000243295.1. Lineage (NCBI taxonomy): Eukaryota > Metazoa > Chordata > Mammalia > Sirenia > Trichechidae > Trichechus > Trichechus manatus. The sequence goes on from NW_004443941.1 coordinate 14,143,787, forward strand.
CAGCGGTACAAGGAAGCATGAGGGGCCATAACTGAGATATAAATACCACATATGGAAGGCAATTAAAGTAACTTGGGGAAAAAAAATAAAAAATCTATAGGAGTCCTACAGTGTGGGCCAGAGGAACCTGAGAATGGTTTGCTTGCTTTAGTTCCTGCCTTCAGGACAGGGGATCCTGTAGGGAACCAGCCTGGGGGGATGATGGGAGCCTTGGTAATGTCCCTGTAGCTACATGGTTTCCAGCCTCTGTCCTCTGTCTATCTCCCCTTGGTGTTGTCAGGAAAAATTGTGAAAGACGTTGAAATGGGCAGGAAGTTTTCTGGACAAACCTGTGCCCCCCAGGTTCTCTGAGTCTTCTGCTGTCTGAGCTATTTTACAGCTCTGTAAATTGTGGGCTATTGATATAATGCAAATGATCCTTGTCTATAGAAAGGCAAATGAATCTTGTCCCCTGGAATATATGTAGATATTGACCAGTTTTGTATTTATTTGTAAATGTATTTCAGCATTCTTTATTGCCTATATATGTGTAGGTTCTTTGAATTCTTCTTCTACCTGGTTGCAACATTTTACTGGTTCTCTCAGTAATTAATGAGTTAAATATAATCTTTGACTTGTGTTTGTCCTATATTTGTATGAGTGCCATGATTTTACCTTGAAAAACAAATCCTTCAGGAAAAAAAAAAATCCTTTAACAGGAACCAGCAATGTTGTTGTGGGCCGTTGAGTCGATTCGGACTCATAGCAACCTTATAGGACAGAGTAGAACTGC
>NW_004443941.1:14145273-14147773 GCF_000243295.1 Trichechus manatus latirostris
CTGTCCACAGGGGCAGCTTCCCACACTCTCGAGCAAGTCTGTTCTAATAAAAATAGAGGCAGCAGTTATTGGAGACATTAATTTCCTTAACGCAGTCTATTTGATTTTGACACTTGGCCCAGAGGCCAGAGTGCCAGCTCTAACCAAGATGCTCTGGAAAGCAGGCTGTGCTGGGGCAGGCCTGACAGGGATGAGGAGGATGCCAGGGTCGTGCGGGTCAGTGGAGAGCTCAGTGGGCTTTCTTGAAGCAGCTGGGGGTGGGGGTGGGGTGAGGGAATAATTTTTGTGCAGATAAGCTTCCCCATGCAACTTGAGGAAAACATGATATCTTGCTTGCTTAGTATTAACTTCCTTTTGAGAGACTAAAGAGGAAAATGTTTCCATTTCTTTTTCCTGAGTATAGAAGGTATATTTTATGTTTGTATGAATCTTGTTTTTAACTTTTTGAGGATGACTTTGACACTGGGAAGACTCAAGTTTTTGAAGCTGGCTGTGTGTAAAAATGGCATGGGGGTGGCGTCTGACCTCGTCTGACTTCATGAGAGGAAAGGAGAATCAAGAACAACAGCCCAAGGCTGATTGCTATGAGACGGAGGTCAGACATGCCTCTTCTCTCCACCATCTTTACCAATTCTGACACCAACCATCCCTCCCACAGCACTCTCTACTTCTCTGCTGGGTTCAGTAATTCATTGCAGTGGCCAAACGGAACTCACAGTTACAGGGTTTATTAGGGAAGTAACAGTTACAATTCAGGTTCAGGAATGCTCAGGATACAGTTCTTCCATCAGGACAGCCTCTTCTCGGCTGTGCCGGCAGGCAAGTCTCTCTCTGGCCCTTGGCCCCTCGGTCTGGCCTCTGCCCTGCTCAGGCAAGTGTCACAAAGCTGTTTTACCTCTGCCAATAAATGCTCAGAGGCAGGCGCTCAACTCTAGCTCCGTGGGTCAGCAAGCCTAGTTCCACTAAGTGCCTCGAGGCTCCGTACTCCACCAGCAAGCCTTGTGCCCGAAGGCACTCAGCTTTCTTGCTCCATGGGCTCTCTGATAAGTGCCCAGAGAAGCACCCCACTCTGCTTTCTCGCTCCGTGGGCTCCTGCCAGTATCCTGGTTCTGCTGCCTCTGCGGCTGCTGTCTCTCTGCCGCTGCTTCTCACCGTCTTGCCGTCTTTGGTGTTACAGCGCTCTCTCTCTCCTAGGTCTAGGAGGGTCTCAGTGCAGGGATCCCAGGTCCAAAGGACAAGCTCCACTCCTGGCTATTCTTTCTTGGTGGTAGTGAGATCCTCCCCTCTGCCTCTGGGGTGGCTCATTTTAAGCCTAGCGGCATGGCAAAACTGACCAGTATTCTCGTTAGGGTTTCATATACCTTATTAGCACGGTCCGCCCAATCATTTGGTGGAAGTTACAAGACCATGGTGAGAGACGCCACACAAAATCAACCCACTGCACCACAGTGAGTGTTAAATACCTTCCAGGCCATCCCTTCCCACCCTAAGTGTCCCTCTTTATCTGCCCCATCACTTGCCTGCAAGCTCTAGTCTAGCTTCTTCCAGGAAAAGTTCTTTCAGGAAACTGACTTAGCCCACTGATCTCAAACTGCCTACAGCACAATCCACATGGTGCTCATCACAGTTTGGGCACTTGTCAACCCACCTTGATTCAGCAAACACATTTACTGAGTGAGAACCTCTTCTTTGGCTTATCACAAACTGCCTTTTATTGCAGTTATTTGAGTGCTAGGTTCCTACTGGGCTGGGTCTGCATCCTGTCCATCTTTGTTCTTCCTCAGCACCAAACCTTACCAGGAGGGGGCTTAACACAACAGAACAAAGCTTGAATGGTAGAACTTCAGGACTGGAGAAGTGGAAAGACTTTGTGAGGTCCCCAGTGCCCTCAAAATATGCTTGAGACCTGCCCCTGATCCAGATGACTGGCCCAGAAACAGAATGAGCCTTTGGTGCAGGGCTCCTGCTGCAGAAGGAAGGTTTGAAGATGCCCACCAGCCCATGCCCTTTCCTTGGATTTACCCCCACTGATAAGCCAGTCACATGCAATGTGAGGCCACCGAGGAGCGAAGAAGAAGCTATGGGAAAGCTGAGAGGAGGATGGAACTGATGCTGCAAGTCCATATGGCTCTCTGGGAGATGGCAAGGAAAGCCTGGTTCCTCACTTCCCTGATCCAATTCCCCCCATGAGGACTTTCTGGATGCATGTGTTTCCCAGCCCCAGAATTCCTGTGAGACTGACAGCTATCTTCTTACAAGGACCACCCAGGTACTTACAATTAGGAGTGTAATATGTCTGACAAGATATAATATGTCTCCCTAAGATGCAGACACCTAACCATCTAGAACACAGCTCTCTGGTGTCTGCGAAACCTTCTGTGACTGTCCCAAACTCACAGACCTAAGATGACTACAATGTTTGGGGTGGGAGGCATGACATGGCAGATTCTGTCCCAGAATGATCATTCCATGCCTGTCTTGCAACCCTGCAGCACTGGCT
>NW_004443941.1:14151756-14152893 GCF_000243295.1 Trichechus manatus latirostris
AGGGGGACCTCCTTCGAGTTCAAGCTGTGGCTTATGTCTGCTCCCAAGACCACTTGTTAAATGTAAAACTCTGAAGTCTAAAGATTTAGACTCTCACAATTGAACTAACACGTAATTGTTCATTCTGATTCTCCAATTCTAAATTATTATCTTGAAGTCTTACTTGTGTGCTTTGCCATGACTACCTTGCAATAAACTAAACGAGCTTATTCATGACAACCCTGAGCATTTATTTATTTTCAAGATAAAAATCCTCCAGAACAATCTGTCTCACAAGTCATTGTGTTACACTATTGAACTGGAAGTCCTAATTCTTTCTCTAAGAAATATGAGCCCTATTACCTCAACACTCCTCCATTCCTCCTTACCTGAGCAGGACTGCTGGTGGCAAATGGTGCAGCTATGAGCTCCTAAGGGTAAGGGTGCCTCTTCTAGTTCTTTTGGACCCTCAACACCCAGCTAATCTAAAGGTCTGTTGAATGCACAAGTGCATGAAGAGGGAGAGAGGGAGGGAGGGTGGCAACACTGATCAGGAAGACAGGCCTTTAGAGGACTAAGGCTGGTGGAATGAGGCCTTCCAGAGGCCCAGCCCCCTAATGGACCTGATCCTGGTCCTGGTCCATTAGTCCCAGTAAGCTTCGTGGAAGGAGGCCCCAGCTGCTGTAAATCACCCCCTTGTAGGGAAGGGGGTGGTGACAGCCTATGCCTGGCAGGCTTTCTGCATGAGCTGCCTGAATGCAGGAGTCAGGCTGCCAGCTGACCTGGTCCACAGGGTTGGTTCATAATCTCCTGTGCAAGAGGGTGGAAATGGACAGTCCTAATACGCCCACCACCACCCTTGTGAGTCAGCACCACTTCCATCCATCCATCTCAGAGTTCCTGAACTCTACTCTTATACCACTTCATGATGTTTTCCATATCTGTGTATCATCTTCTATATTATTACTGATTAAATATTTATTTTAATCAACTCCATTTCTTCACTTAAATAAAAGTTTTTCTTAGAAGTATACTTTATCACCTTAACAATGCAATAAAATGGAACACAATCGCCCTTGTAATTAAAACCAAAAAAACCAAACCCATTGCCGTGCAGTCAATTCCAACTCATAGCGACCCTATAGGACAGAGTAGAAC
>NW_004443941.1:14154431-14155403 GCF_000243295.1 Trichechus manatus latirostris
CCTTCCAATTTCACGCTTATTGCATAATAAAACTGTTCTTTCTCTTCTACCTTTGTGGAGAGGTTTGTCTAGGCTGGCAGGAGATTTTGTTTTTAATACATTTCCTCAATCTGGTCAAGATGGTGAAAATATTTGGATTATTATACGTTTGGGCAATTCATAATTAGACAGCTAGCTAGATCTGAAAATTGATGGATACTGGGTGCCTGGAGTTAAGTATGTTAGTGGTTTGACTTCCCTTAACCCATTTTGTTCCATATTTTTTTCCTTGGTATTTTAAAGTCAAGTTTAATGAGGTGTAAAGAGGGAAAGCACAAACAGGCAGGGAGAGCCTTCAATCGTGACACAGGTTTGACATCTGTGAAGGGAGAGAGGGAAAGAAGGACTGGGTAGTGGGGGGCTTTGTAACGTGTCAACTTAGCTAGGATGGACTGTTCCCCAGAGTTCCCTTTCCTGTATATTTCTGGTTAAAATTGGCCAGAGGAAGCGTTTTGTCTGAGACGTGAATGGTGAAAATAAATCAGTAGTCATATTGTTTTCACTTTTGGAAAGTTGGTATAGGAGCACCAGGCACGATCATCGCTTATCTGCTGGCTCACCTTGTTGGGGTGGGGCAGCAATGGGGCCTAAGGCTGCTTCGCCTTCCCCGGGCTCCTCCTGCTTCTCCAACCCCCGGGCCAGTTGTGTACTCGGTGCCGTGACAAAGGGTGCTGCCTTCTCCTGCAGGGCACCCACCTCCTCAAAGTCGAAGGCACTGAGAGACTGACAGGTTCCAGTCTGTTCTCCTGAGTTTGGTCTCATTCTGCCCCACTTTATATTCTCCTTCCCTTCCTGACTACTCTGAAATGTCTCTGCCAGGCTGATGGGGTGTCCCCAAGCAAAAGTTGCCCAACAGAGGAATCCTGACAGGTAGGAATGGTCTAGTGCAAGCATCCCTCTTGTACTTAGTCATTAGCTGGGAGTAGCCAGCAA
>NW_004443941.1:14156533-14159932 GCF_000243295.1 Trichechus manatus latirostris
GCCAAGTTCTCACTGACCTTGTTTCTTGGCAATATCCACCAATTATTTTAATTATTTTAATTGTTTTTCAAGATAATGCTGCATAAAAATCCTGACCATGAATTTGTTTATCAGTTCTGTTCCAACCTTTTTTTCCATGACAATTACGATAAGATTTGGTTTAAGAGTCTTTCAAGGTTTTCTGATCTTTGGAACATTTTTGACTCTCTAGTCGAAAGATTACCCCAATTTGCAAATCATATATTAAATAAACTTTAATCAATTCCTATTATTGGCTTAATATGATTTTTGTTTTAACACTAACAACACTGCTTTTCAGGTAAGGAAGACTGTTTTTCAGGTTTCCAGAGGCTGAGTAACGTGCCCAAGGTCACACAGGAAGTTAAGAGACGGTGCCAGCACCCTTAGTCCTCTCACTGAAGGGGACAATCTCAGGACACGCCTGCTTTGCTCCTCTTTGTATAAAAACAACCCTTTAGATAACCTGAAGGTGTGAGGAAGGTTGTGAGGAGTGTTGTGAAAATTGGTGCTAGGGTTCTCCACATCTTTTCAGATTTAGTCACAAATTAGCTTCCTCAAGAAACCCGAGCCCTCCTCCCCCAGCAGCCCCACTGCACACACACCCTGGTTTTCCCACAATCAGCTTCTCTGGGCATAATTTGCCAGGATTTCTAGGAATGCGATGTCCCGGGTTGGGACTCACGTAAGGCACTGCAGATAGTCGGGGGACCCTGGGACACCCAAAACGAGGACCCAAAAACACCAGCTAGAAGAGCTGCAGTACAAAAGTCACTTCTTGGAGTTAAGGCACTGGCTTTTGACCTGAGCCCTGGGCAAGGTAGGCAGGAGAGGGGAAGAGGAAGGGGGTTCTATTTACATATTTCAAAAAGCCCAAGTGAAAGCTTAAAATTCCCTAAGGTGAGGCTGTGCTGCTAACTAACACCCCAGTTTCTTTGTTTGAGGCTGGAATCACATCATCTGTGTGACAACCCTGCCCATTTCATACCCACCAGAAGCTTGGACTAGTAACTAGAATGAATTTAGGATAATCACAACTTGGAAGCCAAGTAATTATTAGGAAAAAAAAATCCAGTTTGCCTTCTAGACAAAATCTGCCGAGGTGTCCTTGGTGGAAGAAAGGCAGAGAACAATACACATCGCGTTAACCCGTGGAACCCTGGGTGAAGGACCCTATCCCACGTTCCCACCCTCCTCCTTCCCTCCCTACCTGCCTTCCATCCTCTCTGCTCAGTGTAACGGAACCAGCAACTAGGCATCCTTGGCCAGTGTCCAAGGCATATCGATTGGCCTTAGCTAAAAAACTCTTTCTTTTCCCAGTAATACCCTACAAAGTCTCAGCGCAATCCCGGCATAGTGCATTGATGTAGTTAATATGAAAGTAATAACACTTCTTTTCATTTTGTTAACCTGATTGTACTAGGCCCAAGATGGAGTCACTTATGCTAAGCCCCATGTCAGCAAACCGAAACCTAATTAAGCTTCTATTTCTTATAAATGCCTGCCCTTCCCAGAAGTCAACCAATCAGCGCTTGCTGCCTAAACTATAGTATATGACCTGACTACAAAAGATCCCAATATGCCATATAAGGAAAGGAACTTAGAACTTGGACTTCTTCCTTCAGTACCCTCAGTTCTTGATCATACGCTACCTCCTGAAATGGTTGAACGTCTACCAATTCTTTTTGGTACAGTGACTCTGTGTACTCCTTCCATCTTCTTTTGATGCTTCCTGTGTTGTTCAATATTTGCCCAGAGAAACCTTCAAAATTGCAACTCACGGCTTGAATTTTTAATTCAGTTCAGCTGGACAATAAATAAGAAAGACTGAAGAAGAATTGATGCCTTTGACTTATGGTATTGGCGAAGAATACTGAATATACCATGGACTGCCCGAAGAACAAATAAGTCTGTTTGGAAGAGTGCTCCTTGCAAGCGAGGATGGCAAGACTTTGTCATGTACTTTGGACATGTTATCAGGAGGGACCAGTCCCTGGAGGACATCATGCTTGATAAGGTAGAGGGTCAGTGAAATAGAGGAAGACCCGGATGAGATGGATTGACACAGTGGCTGCAACAATGGGCTCAAACCTAACAACCATTGTGAGGATGGCACAGGACCCAGCATTGTTTCATTCTGTTGTACATAGGGTCGCTATGAGTCAGAACCAACTTGACGGCACCCAACAACAACTTTTTGCTCAGTGTTACTTTCTTGTTCTTATACAACCCTCTCCTCACTTATCTTTCCAAAGACCAAGTCATTCCATGAAATCAGTGTTAGGAGAAAATGGAGGATGACCACATTACGTCACAAAATGGTGGGTGACTACATCATTACATAATGGCTAAATTACATCATTACATAACTGCCAAACCGCTGAAAATCATGGCTCAGGCAAGTTGACACATAACCTTAACCATCAAAGCCAGTGTTACTGTCCTCTCGCACCTCAGTGTTCGTGTCGTCACTGCCAGAAGTATGTCCTTTGGGCAAAATAATTGGATAGTAGATATTTTACTATCGTTGTGTGAAATGTCAGATAACGAGATAGTGAGGAAAAGGTGTATAACCTTTCTTTTGCTTATCCTTCAGAGATGTAGTCTGACTTTCAAACCAGATGCTGCCCAATTCATGAATTGCTAAATAAAGCCAAAGAGCTTGAACAAAATTAATGGGTTTTTTTTTGAAAATTTCTTTTCACAACTTCCAGGTGCAGAATATCCTCGGCAGCTGGGCCTGGGAGCCTGGGCGTCTCAGGAGAGCAAAGATTTTCTCTCAACTCTGGGACCGGAGTTCCAGCGGTTTATGGGGAGGTTTATGGGAGAGATTCCTGGGAAGCAGGCAGGAGGGCATGCGGGCTGACTGAACTGCTAGAGGGTCCTCTGTTTGGTTCCTGGCTCCTCTGGCACAGAGCCAAGGGGGAAGTCTGAGAGATGGCCCAGAGAGGAGGAGAGCCCAGCCCCCAGCCAGCTCCAGGCCAAACGCTAAGTGAGGAGATGGGCCTCCTGTCCTTGCTAGTCTGGGAGTTGGGCTTTTGGGATGATAATCACATTTAGAGAACCAGATGCGGCAGGTTGGGACTGATGGTTTAGTGGTTCCGAGAAATTGTTTCTGCCTGTGGGTCTTCGTGGTGATGGTGGGGTGGCATTTAATAATGTCTAAGGGTACATTACACCGGACAGGTGACCCCCCCGAAGGTCTTGAACCCTCCGCGTCGGGACGCGCTAGGTACCTGGACAGGGTAGTGGGCGGGGGGGAGGGGAACGAGGGGTCCGGCCATCGCCTCGACGCGGATCCCCAGCTGCGGCTGCCGGCCAGTGACGGGGAAAAGATCCCGGGCGCCCTCCGCCATCGCCAGGAGCGCGGCCACCCCCCCC
>NW_004443941.1:14160117-14188271 GCF_000243295.1 Trichechus manatus latirostris
GACGCGGAGTCGCAGCGGGCGGGGAGGCCGGGCGAGGGCCCGAAGGCGCCGCGGAGGTCAGCGAGGGGAGGCGGAAAGGGCGGCGGCAGCCGGAAGGCGCCGCGCAGGGGCGCTGGAGGACGAGCGTGGGGGGTCCCCTCGCTCAGGGCGGGAGCCGGGAAGTGGCGGGCAAAGGGCAACCCCCGACCGCCACCACCACCACCACCTCCCAACCCCCGCGGGCTCCGCCGTGGAGGGGGGACGGGGTAGCGGGGACGAAGGGGCCGCCGCGCCTCGCGCCTCCCGAGACGCGCCGGGGACACGGCCGACAAGCGGGTGAGCGAGCGGGGCGGGGGAAACCGGCGCCGGAGACGGGGTGCGGCCCCCCGACTCTCGCTCCACCTCTCGCGGGAGGGAGGGGGACAACGGGACGGCGGCGGCGTGAACCGCCCCCTCCGTGATAACGGCTACTGGCCGGCCGACCGAGCGAGCCCCGCCAGAAACCGAGGGCAATCTCGCGCCGTCGCCGTCTGCGGACCGCGCCCCCCTTCTACCGACCCCCCACCCCGCGCTCTCACTCTCGCGGCCGCGCGGGGTTGGTGGCCGGGACGCGCGCGCGACAGCGCGACGACCGCCGACTCTCACCGTTAATGATCCTCCCGCAGGTTCACCTACGGAGACCTAGTTAGGACTGTTCCTTCCTCCAGATAGTCGAGTTCCGCCGTCTCCTCAGCGCTCCGCCAGGGCTGTGGGCCGACCCGGAGGGGCCGATCCGAGGGCCTCACTGAACCATCCATTCACTAGTAGCGAAACTCTGGTGACGCAGTGGTTAAGCGCTACGGCTGCTAACCAGAAGGTCGGCGGTTCGAATTCACCAGGCATTCCTTGGTTAAACCCTATGAGGTAGTTCTACGCCGCCCCACAGGGGCGCTGTGAGTCGGGTAGTAACGGCTTTTTTTTTTTTTTTTTTTTTAACTGGTTTAAGGGTACTTTGACATCATAAGGGAGCAGTGGTGGTTCAATGGTAGAATTCTCGCCTTCTTGTGGGAGACCTGGGTTTGATTTCTGCCAGTGCAACTCACGCATAACCACCACCCATCCATCAGTGGAGCCTTTTGTTTTTTCTATGATGCTGAACAGGTTTCAGAGGAGCTTCCAGACTAAAATGGAAGAAAAGCCTGACAATCTATTTCCAAAAATCAGCCAGTGAAAACCCTTTGGGTCACTGTGGTCCAGTCTTCAGCTGATCATGGGGATGGCACACGTCCAGGCAGCAAGTCGTTTCATTGTGCATGGGGCCACCGTGAGTCCGGGGCTGACCATATGGCAGCTATCAACAACAAGAAGTACATAAACGTTCAGCTTTCTAATGGTAAGGCCAGTCTTGAGTCCCCTGTGAATCCGGGAAGGGGGAGTTAAACAGCAACATGATACGTTTAAGTTAAAGACAGGGATAAACTTTCTCCAGGAGACGTTAAAAACTGCAGATTCTCCTGGCTTGGAGGCACCAGCCCAAGTCTCAATGAGGTGACCACAGCCTTCCACAATCTGCCTCTACCAACCAGCTCTGCGGTCTCACCACCCAAGCCAGGCTGGACTTAATCTCCTGCCTCAGTCTAGAATGCGCTCCACCCTGGCCTCTGGTTCTCTAAATCCTACCCTTCTGGAGGCTAAATTTATATTCTCTCTCCTCCAAGACAGAATCAACTCCACGGCAATGGGTTTGGTTTGGGTTCTTCCTCCAAGAAGCTTCTAATAGCAGCCACTCCCCCCATGTTAGTTCAGATCAGGTTCAATGAGAGCAGTAACAACAACAAAATATTCATGGCCTAAACCGGTTAGGGAGCCCTGAGGGTACACTGGTTAAGAGCTCAGCTGCTAACCAAAAGGTCAGCAGTTCGAATTCACCTATTGTTCCTTGGAAACCCTATGGGGCAGTTCTGCTCTGTCCTATAGGGTCATTATGAGTCGGAATCAACTCGACAGCAGTGGGTTTGGGTTTTTGTTTGTTTTTGTAAAACCAGTTAGAAGTGTATTTTCCCCTCTCTCATATAAGAAGTTGGGGGGTGGGCAGTCAAGAGCTGGCAGAGCAGTGCCGGGACCTCAGACTCCTAGTTCTGGCATCAACCATTTTTATCGTGTGGTCTAAGGTGGCTTCCATGTTCCACACAATAGGCTGGAGGGGTGGCGAGACATGAAGAAGGACAAAGATGGCGTGCCACTTCCCTTTAAAGAAGGCTCTGGGAGCGGCTGGGAGCTCTTCTGCTCACACCTCATTGGCCAGAACTTAGTCACATGGCCACCCCCAGCTCCAACGGAGGCTGGGAAGTGCAGTCTCCATTCTGGATAGCCCTATGCCCGGTCAAAATCAGAGCTCTGTCCCCTTAGAAGAAAGGGAAGATGGATATTGGGAACCAAAAATTAGGGCAGATACCCAGTTTGTCTGGGTGTGGATCCCCCTCCCACAGCGTTACCCAAAGCAGTTTCTGCTCAGTGCAGCTTCTCGTCAATAAAGACACACTGAGGTGAGGAGAAAGTGTTTATTGCGAGCGCGCAGGCAAGGAGCAAGGAGGTGTGCACCTCAGTTGAAGCTCCCCGAACAAAGGGAGGCAGAACCTTTTATACCATCTCTCACAAGGAAGTACATACAATACACTATGGACTCCATAGGTTATCATGGCACGCAGGTGCGGTAAGACAAATCCGCATTTTTTTCTTTGACATGCAGGCTAGTAAAGTGGCTTTGACTGGCTTGAGCCACACACATTGCTTTAAGGACGGGGGTGGGGTGGGGGGGGGCGGGCAGGTTCTTTTTGGTTTGAGCAGCTGCTAACTGAGCCACACCCAGTGCTGTCACTTAGGTTTTTGTTTGATAATGGCTAAGCAGCTCCCATGGTTGTCTGCAGGATTCAGGGAGGATGCCAGCTCAAGACCCTGCTGGCTCTCCCACCTGAAGTGCATTAGCCCACTCTTTCTGGTTCTCTTATCGCAGAATCAGACCGTTCTCATCTTCTCTACTGCTGTCATCCTGCTCCAAACCACTGCCATCTTTCTGCTACAAGCACGTGAAAAGATGTTCAGCATCGTAAATCATTCTGTAAAAAACCCATTGCCGTTGTGTCAATTCCAACTCGTAGAGACCGTATAGGACAGAGTAGAACTGCCCCATGGAGTTTCCAAGGAGTGCCTGGTGGATTTGAACTGCCGACCTTTTGGTTAGCAGCCATAGCTCTTAACCACTACGGCACCAGGGTTTCCTGTAAGTCATCAGAGAAGTGCAAATTAAAATCACAATGAGATGCCACTACATACCCACTAAAAAACCCATTGCTGTCAAGTCAGTTCCAACCTATAGCGACCCCAAAGGATATAGAACTGCCCCACAGGATTTCCAAATCTTTACGGAAGCAGACTGCCACATCTTTCTCCCTTGGAGTGGCTGGTGGGTTCAAACCGCTGACCTTTCCATTAGCAGCTGGGTGGTTAACCACTGTACTACCAGGGCTTCTTACATACCCACTAGAATGACTAAAATTAAAAACTGATAATACCAAATGTTGACAAGAATATAGAACAAGTGGACCCTCATACATTGCTGGTGGGAATGCAAAATAGCACAGCCACTTTGGAAAACTGTTTTATGATTTCTTCTAAAATTAAACATACACTTACCAACTCTTTGTTGCACTAATTTGTCCCTCTGTTTCCACCCTTGGTCCTTACAGTCTAGTTTTAATACAGAGTAATCCCTTTAAAACGAAAGTTAGATCACATCTCTGCTCCTAATCTTTCAATGACATCCCTTGAAGAACAAAATGGCTGCTAAACCCCCACCTCCACAGTTTGCCCCTTCCCCGTCTCCTCTGTGACCTAACACCTCTCACCCTCCTAAAACTCCTCCCACACACACACTGTTAACCAGCCAGGTAACTAGAGTGGAGGTTGAGAGATGTTTACGTGCCCAGAATAACACTTTTTAGTAAGGACCCCCCCGCTCCTCACAACCCCTGGCCAAGCAACAGCCCACTGTCTAGCTTTGTTGTTCCTGAGAACACCAGGTACACTCCCGGCTCAGAACCTTGGCTGTCTCTGATCCTTCTTCCCAGAACACCTTCCCCCAGATATCTACCTGGCTTTTTCCCTCACCTCCTTTTGACCTTGACTCAAATGTTGTTTTCTCAGTGAGGCTTTCCTTGGACATCCGCAAGGAAAATTGCAGCCCCACCCAATGTCCTGCTTTATTTCCCTACATCACACTCACTACTTTTAATTTGCTCTGTAAAAAACCAAACCTGTTGCCTTCAAGTCAATTCTAACTCATAGCTCTATAGTTGACTTATTTACTTATTGTCTCTCTCCCTACCATGATGACAGGGATTTTTATCTGTTTCATTGACTGCTATTTCCCCAAGGGCCAGACATACCCAGTGCCTTTGGAAACTCGTTGAATGAATGAGGAGGCCTTCCAGGCTCAACTGAAGCTTCACCTCCTTCAGGGAAGCCTCCCCAGCCCTCCAGCCCTCGTTAACTCCCTTCTCTGAGGCCCAGGGCCATTTGGTTTTCTTGCATTTCTCCCACGCTTGCCTTAAAGAGCTCCTTGAGGGTAAGGCCATGTCTTTGCTTCCCTGGTATCTAGCAGAGCTTGAAACATGACATGGGGACCCATTAAGTGCTCAATTCAAGCCTTGCAGGACAGGGCAGTAGCACACCTTGTGAAAACAGGCATCATTTAGACAGACAGCTGCCCCCGCATTGCCTTGGGTGCATTTGCTGAGAAGGTCCCTGGATACAGAACAGTGACATCAGTCAGTCATTTCTTGAGGAAGAGGTTCTTAAAGGAGAAATTGAAAAGGAAAAGTCAATTAGGATGGGCAGAACGCCGCTCTGGTTCGTCTCTTCTTCCTTTAGTTAAAGTGGTTTTTTTTTTGTTTTTTTTTTATTGTAAATTTTTTTTTAAATTTTTTTTTTTATTGTACTTCAGGTGAAGGCTTACAGAACAAATAGTTTCTCATGAAACAGAAGTACACATGTTGTTTTATGACAATGGTTAACAACCCCACAACATATCAACCCTCTAACTTCTCAAACTCTTTTTTTTTTTTGGTGAAAATACACACAGCCAAAGATACACCGTTTCAAAAATGTCTACATGCAGCTAAAGTGGTTTTTGATTGGACTGGCCTCCCTCCGAGTTGGACCAGAAGCTAATTGAAGGCCATTTTTCTTTCTTGCAAGGAGCAGTGCTAATCTGGGTGGTGAGAGCTTGGCCTTCAGCTCTGCATTTATATGAAAGCGGCCTTGGGGATAAATGTGCAACAATTACCCCCCAACCAGAGTTCTTTCTGGAAAGGACAAAACCAGCATTAGTGGTGAATGCTGAATCCCAAAGAGCCCTCCCCTGAAGCCCAAGAAAATCAGCCCAGTACCATGTTATTTCCGGCTGAAGACCAGCTTCAGATGGGATCTGCACTTTCAAAACAGAGAAAATTAGAGAGTGGGTCCTTTTATAGGGGTGTGGAGGGGAAAGAGTGCTGTTTTAAAATGTTGAGGGAGTCCCTGATACAGTTAACACGTGTTCTGAAGTAAAAACATCACAAAGTTTAGTAAAGCAAAAAGAAAGGTTTTACTCGGCATATGTTCAAAAAGGCAGAAGTGGGAAATGGACAAGTATGCTGCCAGAGCCATGTCGGCCTGAATCCAAGGAATATTACAGAATGAGCAAAAGTGGGAAAATGGACAAGTATGCTGCCAGAGCCATGTTTGTCCGAGTCCAAGGAACATTACAGATTCATCAGTATATAATGACGTTACAAATGGGCAAAACCATTGAAAACTTCACCTTTTCACAGACTGGTTAAACCAAACCAAACCAAAAACCAAACCCGTTGCCATCAAGTCGATTCGGACTCATAGTGACCCTACAGAATTGGTTAGAAACTGCTAAATCTCTGCGATTCTACATTTTGAATTGTCTTTTTTAATAGTCATTGGTACAGGTTTTGGTAACAACAGTCAGGAGGGTCTTCATTGGTTCAACAAATCTTCTATTCAGTGAATGCTGATAGACAAAGATAAGAGTGAAAAGTCTTTTGTGCTCTGTTTGATTTGCTTACGTGAAAAGTTCCCTAAAAGATGTTTTCCGAGATTGTCCTAGCTATTGTCTTTATACCTCAGGGCCCAATTGATGTGTCCTTGTGAGTCCAGCTCCATATGGGTCACATTCTAGGACAGGGAATAATGGCTCCAATATTATTTCCTAAATCATGCACATGACTGCTTACTGAAAGATTGGGGGACTGAATGCACACAGAGGTGCCTCAGAAGAAAGGCCTGGCAATCTACTTCTGAAAAATCAGCCTTTGAGAACGCTGTGGAGCACAGTGCTACTCTGACACACATGGGGTCGCCGTGAGTCAGGACTGATTTAAAGGCAACTGGTCGTTTTCTTTTTTGAACTTGATGAGGGAGCACAGTGGGGTAGAGAGTAATAAAAATCTCCTGTTCAAGTTCAGATTCTGCTACTTACCAGTAGGTGACCTGCACATGCCAGGTGGCTTCTGACAGCCTCGGTTTCCTCATCTGTAAATGGAGACGATGATATCTGTCTGCCTCCTGGGACAACTGGGTGAATTAAATTAGATTATACATGGCAAAGTGCATGGAGGAATTGTAAAGCCCTCTACATGTTGGGCATAGTATTATTTAGCAAAAGCGCATTGTACCCACTCTGCCCTCCAGGAGCCCCAGCCTGGTTTGGGAGAAGGCAGAAGGACAACATACAGCCCAGGTGTGAACTAGTGTCACCCTGCCCCCATAAACCAAAAAAGCAAATCAAACTCATTACTGTGGAGTGCATTCCAACTCACAGTGACCCTACAGGACACAGCAGAGCTGCCTCACAGGGTTTCCAAGGAGCGGCTGGTAGGTAGCAGCCGACCTCTTAACCGTTGCGCCACAGGGCTCCACCCTGCTCCAATAGGAGCCACATAAGGCGGCTTTGGACTCCCGTTCCACAATTTGTCCTGTCCACGATTGCATTGTATTCTTGGGGGGTGTGATGGGGTTTATAATCTCACTGCAGTAGAGTAAGGGGTTAGGGGGCAGTAACTCCCAGTAGCTAAGAACACGAGCTCTGGAGTGAGATTGCCTGGGTTTGAATGCTAATTCGCCAGCTGTGTGAACTTGGATGCGTTATGTAACCTCCCTGTGGCTCGGTTTTCTCATCTGTGAAACAAGGATAATGGTAGATACTTTCTAAGATACTTGTGAGGATTAAATGAAGTGATGAGCAAAGCGCTTAGAAGAGCATTTAGTGTTTTGCTCGCCTTGGACGCCAAGCTCCCCTATCACTGTGTAAGTTCATTTTTTGGGTCATCTCTCCATCCCAGATATGCTGGCCCTACCTTGTGCCAACTGAAGAACTTGACCCCTCTCCTTGGCTTTTTTTTAAATTGTACTTCAGATGAAGGTTTACAGAACAAATAGTTTCTCATTATACAGTCAGTACACATACTGTTTTATGACAATGGTTAACAACCCCATGACATGTCAACACTCTCCCTTCTCAACCTTGGGTTCCCTATCACCAGTTTTCCTGTCCCCTCCTGCCTTCTAGTCCCTGTCGCTGGACTGTTGTGCTCCATTAGTCTCATTTTGTTTTATGGGGCTGTCTAATCTTTGGCTGAAGGGTGAATGAACCTTGGGAGTGACTTCATTACTGAGCTAAAACGGTGTCCGGGGACCATACTCTTGGGGTTTCTCCAGTCTCTCTCAGGCCAGTAAGTCTGGTCTTTTTTTGTGAGTTAGAATTTTGTTCTAGATTTTTCTCTAGCTCTGTCTAGGACCCTCTGTTGTGATCCCGGTCAGAGCAGTCGGTGGTAGCCGGGCACTATCTAGTTGTACTGGACTCAGTCTGGTGGAGGCCGTGGTAGTTGTGGTCCATTAGTCCTTTGGACTAATCTTTCCCTTTGTATCTTTGGTTTTCTTCATTCTTCCTTGCTCCCAAAGGGGTGAGACCAGTGGAGTATCTTAGATGGCTGCTCACAGGCTTTTAAGACCCTGGATGCTGCTCACCAAGTAGAATGTAGAACATTTTCGTCCTTGGCTTATTTTAAAACAAAAGCAAAAAGCTCAACACTCTCCACCCCCCTCCCCACCCGCCCCGCCCCAGCCCCATGACCTAATGATCACTCCATTTAAGTCATGGAGTTTGAAGATTTCAAGAGAAGCATTAATTATGTTGGGAGTTAAGGTCCAATTAATACATGCTGAGAGGTTGGGGTTGGTCATATGGGGAATTTAAATAGCACTATAGGGTCGCTATGAGTTGTAGTTGACAGCACACAGCAACAACCTGGGTCATTGGGTCAGATTAGAGTCCCCAAAGTCCCAGGAGGAGTAAGGGATTCTCATCAGTCTGCCTGTAAGAAGGGGATAATTGATGTTGATTAGAGGGAGAGAATCAAAGGATCATCAGGGCTAAAGGCAAAACTTTGGACCACGGCAGCTTTAATTCCTCCAAGTTTGGCTGATTTGATTTTTTTTTAAATAATATTTTATTGTCTTTTTGGTGAAAGTTTACACAGCAAGTTAGGTGCCCATTTGACAATTTCCAGAAAACTTGTTCAGTGACATTAGTTACATTTTTCACAATGTGTCGACCTTCTCTTTAATTGTGTTCTGGTTTTCCGTTTCCAGTACTCTAGTTTCCCTGCCCCCTTATGTTCTCATCTTTGCTTTAGTGTAAATGTTGACCTTTTGGTCTCTTACAGTTGGTTTTTTAGTAGAGCACTGTTCTTACAAGTAATATCTTTTATTTTGTGCCCCACTCTGCTATTTCGCTAAAAGGTGATCTCGGGATAGTTTCGGTTCAGCCTTTGAAGTGTCTCAGGGCGACAGTCTCAGGGAGTCCTCTGGCGTCAACTGGTCCCGTTAGTCTAGGCTTTTTAAAGTATTTGATTTTTGTTGTACATTTTTCTCCCGTTCTATCCAGGACCATCTATTGTGACCTGGTCAGAACAGTCAGCGGTGATAGCCAGGCACCGTCTAGTTCTGATCTCAGGGTAGATGAGGCCATGGCTTGAGTAGGCTATCAGCCCGGTAGATTTGTTTCTTCTCTGAGATTTTGATTACCTTCTCAGTCTTTTGCTCCTAACAAGTAGAGACCAATAGTTGTGTCTTAGATGGCTGCTCACAAGCTTTTAAGACCCCAGACGCTCCTCACTTCATTAGGATGCAGAACTTGAACTTTGTGAACTGTATTATGCCGACTGACTGAGACTATGGTCCTAAGCTTTCAAACTCAGAAGACCAGTCTCAGAAGGTGTTTGGTTATGTCTGAGGACTGTCTGTAGTTGTGTCTTCCATGAATGTATGTGCCTGCACACACATATCTGTATTTATACATACATTATAGATACTTCTGTCTGTTCTCACATATGTCTACACCTGTACCTACCCATATACCTATATGCCTATACCCATCCATAGTGATTTTATACTCGTTTTTTGGTCTTCGTTGGAATTGTTTCTATCTTACATATGTCGGATTCTTTAGTACTGGCATCCTTTGCCCTTGAGCACTTCTCAGTGACATCATTTACTTTGGTCATGCTGTGCTTGCTGTATCCACATTGGGTGGCACTTTTCCCATCACCAAAAATGACAGGTATTTACGATCTAAAGTGTACTTCCCCCTCCCCCCACTTCCCCTTGGTAACCACCAATGAACATTAGTCTCTTTATATACATCTATTCTTGTCTTCTTATGGAAGAGGGATCATACAGTATTTGTCCTTCTGTGCTTGACTTATTTCACTTAGCATTATGCCCTCCAGGTCCATCCATGTTATAATATGTTTTGAGGACTCATCATTGTTCTTTATGGTTGTGTAGATTCTATTGTATGTATGTACCGCATTTTGCTTATCCATTCCTCCATTGATGGGCACTGCGGTTGTTTCCATTTTTTTGCTATTGTGAATAAAGCTGCAATGAACATAGGTGTGCATATGTCTGTTCCTGTCACTACTTTTAGGTCTCTAGCGTATATACCTATGAGTGGGATTGCTGTGTGGGGTAGAAGAATCAAGTGAGTGACTCAGAACTGAGTCACCAATGGACCCGACCCGGTGCTGGATTAAGGGGAGGGCTGCACAGGCTACCACAGGAGGCGCTAGGTTCAATGGGGCACCAAATTTGATATCAAAAAATCAGTTTGAATAAAATGTTATCTATATATCATCAAAATAAACTAAACATCAAGTAGCTAACATAAGTTTATATAGATGTTCCCAAACTATGTGCCTTGGCAAAGTGGCAAAAGTAGGGTACACGAAACACTGCTATAGGAAATACTCTCGCATTTAAGTATTGTTTTAATCTTGCAGGAAAAAGGTCCCCACACCATTAGGACAACTCCAGACAATGTATGAAGCATATGTCACAAGGCGGGAGGTGCATCACCTGGTCACTGCATCAGTCAGGTGGCGGAAGCATTAATTAACAAGGGTCTGCGTGCTCCAAGGTCGGTATTCATCATACCTCCAACAGTGATAACCTACTGTTGATGTGTCTCTGCCAACCCCTATTGCACGACCTGCACAACCGACCGAAGTGGCTCCTCACATCAGTCGCCTAGTGCATTTCCTCACCCCCAGTTCCATTGTGAATTTCATTTGTGAAACAAAATAAATGAATAAGTAGATTTCTTCCTCTGGTGCTATTATGTTAAAGGGGACCACTAAGGCCCTCTGCCTAGGGGGCAAAAATATCTTCTTCTGGCCCCGCCTGAACCAATTTGGCAGCAGTGGCAACTTCGTGAAGGTAAGGAGAATATGCCAGAGCCACTGGGGCTAATGTGAGGCCTTTGTGTTTTGGGGTGAGAACCGCTAAAGTGTGTCCTTCATGTATAAAAAGTGAAAAGAATAATGAGTAATTGGGGCGTCCAAGAGTGTGAGAAGAGAATAGAGAGGACTTGAGGTTTTCAAATGCTGACATGGAAGGAGAGTTCCAATAAAGGGGCTTGGGGACTGTCTCTTTAGTCATGATATATAAGGGAGAGGCAATAGTGGGAAAGTTAGGGATCCCGTTATGGCAACAACCAGCTATCCTGGTAACCCTGAGAGATGATATTTAGACTCAGGGAGAGGGAGATTGATGATGGTGTTAATTTGTTTAGGGGATAAAGTCTCCCCTTCAGGGGAGACATCATGTCCTGGGTAATGCATCTGAGGGCTGCATAATTGCATTTTGTCTTTAGAGATCTTATGTCCCTTGGGAGCAAGCATTTGGAGTAAATACTGGGTGTTGACAAGGAGCTGTCAAAATCAGGTGAGCAGAGAAGACGATCATGTGCGTACTGGATAAGGACAGAGTTATAGGGGAAGGTTAAGTCTCTCAAGTTTGCGTTTAGGGTCAAAGAGAAGTAAGTAGGGGCCTCAGTAAACCCCTGAGGCATGACGGTCCATGGGTATTGGTGATTTTTCCGTGTGAAGGCAAACAGATATTGTGAGTTGGAGTGAAGAGGTATACTGAAAAAAGTAGAACATAAGCCGATACCTGTGACGTGAGTGGTGTTGGGTGAGATAGAGGCCAAAATTGTGCTAGGGTTAAAAACTTGAGGAAACCTGGGTTTGCTTATTTTATTGCTTTCAGTTCTTGGATTAGCCTATATCCATTGCCATTAGGCTTATTTACTGGGAGGATGGGGAAATTACAGGGACTGGCTATGGGGACTAAGAGCCCTTTGTCAAGGAGGCCTTCAGTTATAGGTTGAAGACGTTGGAGGGCTTGTGGTTTAAGAGGATATATTAGTAATTGTGGGAGTGGCATAGAAGAGTGTATTTCTACTTTGAGATGTTCAGCCTCCCACATCTGGTCTCTGTCAGTGGACTGAGCGGTCAAAGGGAGTCAGGTGTCTTAGTTAACACAGTTTGTACTAGAGGGTTTAAAGGCTGCTGGTGGGTCTGCCAGGAGCAAGAGAAGTCGGGTGGTCAATGAGAGCTATTAAAGGGCAAAGGTGGATAGGTGCAGAGTCAGGGACTTCGAGGGTGAGGCCCTCAGGAGAGCAAAGAATACTGACATTGCAACTAGAAAGTAAATCTCCTTCCAGAAGGTTTACTGGGGGAGTGGAGCTGAGCGGAAAGCCCTGCTGAGCAGTGAGGGGTCATAGTGAGACAGAAATAGGTTTAGATAAAGGCAAGTCATGTGTTTCCACCTTTGGCTATAGTGCTGCTATGAACATCCACGTACTTGTATGTAACCTCTGCTTGTGCTGTGTTAAGACCTGTGTTTGTCCACTTCATTCATTTCATTTCTTAATAACCATTGAAAGATTTCCACTTTATTGGGTCAAGTCACTCAACTCATTCTCTTGTGAGTTTTCTTGGTTATCTGTTGTTTCAACGTAACTTTTTCTTTTGGAAATGGCTCTGAGGCTATTGGCTATACCTTCAGCTGGCCAGAATCTAAGCTTGGCCCAGTGTCAACATCTGTCCCAACACTCTCCCTTACTTTCCTTTTTAGCTATTACAGATAATAAGAACCAACTGATTGTATACTTAGCTCTTTTCTTGTTACTTCACATTTTCCCAGGAGTTGGAGCCACCATTTCTAAATTCTATTGATAACTTTTACCTCTAGTATTTGATCACAGCATAACTGCCATTTCATACCTTGGGTGCCCCTGGGGCCACCCAGGAATTAAGCGTTCATCGACTCCCACTGTTTCATCCTTTCTCTTCCCAAACCACGTTTCAGTGAATCAGGGTTGTTCAAGCAAATCTCACTTTTCCTGATACCAACTGCAATGAGTTTGCCAAACTATGAAGTCTCAGGGAACAGTCCCCAGAAGACTGCCCTCACTTTAGACACCAGCTGCAAGTTCAGGGGTCCCCAAGACCACTCTTACTTCAGACCAGCTTGCTACAAATCCAGAGATCCCCACAGCCATCTTCAGGCTTAGCAATTGACTAGAAAGACTCAGAGACCTCACTGAAACCTTTTATACTCCTGTGTTTACTACAGGGAAAGGATACAAATTAGAACCAGTCAAAAGAAGAGATGCACAGGGCAGATTCTTGGAGGGATCCAATTCTGTCATCCTCTCCCCATAGTGTCCTGGACAGTGTTACCTCCTCTTGGTCACAATATGTGATACGATGCAGAGTATTGTCAACTAAGGAAGCTCACTCAAATCTTTGGTGTCCTGAGTTTTTAACGGGGTTCGATCATATACTGCCTGCATGGCTGACCTGTAGTCTCCAGTCCTTCCCCTAGGTTTGGGCTGATACCTTCGTCTCCAGTTCCTCTGGAGGTCAGAGCCGACATGGTATGTCTCAGATCTCCCATCATACATCACAGTGGTAGACTGGTTGCCAAAGTCCCCAGCAAACACAGACACTTCTGTCATGTAGGACATTCCAGGGGCCTAGAGATCACCTCCCAGTAGCCAAGGGCAAAGGCTAGACCTCCCTTTGAGTAAGATTAAATCTTTACTACACACAGGTGAGGTAGTTTACAGTTGGGAGTGTTTTGTAATCAGGGGAAATCTCAGTCAGTTAGCTAAAAATGGAAACGTTTATCTGCGTCTAGCCAGTTTTCAGAGGATGAAGATTTCTAATCTTAACTAACTCACAGTGCTGTCGACTCAGAGCCCATAGGGTTTCCAAAGAACGGCTGGTGGATTCAAACTGCCGACCTTTTGGTTAGCAGCTGAGCTTTTTAACCACTGCGCCACCAGAGCCCGTAACTCATAGACACAGAACTAGGAAATTGGTGAGGGGCAAAAGTGAGAGGTCTGTGTTTGACCTGGACATGGACTATAAGATAATGGCAAAGCCTTTTGTGGGGCATTCAAGGCTCTTTACCATCTGGCCCTGCTGTGTTTCCAGTCTCAGCCTTCTCCCCCGGCACCGCCACCACCACCTCAGAATCCCAGGACTCCTCGCAATGATCTTTCCCCACAGAACAGCATTTTTCTATGCCTTTCTTTGCCTGGAATAACTACTCATTCTTCAAGACTCAGTTCACATGGCCACTGCTCTGAGAAGCCCTCCCTGACTCTCCACACTGAGTTAGGGGCTCCCTCCTTTGTGCTCTCAGGCAACCTACTGTGTGTGCCCATCAGGCCACGTTGTTGTGGTTAGTTGCTGTGGAGTTGGCTCCAACTCATGGCGACCTCATGTACAACAGAACAAAATGTTGCCTGATTGGCCTGTTCAGCCACCCCCCTCCAAACTTACTCCAGGTCTGCCCCCTCCCTCCCACGCGGTAAGCACTCTGCTTCCCAAGCCCCTCCACCACATGACCTCACTGGTTCCTCACCCAGCCTGATGAGGCAAGTCAGGGGCCATTCTCGCCCCCATAGATAGATGGCGCCACACACTGAGGTCTGGGGGCCAGTTAACCTTTCCAGGTTATACCGGCTCATACCCGCAGAAAGCGGCAGCGGTGGGACCAGGCTTGCGCAGCTCCCAGCCCCAGGCTCCTGGGAATTCCCCTTTCCAGCAGCAGTGAAAGCATTGCAGCTCAGGGTAAGGGGATGGAGCAGAAAGAGAGAACCACAACAGTTCCTTGGTTTCCACTCCTCAAACTCAGCTGTAGCTAAGAGAAATGGTGCACATGTGCACATACGTGGGCATGCACACCTAACATCCTAATATTGCGGGCTCCAAATCTGTGTGTGTAGGTGGACTCTCAAGTAGGGACACTTCTCCTTTCTGGTCGTTGTTCACCCAAAAGCCTGGGGTAGTGAGAAGGCAAGAGGGAGAGGCATAGATGTAGGAGACCTCGGTGCCAGCTCTGCTCTTTCCCTTACCTAGCTGAGGCTTTTGGACAGATCAGTCAACTTCCCCAGAGTTACTAAATGGTTTTGCAGTTCTGACGTTCCGTGATTCTGAGAATTACTCGGTCAGTAGCCAGTTGCCATCGAGTGGACTCCATCTGACTCATGGTAACCCCATGTGTGTCAGAGTAGAACTGTGCTCTGGAGGGTTTTCAATGGCTGAGTTTTTGAAAGTAGATCGCCAGGCCTTTCTTCTGAGGTGCCTCTGGGTGGATTTGAACCTCCAGCCTTTCAGTTAGCAGTCAGGCACATGAACAGCTTGCAGCATCTGGGGACTCTGAATTTCTCAGGAGTGACTGAAGTCAGATCCACCATCACTCAGAAAGGACCCTGCCCAAGGACTCTAACAATTCATGTGTCTGGACGGAGGCAGTAGAAACCACAGCTCAGAGGGTCAGAGATCAGGGCCAGGCCATCTCCCAGTGCCCTGGCAGCCTCTTGGGATACGGCAGCCACGGAAGCCTCTGATGTCATAAAGTGTGGCCGAGTTGTTGGCTTAAGTTCAGGGAGCTACTGACCAGACTGCCAAGTGGGAGCAGACTAGCATTACTCTGCCTGGGGCTACAGATGTGCTGGAGAAGAGACCATCTGCCCTGCCCCCAAGGCGCCTCAGACCTGGACCCCAGCTTGCTGGGCTCCAGCACCCATGGCAGCAAGGACCCATCTGTGGGCCCATTTCCTGAAACTGCCCTTAAAGGAAGCAGAAACCAGCTCCAGCCTCAGTTCACCCCGGGACGGGTAGTGATGAGAGACCCAGAACTCTGAGTAATTGTCCAGAAAGAGCAGAGCCCCTGGCAAGCCAAGCTCTCTGCTGGTTTCCGAGTGAGACCCCAGGCCTCCACCGCTGCCGCCCAGCCTCGCTGGCTTGTCAGAGAGCACAGTGGCAGAGGCAGCGGTCAGGGCTTTGGTTTCTGCCTTGTAGACGCTGATAAGTGCAGCGAAGTACAATGAATAAAAATAAAGCAACTAAGCCGTAAGGAGAAAGAAGTCCTGATACCTGCTACAACGTGGATGAACCTGGAAAACGTTATGCTGAGTGAAATAAGTCAGACACAAAAGGACCCGCCTTGAATGATCTCACTTAGATGAAATAAGCAAATGTATAAAGACCAAAGCTTATTCGTGGTTACCAGGGGTGGGAGGGACGGGAGGAGGAGGCGCCTTTGCTTCCGGGGCACTGAGGGTCTGTTAATGGTGGTGAAATAATTCAGACCCGGAGAGAGGTGATGATCGCACAGCAGGATGAACGTAACCACGGTCACTGAATCGTACATGTGAAAAATGGGGAAGTGGCAAATATTTTGTTATATATATTTGTTACCACAGTGAAACAATTAAAATAAATAAATAAAGCACACGAGGGGTAGGGAGTGTATAGGGGTTGCAGTTTTAGACAGTGGGGTCTCGGCAGGCCTGAGATGACATTTGAGCAAAGACCTAGGGGGGACTCGCGTGGCTGTCTGAAGGAAGAGCATTCCAGGCAGAAGGAACAGTGAGTGCAAAGGCTCTGAGAAGGAAGCATGCCTGGAGTGTCCGAGGAAGAGCAGGGAAGCCAGTGTGGTAGGAATGGGGTGAGTGGGCTCCTGGGGAGGAGAAATGGTCAAAAAGGTCAAAGGGGGGGTACACTTTGTCAGTGGCCTTGTAGACCCCCATAAGGACTTGGGCTTTTACTCTGAGTGAGGTAGGGAACCACTGAGGATTCTCAGCAGCATAGTGACCTGACCTGGCGTAGGTTTTTGGAGGCTCGCTCTGGTCGCTGTGTTGAGGGGAAGCGGGCAGCCGATAGAGGCTATTGCAGGTGCCAATTGGTGAGGAGGGCTTTCGCTCCCACATGCTCGGTCTTGCAGTTCCAACTCCCGTGGCCCTGACATCTGGGGAGATGGCACGTGACAGTCACCATGGCTTTCCCAGTAACATCTCTCCCAGTCCCAGCACCTCTCCCTGCTGCCTTCCCGTCAGGCCTAAACCAGGTCAGTGCGTTACACCTCTCCTGTAAACCCTCCCTCTGGGTGCTCTCAGGAGCCCTGGAGGCACAGTGGTTAAGCATTTGGCTACTAACCTAAAGGTCGGTGGTTTGAACCCACCAGCTGCTCTGTGGGAGAGAGATGTGGCGGTCTGCTTCCGTAAAGATTTACAGCCTTCCAAACGCTATGGGACAGTTCTACTCCGTCCTCTAGGGTTGCCATGAGTTGGAATCGACTTGACGGCAGTGGGTTTGGCTTTTTTGGCTAGATGCTCTCAGAAGCCCCTTGGTGGCACAAACATTTAAGCTCTGGACTCCAAAAGGTTTGTGGTTCAAACCGACCCACAGGCATCTCAGAAGAAAGGCCTGGCGATCTGCTTCCGAAAGGTCACAGACTTGAAAACACCGTGGAGCAGTTCCGCTCTGCACCCATGGGGTGGCCACGAGCTGGACTTGATGGCTGCTAACACCACCAGCAATAGGTACTCTCAGGGTCTGGGGGTGCAGATGGTTAACCACTGGCCAGAGGTGCCTCTCGGTGGCAACCAAGATGGGGGTTTTAAACTGGGGGCCCTTTGGGCAGTCTGTGGTGTTATCTCCCCAGCTCCAGTCTCCCCTTTGCACATACCTCCCTCCATCATAGCTTTTCCCTCCCCGACGCTCCAGGCGCCGTGACCTCTGGGAAGGCCCTGCTGTAAGGAGCCCACGCTTCAGCGAGGACTGCACCTTTCCTAGAGGTGTCTGCATATTTCAGTTTGGCTGCGTCTGGGGACTGAGAGGCGCTGCCCTCCATGAGTGGAGCACCAGCCAGGAGGAGAGGAGGTGCTTGCTGGTGCCCCTGAAATCCCTCCTCACAGGTAGCCACTGGCGTTCAAGCCTCTAACACAGAGCTTCTCACAAGACTCACTTGAGGAGCTTTAGAGCCCACCCCGGACCCCAGCCACCTCCAATTACATTAGAATCTCTGGCCCCAGGCAGAGCAAAAGCTCCCCGAGTGATTCTAAAACGCTGTCAGGGAGCAGACTGCTGCTCAAGAGCTGTGCTCCTCAGAGCAAGGAGCTGATCAGAAGCCAAGGCTCTCAGCCCCACCCCAGGCCTACTGACTGGGAGACTGCATGTTAGCAAGATGCCCTGGCAAGTCATTTTCCAATGAAAGTTGTAGGGGCCATGTTACCATCATCTATGTCAGCATCCTGCTGAGGTGACAAGGCGCTAGACCGTGCCCTAGTTCTCACTCGCTCTGCCCCTGACCTAGCAATCGAAAGGTTGGTAGTTCAGTTCCACCCAGAGGCATCTCGGAAGAAAGGCCTGGCAATCTACAAGGCAAGGTCAGATCAGTATATAGAGATCCCAATATGAGGATCCCAATAGCACTGATTCAAGAAAAGACCTGACCCCCAGCGTCCCTCAGCAAGTAAAATATGCATATAGTAACCCAAACCACAAGGCTGTGGTACAAACGGTTGTGAGCAGTTGACCTTCTGATGCCCCACATCTGACCCACCCTCCTTAGGTTTGCAGACCCCGCCATGAGTCTTTACAGGAGGGGCTGGCCCCCCACTGCAGAACCTGAGAAGGCCAGGAACCTGTTCTCTTCCACCTCCTGAAAGTCAGGGTGCGGGCTGTGACTCTCACGTCACTGATCGGAGATCCCAGGCAGAAGGGGATGCTAATTCTGGAGTAAGTGACTCAAAGGGCAGGCACATCTGGCCCACCATAGTGGCTGAGGCGGGCCTGACAGGAGGGATGACAATTTGTGGTAACAGGCCACCTCAGCACCTGGGGTCCCACGTCCAGGCTGGCACTGGTCATGCCACCCATGGGGACGTCCAGAGTCTGAGGATGTGGGGTCCTCACCTCCTCCTTCCTGGGGTGTGGTGTGGGCTGTGCTCCTGGCTGTCTTGTCTTCTGAGCTTCAAACTTTAAGGCTATTCCGTGAGCTAGCCCCCAAAAATATTCAATAGATTCCTTTTCTGCTTAAGCCCACGGTAACTAAAAATCTGACAGAATCACCCATTAACTGAGGAAGCATATGAAAAAGCATTTTGTAGAGTACCAGGAAGATGTGTGTTGTCAATATTTAAGACCTCCGGGCAGAAAATCCACACAGACCCCTCCTTGGCCTGGCCCTGGTGGCTCCCCCAGCAAACCACCCCCGCCCGCCCCGGTCTGCAGGGCCCAGGGCCACGGATCAGCACCCCAGCCCACCCTGCCCTGGTGGGCCTTTAATCATGGAACGGAAGAGCGGGATGAGAGAAGTTCCCTCAGCCTTGCCTTTCACAGGGCCAAGGACATAAAATTGGAAATAAATACGCCTCCGGGACGGGTAAGGTGGTACGCCCTCTGTCACATAACCCCTGTCGTTACTAATAAATAGGCTGTGATTGCTGTTGGGGGCATGGCTTGCACTGAGCTCTGGAATGCATTTCCCTATCCATCTTTAAGTCCTCCTCAGCCACAGTCAAAGGTGAGGACCCGGGCCTGCAGTCCCCAGCTCCTGTCCACCCTGAGCGACTGCCGCGCAGACCCCGCATGGAGGAAGGCTTCAGCTTGCAGCAGGTTCCATAGCGGCACAAAAATTCTATGGTCTTTTGAATCACATCGGAGTTAATACGCTGCATCAATAACCACCACACTGAGGCCGTTCCACCTGCAGAGCCCTCACCAGGCCCTCGGAGGCTGGGCCGTTTGGTTCAGGGCCTGAGAGGCTGGGAGGTGTGTGGCAGAGGGTGGGGGAGCCCGGCAGTGGCGCTTCTAGCGGTTTGCTCGATAGATTTATTTCTCCACTCGTGTGACACGGTGCGTGTACAAGGTCATTCACTGCAGCCTTGTTTGTAGCAGCAGGAAACATAGGAAACACCCATGTGTCCACAGTAGGGCACTGGGCCACGCGCTGTGGTGCTTCCTTCCATACAGAGGATACTTCTGCTGCTGGCAGCACATTCGAGCAAGCTCGCTATGACAGATACAGAAAGATCTTCAGGGGATATTCTTAGGTGAAAACAACAGGTTACAAAACTAGGTAGAGTAACTACCATTTATATAGAAAAAAGGGGAAAAGGAAAATCTATGACTATACCTGAAATATGTCCAGAGAAGACATAAACTGAATCGTTGGTGGCTTCCAGCAGAGGTTGGTAAACTGGGTGGCTGGGAGACAGGAGTGGGAGGGAGAATTTGCCCAGAATATCCATTTGTTCCTTTTGAATCTGGAACCACGAGGATGCATTACCTATTTGAAAATAAATAAATGCATATGATGTCTTGAAAAATCCAAACTAAAAGGAATGGAGTTGAGATGATCAGGTGGCAGCCGTCGCTGAGGGGGTCTTTGGGGAACTGGAGACCCTCCCAAAGCAGTGAGTGGGAAGGCAAGGAGGGAGGGTCTCCTCCCAGATCTGGGGAGCCCCTGGCACACCCACTTCCAGGTGGACAGAAGCACCAGTGGGGCACGCCCCCAACCCAGAGGGTGAAGGGCTCCAACAGGCCCAGGGGGAAGCAGAAGGAGGAGCAGGTGGCCATCCTGCCAGGACTCCCCCTCCTGTTTACACAGCTGCCCAGGCTCGACTGGCTGCTGCCCCATGGTAGTGGGGTCACCAGGAAGCCACTTGTCTGAAAACATCTCCCTGGGGGATCACCGTACCTGATACTCTACCATGAGGACTACAGACCCTTTGGTCCAGGAGTTGCCCTGTCCAGGTTCCACTTTCAGAACTTACACCTCTTGGCTGTGGATCAAGGGGTGTCCCACATACTATCCCTAACAGTAGTTTTTCAAACATTTTCTCCCAGACAGGAGGAGCCCAGAGGATACAATGTCCACCTGGAATCTGAGAATGTGACCTTTTTTTAGAATAAGGATCTTTGCAGATGTAATTAAGGTCAGGTTCTTGAGGTGAGGTCATCTTAGATTAGATAGATAGATAGCTGTCGTCCAGTCAACTCTGACTCATGACAACCTTATGTACAAAGGAACAAAACATTGCCTGGTCTTGCATCAACCTCCTGATCACCAACATGTTTCGAGTCCATCACTGTGGCTCTTGTGCCAATCCATGTCACCGAGGATCCTCTACTCACCCAACATGATGTCCTCCAGCAAACGATCCCTCCTGATGATGTGTCCAAAGCAAGCAAGTTGGACAATGTTCTGTCATGATCCATAAAGTTTGCTTTAGCTAACCTTCAGAAGTAGACCACCAGGTCTTTCTTCTTAGTCTCTGTTAGTCTGGAAGCTCCGCTGAAACCTGTCTTTGAAATACCAGTGGTATAACTTCTAGCATCAGAGCAGCATGCAAGCCACCACAGTAGACAAATGGACAGATGAGTGATGGTTCTGGATTAGGGTGGGTCCTAAATCCAGCGACAAGTGTTCTTATAAAAGACAGAAAAGGAGAAGACACAGAGAGGAAGGCCATGTGAAGGTGTAGGCAGAGATCGGGGTGATGCATCTTTGAGCCAAGGAAGGCCAAGGATTGCCGGCATGCACCGGAAGCTGGGAGGAGGCATGGAACAGATTCTCCCTCAGTGCCTCCAGAAGGAACCAGTCCTCCGGACACCTAGATTTCAGTCCTAGCCTCCAGAACTGTGAGAACAAATTCCTGTTGTTGTAAGCCACCCAGTTTATGGAAATTTGTTATGGTGGCCCCAGGAAGCTAAGACAGATGCAGGCTGTTGTGGAGGAAGAGAGGGCTTGAGGCACCAGGTCACTGCAGAGGTTCACACTGTGTGACCCTGGGAAGGGAGAACAGGGTGGCCTGCTTGGTCGAAGACAAATGTCCAGGGAAGGCTGGGCTCTTCTGGTCTGGGCATCTCGTTCACAGTTCCTGGGGCAGGAGCCTTCCCTGCAGTTGGTATTTCTCTAATGGGGAAGGTGTGTCTGCCCTGTCGCTAGGAAACGGAGCCGGGCACGTGGGCTCCCAGCCTGGAGCGAAGGCAGATGGTGACCAGATTAAACAGTGCCGTTCATCTCAACACAGGAAATGTTTGCCATTCTCCTTCTTCATGTCTCTAAAAAAAGGCAAGTGGCGGAAACGTCCCGCTGGAAATTTATGAACAAAAGCCCAGGCAGCCCAA
Organism: Trichechus manatus latirostris; assembly: GCF_000243295.1. NCBI lineage: Eukaryota > Metazoa > Chordata > Mammalia > Sirenia > Trichechidae > Trichechus > Trichechus manatus. The sequence continues at coordinate 14,181,981 of NW_004443941.1, forward strand.
AAAAGCAGACTGTTTTCTCTTCACAAGTCCCTCCAGTCAGGCTCCAGGCACTTTGAAAGCGGGGGCCCTGCTGTGTCACCACGACCTGCCAGGTGCTGAGCCTCATTCAGTCCTCTCAGTAACGCTAAGGTTCTATTGCTATCCCATTTCACAGATGAGGAAACCGAGGCCTACAGAACAAAAGGAAACAGCTGGTGAGTTATGAAGCTGAGACTTAAGCCCAGACACAACTGTGCTTTCTTTCATCATATGTGCCATACTGAAAATGTTTTTTAAAGTATTTGGAAATGATAAGGATAATACAAATCTAGACTCTCATTAACATAAGGAAAATAAGTCATGATAGGGCTGTGTAGAATGAGCGCAGTATGGAGGAGGTGGGCTTGCTTTCCTGCAGATTAACCTGGGGCAAGGAACCAAGTGACCCAGGAGAGGTTACTAGAAGATGTGGAGGTTAAGACACTCGGGGTCAGGGTCTGCTGGCTGGGTAGCGCCTGCTCTCTCCAGGTCATTTCGAGTACAGCTTTGGATTCCACAGGACCCAGCCTCCCAGGCTGCTCTGCCTCCAACACTAGCTGGCCGGGGCTCAGGCTCTCGCTGGCACAGGCTTCTGACTATTGTGTGCTCGTGGGGAGTAGAGGGAAAGGGGGCAATTTCGGGCCCCCTAACAGATATGGATCCCTGAGCGGTGCAGATGGTTAATATGCTCCACTACTAACCCAAAGGTTGGCGATTCGCGTCCACTCAGCAGTGCCTTTGAAGAAACGCTTGGCAATCTACTTCCGAAAACTCAGCCATTGAAGGCCCTACCGGGCACAGTTCTACTCTGACACGCATGGGGTCACCATGAGTCGGAATCAACTCAGCCGTAACTGGTTAATGTATATGGGGACAAGTAAGCAGATTGAAGTGGGTACCTGGGAGGATGTGGGGCCACAGACAAAGAGAAGGAAGGAGAGATGCGCGGGGTTTTAGACTCATCAGGGCAGAGAGGATGGAGGGAAGGGAATGTGCCCAGGAGGAGGATGTACTTGCTAGTTCATCCATCCATTCACTCAACAAATATTACTCGAGTCCTATCTGCTAGGCACTGGGTTTCCCAAGAGCAACGAAATAGATAAGGTCTCTGCCTGGAGGAGCTTATGATCTAGTGGGAAATGAAGTCATTAAACAAACGACCGCAAGAAAATACATAATTATATATAATTACCATGTGTTATGAGTTGAATTGCGTCCAGTCAAAAGACAACATTGAAGGAGCCTTGGTGGCACAGTGTTTAAGCTCTCAGTTGCTAACTGAAAGGTCAGAGTTTGAACCCTCTAGCCGTTGAGCGGGAGAAAGATGTGGCCGTCTGCTCTCATAAAGATTACAGCCTTGGAAACCCTATAGGGCAGTTCTGCTCTGTCCTATAGGGTCGCTATGAGTTGGAATCAACTTGACAGCAAGGGGTAAAAGATATGTTGAAGTCGTAACCTCTGGTATCAGTGAATTGACCTTATTTGGAAATAGCATTGCAGACATCATTCGTTAAGTTCACACAAGGTCATACTGGAGTAGGGTGGGCCCTGATCCGTTAAGACTGCGTCTTTATAAGATGGGGAGACGCACAGACACAGAGGGTAGATGGCTATGTAAAGGAAGAGAGAGGTGGGGACTGGAGTTATCACCCACAAGCCAAGGAGCACCTTGGGCTACCAGAAGCTTGAAGAGGCATGGAGGGGTCCTCCCCTAGAGCCATCAGAGAGAGCATGGCCCTGTTGACACCCTGGATTCAGACTTCTTGCCTCCAGAACTGTGAGAACTGTGAGAGAGTAAATTTCTGTTGTTTTAAGCTACCCAGTTGTGCTACTTGGTCCGGCAGCCCTAGCGAACTGGTATACCACTTAAGTGCTATGAAGAAAAAGTAAAGGTAAAAGTAGAGACCAGGGCCGTCTTTATATCGGGGATGGAGAGTGGCCAAGAAGGCTTCTCTGAGGAAGTGACATTTATGTTTTAAACCACCTACCTTGTGGTGCTTTGTTATGGAAGCCATAGGAAACTCATGCCAAACCTGTTGCCCTGGAGTCGATTCCAGCTTACGATGACCCCATGTGTTACATGGGAGAACTGCTCCATAGAGTTTTCTGGGCTGTAATCTTTACAGAAGCAGATTGCCAGGCCTTTCTTCTGTGGTGCCGCTGGGTAGGTTCAAACTGCCTTTAGGTTAGCTGTTATTAGGTGCTGTTGAGTCAAGTCTGACTCACAGCGACCCTGTGTATACAGAACGACACGCTGCCTGGTCCTGCACCCTCCTCACAATTGTTGCTATGTTTGAGCCCATTGTTGCAGCCACTGTGTCAATCCATCTCACTGAGGGTCTTCCTCGTTTTCACTGACCCTCTACTTTACCAAGTATGATGTCCTTCTCCAGGGACTGGTCCCTCCTGATAACACGTCCAAAGTACATGAGACAAAGTCTCACCATCCTTGCTTCAGACCTTGAAGTGACACTTATGAAACCTAAAAGATGAGTAGGAATCATTCAGACAAAGGGAAAGGAAGCGAGGAAACACCTTCCAGGTATGTGTGAGTGTCCTAGGGCCGGCGGACGTTGGCAGGAAGCAGAGTGGCCAGGGAACAGTGGCATGTGACAGGGCCAGTGAGGAAGCTGGGGCCCGAGCACAGGGCGTCTGATGGATCGCGCTAGGGAGATTGGATCCTTCTCTAAATGCACTGGGTAGTCACAGGAGGGGTTTAAGCAGGGGATCCATGTCCCTGGTAGGAGGCTGAGGGCAATGTTTTGGAGATGGTTAAGGCTGCAGCTGCAGTGACAGCAGTCAGTGACTCTTGCCATCATCCTGGGGACAGGTGACAGTAGCTTGGGCTGGGATGGTGGCAGTGGCGAGGGAGAGGAGTGGACGATTGCAAGGGATATTTTGGATGTAGAATGGGCAGGAGTTGGAGACAGATGGAGTGAAATGACACCCCCTCTTCATGTCCCAGCAACTCCCCCTGGGCCCAGGCAGCCCTTCTAGATCTGCCCAGCAGCTGTGCCAGATCTCCGTGTGCCCCGCCATGGGATAAGAATATCCATTTTTTGCTCATTGCTATATGGCCAGTGCCTAGCCCAGTGCTGGCCCAGAGTAGGTGCTCAGTTAGTACTGGTTGGAAGACTGTGCAGAGAATAACTGAATACATATCTGCCCTCATCTGCCCTCCCAGTGTTATCCCTTGGCCTTGCTCTGAATATTTAATCCAGCCCCAGAGAGTCCTGGCTTGGGGCAAAAGGCAGCCAGAAGGGGCACAACGTCCCATCTGCTGGTTTTGCCTGACGCCCATCCAGCCCTAGACTTTCTCCCTGGGTCCTAGCTCCCGCTTCAGCCCTCACCATGGAGCCTCAGAGGGTCCTGCTTTCTTGTCCTGACAAAGGCTTCCCACTAGTTCTCCTCTTTACCACACAGGAAGCGGAAGCCATAGGGCTCTTTAAAATTCAGGTTTCAAATATTTTCTGCAGGCCCTTAAAAAGCCAGCAGGCTCAGGGCACCATACCCATGAAGAGGCAGCTTTTCCAAAGCCATCGGGCAGGGCAGGGGTGTGGGTCAGTGCAGGGCGTGCGGAGCCTCCACATAAGCCCTTGGGAGTCATCCTGACACTGCTGGGTGGCGAGCACAGTAGCGCTGGGCTCAGCGTGGCAGATGTCTGGCTGCCACCCAGGCACTAAATATAGCCCGTGCACAAAGCCCTCTCTACCTGGGAACTTGGAGAGCTGGCTTCATTGGCTGGAATTGCCACAGAGAGAAGCTCTGTTAAAACAAATTGAAAATAGGCTTCACCGCACAATTCCAGGCTGCCAAGGCTGGATAATGAGACAATGGATTTTCTCTGCCAGAGACACAACATTGCTGGCCACACTCACTGGTCAGTCCTTCAGCTTGGTCACTTCAGGTACTGAGGCCAGGTGTGGTGGGGTGTCTGGGGAATGTTCCCTTTCTCCGATGACTCACAAAGATGGAAGTTTCTCCCCGTGGTTCTGTGAACCAGCATCGTTGAGCCCAACCCCAGGCCAACCCAATCAGAGCCTGCATTTTAACAGGATCCCCGGGTGATTCAGCAGCATGGCTCAGAATAAGGCGTTGGGCCCCTGCGGAGGTGCGCCAGAGCTGGCAGTCCTTTACTCCTCAATGTGAGTGAGGGTCCCAAGTGGAGGCTGCTGAGTACCTCTGCTGAGCAAGAAGGGATGTAGCATGGGGAAAGGGAACGCTGGGAAACGGAAAGGAGCCTCTGCTGGCCTTCTGGCTTTGCCGCAAAGGCAGGTCTGACAGGACTCCAGGTCTGATCTGGGCTCTGCAGCTCGAATGGCCTGGCTCTGTGTGTGTGTGTGTCTGTCTGTGTGTCTGTGTGTGTCGATGTCCTTAAATATCTTTTAACTGATACAGAAATAAGCTTTTCCTACAAGGAGGGGTAGTGTGTTTAGCGTGCATCCTCCTCCTTGGAGACTTGGTAACAGGTTAGGCTTCTCTGCACCTTCACCTCGGCACACTCTGGGTGGCTGTTGGCTTGGGGGGACTTAATCACAGGTGTCAACTCTAAGTAATCGGTAATGGCACCTGGAATGCTGTGTTAAGTTTTTAAGGCCTCTTCTGGTATCAGGGAAAAAGAGAACCTTGATGGGTTAGCAGTGTCTGCCAAGAGCATGGGACAGGGGTTACGGCCAGGTATTTGTGAATTCTGCTCTAATGCAAAAGGCGCTTGAAACTGATACATAAAATAATTAACCGAGTGATTAAGCTTATGCACTGCAGTCAAAGCCGACCATTCAGTTGTGTAAAAAAGATTTCCTGACTTTAATTAGCCATGTAGGAAAAATAAGCAAGAACAACTAGAAATAAATTTTGAGAAGAAGACTAAGTGGGGGGATTAGCCCTACCAGATGTTGCCACAGTTCAGTGGTTCTGTTTTCTGTGTGGTGTTGTCGCTGTGACAGTTTAACACCTCTGAGGTGTCCCTTGCCTCTCTGTCGTCCCAGGTGGCATCAGGACATAGTGTCACCGCCTGTCTGTACATGTCAACACTTGCCAACTGAGGGTCAGCAAGTTGGGAGAAAATCCTGGAGACAAGACTGGGGTGCTCTTTTAAGAAATGCTGCATCAACCCCCAACACTGTTGTCCTGAGATCATCTTTAAACCTTAAGCCAAAAGTACCCCCCAAAGTCTTTTTAAAACCAAACAGTAGTTTAGTTTCACTGGTAAAGAATGTCTGTCTTGAGCATTATGCTCTTTTAAGATCTACCTATATGGGATCAAATTGACAATAACAACTCGAAAGATTAGATAGGAAGCTTAGGGGCAGTGAGGGTATGTTAATGGGGGAGGAACGACTCGGAAAAGGAGGGTGAGAACGGTTGCACAATTCAAAGAATGTAATCAATGTCACCGACTTGTACATGCAGAAACGGTTGAATTGGTGTATGTTCTGCTGTGTATATTCTCAACAACAACAAAAATTAAAATAATTAAAAAAGAAAGAAAGAAATGCTGCATCATCAAACTAATACCCTTGAAGGTACAGAGGACAATATTGTTTGGAGAAACAGTGACATCCATAGTCATTATCAAAATATGGTTCAGAAAGCAAAGATGAGAAGGCAGAAAAGGGCTGGGAAACAGGACAAATGGAAATGGGGAGCCCAGGGTGGAAATGGAGAGAGCGCTGGCACTTTGCTGGGACTGCAATCAATGTCACAGAACAATTTGTGTATGAATTATTGAATGGGAAACTAATTTACTGTGTAAACTTTCACCTACAGCACAATAAAATGTTCAAAAAAATAAATGATTCAGAAGACAGACTCTGAAAATGAAGGAATTTAGGACTACCTTAGTCAATTTATTTTGCTTGTATTCTCTTTTTTATGTAGAGTCAAGTGATATAAAATTCTATAAATAAGTCTAAAAGTGCCCTTTCGGTAAGTATAAATTTAAGTGAAAAGAAAGCATCGTTTCATGGTTCAGTTGGCAGCATTGTTGTCTTTCCGGTTGTTGTTGTCGGGTGCCGTTAAGTTGATTCCGACTCACAGCAACCCCAAGTGACAGAGTAGAACTGCCCCATAGGGTTTTCTTGGCTGTAATCTCTACAGAAGCAGATCACCAGGTCTTTCTCGCTTGAAGCCTCTGGGTAGGTTTTATGAATTGAATTGTGCCCCTCAAAAAAGTTTGTCTCAGCTACCAAGGCCTCCACCGGACTGAGTCCAGTACAGCTAGATGGTGCCCGGCTACCACCACTGACTGCTCTGACCAGGATCACAACAGAG
>NW_004443941.1:14188698-14227407 GCF_000243295.1 Trichechus manatus latirostris
AAAAAATTGTTATTTATAGTTTACTGATTAGAAAGACATTTATTATATGAAATTAAAATATAGAAATACATGACGTAGAAAAATGAAAAGATTTTTTTAAAAATTATATTGGAAATGTTTAGTTTCTTTGGAAAAATGAACAGAAGCAAATATGGCATAATGTTAAGATTTGATAAAGCTGAGAGATGATTCCACGAGTGTTTCATATGTTAGTCTGTATTTTATCCCTGTCTGTTTGAAACATTTTACAACTAAATAAATTAACTTTGAAAACAAACAAACAAACAAAAAGTGTATCAACTTGGCTAGGCCACGATTCCCAGACTTGTGTGATTGTCTAGCATTTTGTCATCTGATGTGATTTTCCTATGTGTTGTAAATCCTGCTTCTATGATGTTAATGAGGCAGGATCAGAGGCAGTTATGTTAATGTGGCAGGACTCAATCTTCAAGATTAAGTTGTATCTTGAGTCAATCTCTTTTGAGATATAAAAGAGACAAGCAAGCAGTGGTGGTGTGGGGCTCCTATCACCAAGAATACAGAACCGGGAGGCGAATGTGTCCTTTGGACCCGAGGTTCCTGCGCTGAGAAGCTCCTAGACCATGGGAAGATTGATGACAACCCTCTAGAGTCAACAGAGAGGGAAAGCCTTCCCCTGGAGCTGGCACCCAATCTCTGTTTGTTAAAGCCATCCGCTTTTGGTATTTCTGTTATAGCAGCACTAGATAACGAAGACAGATTTGAACTGCCAACCTTTCGGTTAGCAGCTGAATGCCTAACCATTGTGCCACCAGGGCTCCTTAGTGGTACATAAAATAATAGCGGAACTTACAGTCAATGGCGTCTTAGATTAAGTGGAAAGGGGGGGTATTATAAAGCAATAATAAAGAAAAATTACATTACTAGAGCCCAGCAGTTCATCATTTATTCATTTAGTAAACAAGTATTTATGCAGCACTTACTACATGCCAGACATGCTTCTAGATTCAGAGTATGTGTCAGCAAAAGGAAATACCAAGTAGCTGCTCTCACGAGAGCTTACGTTCTAGCAGGAGGGGGCAGACAATAAATAAACACACAACAAATGACTATGTAATATTTCAGGGTTGGTAAGTACAGGGTAAGAGTCCCTGGGTGGTGCAAATGGTTAACACACTCAGCTGCTAACCAAAAGTTTGGAGGTTCCAGTCCACCCAGAGGCATCTCAGAAGAAAGGTCTGGGGATCTACTTCCAAGAAATCAGCCATTGAAAACCCTGTGGAGCACAGTTCTACTCTGACATACATGGGGTCACCATGAGTCAACTGGAAGGCAACTGGTAAATAACAGGGTAAGGGATAGAAGGTGAGGGTGCAGGGTGGGGTTGCTATTTTATGTAGAGTTGTCAGGGAAGATGTTTTAAGAAGGTGACATTTACAAAGAGACCTGAAGGAGGTGAAGAAGAGAGCCATGTGGGTGGCTGGGGGAAGAGCACTGTTGGCAGAGGAAGCAGCAAGAGCTAAGGCCCTGAGGCTGGAACACTCTTGGCATATTCAAGAAACAGTCCATGTGACTGGAGCTCAGAAAGAGAGCAGACACATGGAAGAGGATAAAGGTCAGAGAGGTAGCTGGAGCCAGGTCAGATAGCACCTTGAGAGGCTTTTCTGGGGAGCCACTAGAGGGTTTTGAGCACAGGAAGACGTGATCTCACTTAGATTTTGAAGGAATCACTCTGGCTCCTGCGAGGAGAAGAGATGGGGGCTGAGTGGGATGGGGTGGGGGTTGGGGCTGCCACAGAAAGACCAATTAGAAAGCTATTGCCATAATCCAGGCAATCGAGGATGGGCAGTGGTGGAAGTGGTTGGAGTCTGGATATATTTGAAGGCAGAGCTGACAGGACTTGATAGTTGGAGGGAATGTAGAGAGGAAGAGAAGAGTCAGGACTTGACTTTTTTTGACTTGAGCTACTGAAAGAATGGAGCTGTTATTTCTTGAGTGGGGAGCATTGTGGGAGAAGCAGGTTCTGGGAGAAGATCAGGAGCTCAGATTCAGAAATGTTACATTTGAAATGCAGATTAAGCTGCCAAGTGGAGGAGGTGAGAGGGCAGTTGACTAAATGAGTCTGGAGTTCATGGCAGAGGCTCAGGCTAGAGGTACAAACACCCATCAGTGTACAGCTGGTGCTTAAAGCTGGGAAGCTGGGTGAGATGAGCTTGGGAGAGAGAAGAGAAAACATGTAAGAATAGAACAGGAGGGGATGCCGTGATACATCAGAGGGGAAGTGAGGAACAGCCAGGAAAGGAGGCTGAAATGGAGTGGTCAGAAATGTAGGTGGAAACCAAGAGAGGGGATTCTCTCCAATGGCATCTCCAGAGAGTGACTGCGACAGATCAGAAATCCTGGAAAGAGACCCCAATGCTTACAGGAATTCAGTGTATGATAAGGATGGCTTTTCAAACCAGTGGGAAAAAGATGAATTATTCAATAAATGGAGTTGCCATGGGTGTAGGGGGGAAGGAATGAAGCTGGATCAGGATAAATTTCAAATGTGTCCAATATCTAAGTGTAAAAATAAACAAACAAGTAAGTACTATTTATAGAAACTATAGGAAAATGATTTTTAATAATCCTATGTAGGTGTAAAACAAAACCAAAGAGTTATCAATTTCACTACATAAAAATAAAAGCTATCTTGTTGTTGTTAGGTGCCACAGAGTCGGTTCTGACTCCTAGCGACCCTACGTACAATAGAATGAACCATTGCCCGGTCCTGGGCCATCTTCATGATCGTTGTTATCTGTATGACAAAAACCGTCTTTAAAAAAGTCAAAAAGCAAGTGACAAAGTGGGAAAAATATTTCTTACTCATATAGGGCTAATTTCCATAATACCTAGAGGTCCTAAATCAATGATGACCATGATGATGATAAAATAACAATAAGCCAATAAAAACGTGTAAAGATTGTTGCCGACCATTCAAGGAAAGGAAAATATAACTAGCTTTTAAGTTTCTGAAATGATGTCCAAACACTCACAACAAGAGAAATGCAAAGTAAAACTATATAAGATAACAGTTTTCACCAACTGAATTATAAAAAAGGGTCAACTTCAGTGAAAGGAAGGACAACACACAATACAGGGGAAGTCAGCACAAATGGACCAAAGCAAAAGCAAAGAAGTTTCCTAGACACATTCAAACACTTTGAGGGACAGAATAGCTGGGACTAGGGCCTGGGGACCATAGTTTCAGGGGACATCTAGGTCAACTGGCATAATATCGTTTTATAAAGAAAATGTTCTACATTCCACTTTGGTGAGTAGCATCTAGGGTCTTAAAAGCTTTCGAGCAGCCAGCTAAGATGCAGCTATTGGTCCCATCCCACCTGGAGCAAAGGAGATTGAAGAAAACAAAAGACACAAGGAAAATACTAGCCCAAAGGACTAAAGGACAAAATGAATTAGAGACTCCACTAGCCTGAGACCAGAATTAGATGGTAGCCTGAGACCAGAATTAGATGGTGCCCGGCTACCACCAATGACCAGCCTGACAGGGAACACAACAGAGAGTCCCAGACAGAGCAGGAGAAAAATGTAGAACAAAATTCAAATTCACGTATAAAGACCAGACTTAATGGTCTGACAGACACTGAAAGGTACCCCTGAAACTATGGCCCCCTGGATGCTCTGTTAACCCAGAACTGAAACCATTCCTGAAGTCCACTCTTCAGACAAAGATTAGACAGGGCTATAAAACAAAAAATAATACACGTGAGGAACATGCTTCTTAGTTCATTCAGGTACACGAGACCAAATGGGCAGCTCCTGTCCAAAAGCAGGATGAGAAGGCAGGAAGGGACAGGAACTGGCCGAATGGACACAGGGAACCCGGGGTGGAAACGGGGAGTGTGCTGTCACATTGTGGAGATCGCAATCAATGTCACAAAACAATGTATGTATACATTTTCAAATGAGAAATTCACTTGAGCTGAAAACCTTCACCTAAAGCACAATTAAAAAAAAAAAAATAGGAAAAAAAAAATAAAGAATTTCCTGAGAAAAATACAAGAGCCCCAAATAATCCTCTCTGAACTTCAACAAATCCTAGGGAAATTGTGTGAGAGTTCAAGAATCTTCTGGAACCATGGCTTTTGAATATTTTTCAGCATGTATTCAACAGTACTTTATAGTGCTCCACACTTTGCCCTGTGTTTTATATCATACAACAGTGCTTTGCGTTGTATGGTTCTGTGTTCTACTAAACGTTGCCCGTCTAGAAAAAAAAATCACAAAGTTTGATATACTACTGTGTTGGGCATATAAGTTGGTAAAAACTCTACAAAGAGCAATTTAGGTAACACTGATTGAACTTACAAATGTTCAGGCCCTTTGATGTGCATTTTAGGACTAGGTCCTATAGCTTTATCTGCCCGTGTAGGAAATGACATATGTCCGAGGTTATTCATAGTATAGTTGATTTTTTTGGTTTGTTTTTAATAAATTTTATTTTGAAACAATCTAAAACTTACAGAAAAGTTGGAAGTATGGTTTAAAGAATTTGTGGGAGTAAATTGTCAACTTCATGCCCCATCACTGGGTAAACACTTTATAGTACGTATTTTTTTCAAATAAGGATGTTCTCCTACATAACCACAATGCAGTCATCAAAATCAGAAAATGAACAAATATGGAAAAAGAGAAAACTAGAATAAACCCTGCAGCTTACTGGATTGGAAGTATCAGTGTGAGATCATGATTTTCCATACATAGAGACAGAAATAACTGTAGATATAAATGTGTGTGTGTTGTGTATATGTATTCCCTATTCTGTCCCCTGAGAGAGCCTAGAAGCAGCAACATCCCAATAGCAGTGAGTATATCTCATGACCAAATCTTGGTTTCTGAATACCATTTTCCATTAGAGGTATGAGGGTTCCTTGGAGAAATGAGAGATTCCAGGGCGGAGACAAGGCAAGAAGAAGATGAGCCTGGAACCCTCCTTCAGGACTAACACGGTATTTTAAAACTATTACTGGCCTGTTCAGTTCTTCAGCACTATGAAAACTGTTGTGTTAAAAACAATAACAACATTTTGTATTAATTTAGTGTTTACTATGTATTAGGCACTTTTTGATATTACTTAGATTAATCCTAACAACAACTTTGAGAAGTAGGTTATCGCTACCTCATATATGAGGAAAATTGAGGCTTAGCAGCAACTTGACCTAGGATAGTTGACCCCTCTCTTGGTCCCTGCCTGCCTCACACTGATTTCCTTTTTCTGGCCATGCACCCCATTCTCAAGGGTGTTCCTAGCAGCCTTGACTGTACCATGTGACTCTGTTCTTTGGCCTTAGCTGATTGGTTGATCAGGGAATTTGACACTGGAACGAAGCTGGGTCAAACAGAATCTTGGAGACGTGGAGGCATGACACTTGAAACTAAAGAATGAGAGGCACAAAGATAAGGAATCACTGAAATTAGGACAGGTTAACAACAGCACTCTAGAGGAAAGATCTACTGACTCCTCCTGCTGAGATGTGGCCGTCAGCCCTTCCATGTGATACTCCAACAAATTCCCATTTTTTGCTTAAGCTAACCAGAATCAGTTTCTATTGGTAGCAACCCAAAGAATCTTAATTAACATACAAGAATCACATAAGGTAGAGGTGGAATTTGAACTTTGGACTCCAAATCCTGCTCTTTTCCACTATTTTACACCATCTCTCCTGGGAACCATCTATTCACACACTAACAAATACAACATATCCACGGCTCTCTATTCTAATAAGGTTTTTAGTGGGACCATTCCAGGCCCAAATCAGTCTGGCCACCCTGCTGGACTCGCTGCTGGAGAGACCAGATGGAGAGGCCACATGGAGAGAGCAAGCCCTGGGACTACATGGAGAGGCCCAGCCTTCCCAGAACCCCCGCCAAGATGCCAGATGTGTGAGTGAAGCCATCTTGAATGTTTCTGCGCAGCTGCCATCTGACTGCGGCCACTTGAGCAACCTCCTAAGCAAGACGAACAGAGGAACCAACCAGCTAAGCCCCAAGCAACTCCCAGAATCATGGGAAAGAATAAGATGGTTGTTGCTTTAAGTCACAAGTTCTGGGATGGTTTGTTATGCAGCAGTAGATAACTAAAATAGAGAGCTTCTCTGAAAAGTTGGCACTTAAGACGGGAACTAAAAGATTGAGTGGGGAGGCACTGGGGGAAGCAAGGCAGGGCAGAGGCATCAGCAAATAGCTGGGTGCATCTGAGGAGCTGAAAGAGGCCATTGGGGCTGAAGTGCAGAGCAATGGAGAGACAAGGTGGTACCGGACGAGGTGAGAGAGGGAGGCAGGGCCCTGCAGGCCTTAGAAGGGGCCTGGACTTTATCTGAACAGCAGCAGGGTGCCATTGAAGCCCTTTAAGCAGGGGGATGACATGATCAGATGCTCAGTGCTCAAATGTCTCTCTGGCTGTTGTGTGGGAGGGCGGATTAAAGGCAGGCACAGAAGAACAGTCCTGTGAGAGGTGGTGGTGCCTGGAGTGGAGGGGGGGATGTGAAGACAGAGAGAAGAAGAGGAGCTCAAGGCACATTTCGGAGGTAGAATAAACAGAGCTTAGTGATGCATTAGATGTAAAGGATGAATGAGCGGGAAGTGCCAAAAATGACTCCAGATTCCTGACTTGACAACTGGGTGGAGGCTGGTGCCATTTCCTGAGATGGGAAAAACCGTGGGAGGACAAGATTTGGGTTAGAAGGTGCAGATCGAGAATTCACTTTTGCTCATATTAAGTTGGAGATGTCAGGGAGGTATCAGGTGAAGATGTGAGTAGGCCGTTGGATATACAAGTTTACATTTTAGAAAACTGATCTAGGCTACGGATATACATTTGGGAGTCATCAGCCTAAAGACGGTATCTAAAGCCACGACAAAAGATGAGCTTGCCTAGAGAGAGAGGGAAGAGAGAGAAAAAGCCCCAAGGAGCACTAGCATTAGATGCCTGGTTGAAGAGGAAACCTTGGCAAATAACCTGGACAACTTAGGACTTCCCCTTAGAGCAAGAGCAACATGGTTCTACCCAACAGCTTTTTGTATATTTGAAGACAAAGGAAGTGTCCCCCTGAATATTCTCCTCTAGATTACCCCTTCCAAGCTCCCTCTGCCTTCCTCGTAAGGCATTATGGGTCATTCACCATATGGGTCATTTTCCTCTTAAAGTTCCTTCTTTTACTGGATGCAACCCTCCAGGTGTGACTGGCTAGCCCAGAGCAGAAAGGGACAGAGTGTGTTTGTGACCTAGGGCTGCTAAACAAAGTACCACAAAGTGGGTGACTTTGAACAACAGAAGTTTATTGTCTTATAGTTCTGGAGGCTACAAGTCCAAATCAATATGTCACCCAGGCCGTGCTCCATCCGAACTCTCTAGGGGAAGAATCTAACCAGCTTCTGGTAGCCCCAGGTGTTCCCTGGCTTGGAGAAGCATCTTCACTTGGCTGTCCTTCCTCTGTCTGTCTCTCTGTGTTTCTTCTCTTTTATCGGACACCACTCAGATGGGACTAGGTAGGACCCACCCTATTCCAGCATGACCTCGTGTTAACCTAACCGATAACATCTCCAAACAAGGTCACGTTCACAGGTGCTGGGAGTTAGGACTTCAACATATATCTTGGGGGAACACAGTTCAGTCCATAACACTGAGCAATGTGGTCGATAGTAAGCAAGGAGCTTCATCAGGACAGCTGAGGGCAGATGGGCCACTCGTGGCTGCAGAGAGATTTTCCGTTGCTTTTCCCCACATGTAGGAAAGGGCTGAGGATTTCAGAGACAGCCTCATAAACAATTTAATGAGCTCAGGCACTCTGTTACTGCCTGACAGCCTCGATGGCAGAGCCCTAGATTGTCTCCCAGAGCAAAAAACAGTGTAAAACTTCCCATAAGATGCGCATGTCAGAGGGCAGCTGGTCTGCTTTATGCGCGAGAGCTTGAGATGGATCGCGTGAGAGAAGCAAAAACCTATAAACACAGAGCAGAGAAGTCCCCCGTCTTGTGCATTTTTACTCCACAAACTTTTTCATTGCTGAGACGTCAACTCCCCAATAAATGGGTAAGCTTTGCAATTGTTCTGTTCCAGCTGGTATAGGAGCCCTGCGTTCTCCATCAATACTGTTCAGATTCACGATATGAACTTTCTACTTTGATTACTACACCTTGTGCCCAGAAAGCCAACCAGAAATCTAAGGAACAATAAACATGCACACACACATCATACGCCCCAAACCTCCTGGGTACGGAGTTTGAAAACAGCTATTCAGTATTACTTTCCACCACCCATAGGTCAGTTTGTCCTACTGTGGGGGCTTGTGTGTTGCTGCGATGCTGGAAGCTACGCTGTGGTATTTCAAATACCAGCAGGGTCACCTATGGTGGCTGAGCTTCAGGGGAGCTTACAGACTAAGACTAGGAAGGAAGTCCTGGCAATCTACTTCCGAAAATTTGCCAATGAAAACCCTATGGATCACGACAGAATATTATCTGATATAGTGCTGGAAGATGAACCCCCAAAATTCACATGGCCGCAACAATGGACTTGAGCATACCAACCATCATGAAAACAGTACAGGACCGGGCAGCGTTTTGTTCCGTTGGACACGGGGTCACTAATGAGTCGGAGCTGGCAACTGACAATGACAATTTTATTTTGGCAAGAAAAGGTTCTTCTTCATTCCCCACTGCTTTCTCTCCTTTCTCCCTTCATGGCTAGTATGGATGGGTCTTTGCCAAGACAGAGACTTGATCAGCATAGCAATGCAGAGATTCAGCAGGAGAGGCCATCAGCATTGTTGAGAAGGAGGCTGCTATGCTGCACTCTGAAGAGGGAGGAAGACTAGACAGAGAGGGGGCCTCCAGATGGTCATCTGGGTGCACATCGTGTCTGCTTAAAGAAAGTCTTAACCTTTCCTCTGCATTTGGGCTAGGAGTGTGTTAGCACATTCATTCTACCAATACCAAAAAACCTAAACCTCTTGCCGTCGAGGCGATTCCAACTCATGGCAACCCTATGTGTGTCAGAGCAGAACTGTGCTCCACAGGCGCTTCAATGGCTGATTTTTCAGAAGTAGATCATCAGGCCTTTCTTCCGAGGCACCTCTGGGTGGACTCGAACCCCCAACCCTTCAGTTAGTAGTCCCTGCGTTAACCACTTGTACCACCCAGGGGCAGTGATACTCGAAGCGCAGCTCTCCCAACCAGCAGCATCAGCATCACCTGGGAACTTGTTAGAAATGCAAATTCCTGGAACCCACTCTAGACCAACTCAATTGGGGGTGGCACCCAGCTACAGATGTTTTAACAAGCCTCCGGGGATTCCAATGCTTGCTCAGGACTGAGAAACTCTGTCTGGCAACATGACCTTCTTCCTGTTAATGAACTATACCTATGTGCTCTTTCAAGTATTACGTGCACATAATTTTATATTTGGAAAAGGAGGGGGAGACCTTATTTTTGAAATACAAACTATAGAATTTTGCAAGGGGGAGAAAGTGGCATATTAGAACCCCAGAGGTAGAGTTTTATGTCCACCAAAATAGAGCAAAGGCTCCATGAGGCTCTGAAACCCTGATTTAGAAAAAAGGAAGGGTTCTATGCAGGAGGCCTGGGGGCTCGGGTCCTGGGATCCCTGCAGCAGGGCCTGTCAGTGAAGGTGAGGAATCCACCCCTGCCCCCTAGTGGCAAGACCAGGCCTGGGAGGGGTTTTCCTTCAGCTAAGGTCTGCTAGTTACCCAGCAGATGGGAAGAGAGAGCAGTGTGTGGGTATATGTAGTCACCTGCGTGTGTGCTTGTGAGGTGGGTGCGGGGAGAACAAGCGGGGACGGGAAACATTCTCCTCCTCCCCCTTCCCTCCCCCTCAGCTCCCAGCAGCTCCCAGAGTCTGGCCCTCAGCCCCAGGGGCAGTGTGGTCTGAAATATACCAGAGACCCCAGAATACAAAGGAGGTTGATACCCCTAGTTTCCAGGGACTCGGAGGGTGTTTCCTGGCCTACTTCCTCATTAGCCACCACCAAATGCCTTCAAGAGACTCCAAATCATGGTGACCCCACGTGTATCAGAGTAGAACAGTGCTCCATAGGGTTTTCAGGGGCTGATTTTTCAGTAGATCACCAGGCCTTTCTTCAGAGGCACCTCTGTGTGGACTCAAACCTCCAGCCTTTTGTTTAGCAGTCGAGCACGTTAACCGTTTGCACCACCCAGGGCTACCTCCTCAGTAGCAGGGGTTCTCAAATTCACTGGCCCCCACCCCAGAGACTCGATCCGAATCTTGGTATGGAGCTGAGAAAACCGCGTTTAAAACAGTCTCCCCTGCCCCCTACCAAGTAATGCTGACGCAGGAGGTCCGTGGGCCCTGTGCTGAGAAACACTAGATTATTAGCAGGCATTTTTATTTTGGGTGGTGGTGGTGCTCAGGGGAGGGGAAGGGTGACGCTGAGTTGCTGGGAGGGAAATATTCTCCAACACTGGAGCGTCTGACAGTCTAGTCACCCAGTATCAACAGTCACTAAACAGCAGGGAGGCAGAGGACGGCCTGGATGAGAAGCGCGGCTGGTGGAGTACATGTCAAGTTGGTGGCTGATCCAGGGCATGTCTGCTGGTTGCCTAGCCAGCCTGGTGATCAGAGACATGTGACCTGTTTTCTAGAAGGGGACCTCACGAGGGCAGCCTGGGTCTCCTTAGTTCCCTAGGCTGAGAAGGATGCCTGGGAGGCTCTGCAGAGCAGATAAAGCCTCTGAACATCCTCCTGCAGGTGGGAAAGGCATGCATGCAGCACCAACTCTGAAGACAGGTCAGTGTAAAGGGGCTTTGATAAACTCTGTCAAGCCTCTCTCCAAAACACCAGCAGCGCTGTCCAAGCGAGCCTTCTGCCACGGTGGACATGTCCCAGGTCTGCACTGTTCAGTGAGTAGCCATTAGCCATTTGTGGCTCCTGAGAACACGAAGTGCGGCTAAGGCGCCTGAGGAGCTGGTTTTTAAATTTTATTCAGTTTTCCTTAATTGAAATTTACATTGAAATAGGTAATCCCTGGGTGGCGCTTTGGAGCCCTGGTGGCACAGTGGTTAAGAGCTCAGCTGCTAACCAAAAGATTAGCAATTCAAATCCACTAGCGACTCCTAGAAAACTCTATGGGGCAGTTCTACTCTGTCCTATAGGGTCACTATGAGTCAGAATCGACTCCACGGCAATGTTTTTTGTTTTTTGGTTTGGGTGGTGCTAACAGTTAATCAATCAACTACTAGCCGAAAGGTTGGCAGTTCGAACCCACCCAGAGGCACCTCAGAAGAAAGGCTTGTTGATCTGCTTCCAAAAGGTCACAGCCTTAAAAACCCTATGGAGCAGTTCTACTCTGCACACGTGGGGTCTCCATGAGTCAGAACTGACTCAGCTGCAACTAACAAAATATTTAAATAGCCACACATGGCTCCTGACTGCTGGACTGGATAGTCAGGCTTAGTGAGAATCTCAAATTATCAAGCACATCTACGTGCTGGGATGGAGGGGGTTCTCCAAGGGGCCCATCCAGGGGAAGGTCTGGTGCTTTGTCAGCCGAGGCTGTGGAGGTGGAGAGCTGTGACTCCTTGGTCCCTCACTGCAATGGGAAGGCTGGCAGCCGCTGTCGGGGATGACGTCCCTGAGCCATTTTCCAGCAGCCACTCCCGTTCCAGGTTGTCACCCTTGCCTGGTTTAAGGTCAAGGGGCCCGTCTGTGATTGGGCAAAGCAGTCTGCTCTGTAGTTCTCAAAAGAACGTGCAGGGGCAAGAAGGAATCTCGGGTCCCTTGCGTGGAGCTCAGACAAGCCTCACAATTGCCCCCTCATGCTGGCCTCCCCACGTCCCACTTAAAAGATAAAAAAGAAGTTCAAACATGAGATAATACAAGGCTATTCCAGATGATGGCACTTTTAAAAGATAAGCACTTAGACACTGTAAACATCCAGCTCTGGAAAAACATATAAACCCTCAACCAACTAATCAGGACTGCCCTGGATGGTCGAGTCAACTCCCTGGGGAGAAAATGCCTCACACTGGCAGCAAATAGCCTTCGGTTACTTTTGACAGATGCAGCGCTTCTCCACAAAGACTGGCAAAAAGCATCTCCCTCAGCTTCCACCCAGGCTGCCCCTGGCAAGGTTGGAGGCCTGAGGCACCCGGCCCCAAGCCCCCAACCTGCCTGCAGCCCGGGCACCAAGCATGGCATGGGAGCAGATCTCAGTGAGGGAGAGGATGCTGGACTGAGCTGGGGTGGGGTCATAACTCAGGAGAACACAGAACTGAGGAAAGAAAAGGGGGATGCTAACTTTAGCGTGGGGACAAAGGTGTGGCAGTCTGCTTCCGTAAAAACTGAAGCCTTGGAAACCCTGTGGGGAAGTTCTACTCTGTTCCGTAGGGTTGCTATGAGTCTGAATCTACTCGACAGCAGCAGATTTGGTTTGGTTAACTTTAACGCAGGGGCAGTGGTGGTTCAGGGGTAGCATTCTCACCTTCCATGCAGGAGACCCGGGTTCAAGTCCTGGCCAATGCCCCTCAAGAGCAGCCACCACTTGTTTGTCAGTGAGGGCTCGCGTGTTGCTATGATGCTGAACAGGTGTTAGGTGAACGTCTTAGTCATCTAGTGCTGCTATAACAAATACCACAAGTGGATGGTTTTAACGAAGAGAAGTTTATTTCCTCACAGTTAAAGTAGGCTAAAAGTCCAAATTCAGGGCGTCAGCTCCAGGGGAAGGCTTTTGCTCTCTGTTGGCCTTCTTCTCATCAGTGTTCCCCCAGACTAGGAGCTTCTCCGCACAGGGACCCCAGTCCAAAGGATGCGCTCTGCTCCTGGCACTGCTTTCTTGATGGTATGTGGTCCTCCGGTCTCTCTCCTCACTTCTCTGTTTTATATCTCAAGAGATTGCCTCAGGACACAATCCAGTCTTGTAGATCCAGTCCTGCCTTACTAACACAACTGCCACCCATCCTCCGTTATTAACATCATAGAGGCAGGATTTACAACATACAGGAAAGTCACACAGTACCAGGAATCATGGCCCAGCCAAACTGATAAACACATTTTTTTGGGGGGACATAATTCAAACCATGACAGGGAACTTCCAGACTAAGGGAGATTAGGAAGAAAAGCCGGGTGATCTACTTCTGAAAATCAGCCAGTGAAAACCCTATGGATCACAACAGTCCGATCCCGTCAGGCATGGGGTTGCCATGAGTTAGGGGCCAACTCAACGACAGCTACCAACAGCAACAACTCTCGAACACTGTACAAGGAAGATCCAGAAGGGTAGGAGGGGGTCAAACAGCAACTCTGGCCTCAGACCCCTTGAAAGGTGGGTCCCAGAGAGAAAAGACGGGCTATGAGCTGCTCTCAGTGAGCGAGCCCTGCCCTCCTGGGAGCCCACCTTGCCTGGCCATGCCACACAGCAGCAGCTGGCTCTCAGGTGTTCTGAGGAGCTGCTCTCCTTGCCCAGAGTTGGGGTCTGGATCTTCTCCTCAGGACATTAGAACAGAGCTCCTCTCTGGGCAGAAGCCCTCCTGTGTGGGCCAGGGGTCACGTGTGGGCCTTGGGGGGAAGCTGCTGAGAATGTGGGAACGAAAGTGATTCCTCCCCCATTCTACACAAACCAGCCCCCGAAGTCTAAAACAGAGAATGGTCCCGTTACGGATTGAATCGTGTCCCCCCAAAATGTGTGTCAACTTGGCAAGGCCATGATTCCCAGTATTGTGTGGTTGTCCGCCATTTTGTGATCTGATGTGATTTTCCTACACGTGTTGTAAATCCTGACCTCTATGATGTTAATGAGGCAGGATTAGAGGCAGTTATGTTAATGAGGCAGGACTCAATCTACAGCATTAGGTTGTATCTTGAGTCAGTCTCTTCTGAGATACAAAAGAGAGAATCAAGCAGAGAGGAGAGGGACCTCAGACCACCAAGAAAGAAGTGTCAGGACCAGAGCGTGTCCTTTGGACCCAGGGTTCCTGTACTGAGAAACTCCTAGACCAGGGAAGATTGATGACAAGGACCTTCTCCCAGAACTGAGAGAGAGAGAAAGCCTTCCCCGGGAACTGGCACCCTGAATTCGAACTTCTAGCCTCCTAGACTGTGAGAGAATAAATTTCTGTTTGTTAAAGCCATCACCTTGTGGTATTTCTGTTATAGCAGCGCTAGATAATTAAGACAGGTCCCACGGGGGCAACTCCATGGTAAGAATGCTCTGGTTACTACAGCTCAGAACATTGATTGGGTAGCTATAGCTCTTTCGGGCAGAAGTCGAGCTCCTGATGGTTTACAGATAAAGAGCAACAGAAGAACTATGAACAGAGGCCAGTCAGCCACATACCTTTGCAAAGGTTAGCGATGAGGGAGGGCAAAGATCTCAAGTCCAAGGATGCAGTAAGAGGCATAGCTTGATGCATGGAACCTCCAGCGCCTGCCTCTCCCTCCTTCTCCTAGAGAGGCTGCGTGCTGGCAGGTCAGCATCTCAGGGTGTGACTCATGTCTCAGGCTCCCTGCCTGGGACGCTGGCATGCTGGCAGCCACCCCCCGCCCTCGCAGGCCTGCTTGAGACACGACTGCTCACTCCTTTTATTTATTCCCTGTTCCTCAACTACCTCTCCTCACCCCGACCCATGACTAATTGCTCCTACCACGCAGGGCATGCTGGGCAGGCATTGCCTCTACTGCAATTAAGCGGATCATTCAGGCCTAAGAACATCTCTCCACCTCCCAGCAACAGCTTTTGTTCTGAAATTTTCTAGATAGCCACAGCGATTCAGATACATGGTCTACACAGAGAGAATGAATCCTCAGCCATGGTTTCCTGTGGTTGTGAAGGCCAGACGGGGCTGGGCAGGAATTCCTTATGCCAGTCATTTCTTCAACTTCTCCTATCTCACAAACATAGGATCTTGGAAATGAGTTCACCCACTGGGACTCTCCAGAAGCACCAGCATCCTTTTTTTTAATTCTTTTTTTATATTGTTGTAGTTTAAATGAACTTTACATTTCAAGTTAGTCTCCCATACAAAAATTTATACATACAGTGTTATGTTATGTGACCCTAATTGCTCTCCCCATACTGCGACAGCACACTCCTCCTTTCCACCCCTGATTCCCCATGTCCATTCAACAAGCTCCTAACCCTCTCTGCCTTCCCATCTCACCTCCGGACAGAAGCTGCCCGTTTAGTCTCTTGTATCTACTTGAGCTAAGAGGCACACTCCTCACGAGTATCACTTTATGTCCCACAGTCCAGTCCAATCCCTGTCTGAAGAGCTGGCCTCAGAAATTGTTTTAGTTCTGGGCTGATAGAGAATCCAGGGGCCATGCTTTCCGGGGTGCATCCAGTCTCAGTCAGACCGTTAAGTCTGGTTGTCTTACTAGAATTTGAGTTCTGCACCCCACCTTTCTCCTGCTGCATCAGGGACTCTCTGTTGTGTTCCCTGTCAGGGCCGTCATTGGTGGTAGCTGGGCACCATCTAGTTCTTCTGGTCTCAGGCTGATGAAGTGCACCAGCATCCTTTAAAACATGTCCAGGCCATGCCCAGAGATGCTCGCCAGAAGGACTAGCTCTTCCCGGTTCCAGTTGCCGTCAAGTTTGCTCTAACTCATGGTGACCTCATGTGTATCAGAGTAGAACTGTGCTCATAGGGTTTTCAATGGCTGATTTTTCAGAGTAGATCACCATGCCTTTCTTCCGTGGCACCTCTGGGTGGACTTGAACCTCCAACCTTCTGGTTAGCAGCTGAGTACATTAAATGTTTGCACCACCCAGGGACTCCAGGACTAGCTCTATATGTTTGTACTTTTTAAAGAGCACCCCTGCCTTCCTGGGTGGGAACCTCTGTTCTGGGCCAACCCCCTCATCTGGCCGGGAGAGAGAAGTAACTTGGCCAGCGCTCAAACTGAGTAGGCATATCAGGATTGGATGTGCCTGCAGGCCCATGCCTCTGCTCCTCTCACAGAAGGTCTAAGTCCTTGGACAGGCATTCAAGGCTTCTTTAGTCTGTGCAGTAACCCCCAAGCCACCACCCATGTCCCTCAGCTCTCCCCCTCACCCTTCGGATGGCACCATCTCACCAGCCGACACGCCCTCACCACTCCTCATGTCTGCCTCTTCTTGGACTTGTCTTGGTCCATTCCCTATGCTCGTTCCCAGCCTGGCTCACAGGGAGCCCTCCCTCCACCAAACCTTTCCTTCCTGACCACGACCACTAGGCAAGCACCCAGCCTGCCTGACGGCCCGCCACTGCACTGTGATGCTGACTTTGGGACTGAACAGACCGTGAGTTTGTCTTTTCATTTTGGAAACTCCAGTAGGGCAGGACGCTTTCCCAGCCCTTTGGGGGTCTTGCCCACAGAAGCTGCTGAGTACATTTGAGGATGTGCATTGACATGACATCCGTTCTTCCCCAGGCCCAGGGAAGCAATACTGCACCTTTAGATGTTTGCTTCTGGAACTTCCCAACCTGGGCTCCCTTTAGGGATTAAACGCTGACATTTTCTCTCTATGGAACGTTCACATCAAGGCAGAAAAGGCCACCTGCTCTGCAAACAGGCCAGCGAGGACCAGGGACTGGGCGAGTGCAGGGGGCCTGGGAAGGGCCTCCAGCTGTCTCCTGCACACTTGAAAGGGTGCTGCCAGCCCCACGTGACTGCCCAGTTGGGAGGGCAGGCCTTGCCACCTGCCCACCCCGAGGGGCACAGTCATCTCCCTGCTGGTGGCAAAGGAGGGTTCAGTCCAGGGACCAGCCCTGCAGGTCTCTGTCCCCAGAAGTGCTCATCCCAGAGAGTAGGTGAGGAGGTGGATGGGATCTGTCACAGCTGCTGGCAACTTAGGGGTGTAGGGCAGGCAGCTGCCCACAAAATAAAAAAAAAAAAACAAATCCGCTGCCATTGAGTGGACTCTCACTCATAGCGACCCTCTAGGACAGAGTAGAATCGCCCCATAGGGTTTCCAAGGAGCGGCTGGTGGATTCGAACTGTCGGCCTTTTAGTTAGCAGCTGGACTGTCAACCACTGCACCACCAGGGCTCCACAGCTCTCCACAGGGCCCTACAATCCAAAGCAAAGTGACCCAGCGTTCAGGGCAGACCCAGGTAAATACGGATAGCAAGTGGCGGTGTTTCAAACCACTTCTCTTCCACTCTCTTTACCGCTACAGTCACCACGACTTAGCTCACTTAAAAACCTCCCCTTTGCCGACGGCGTCAGGCCCCTTTCCTCCTCCTTTACTGCATCTCCCTGGCACTGCCCTGCCTCCTTCCACATGCTTATTGTCCTCACTGCTCTAAATTTCTTTTAGTCTCCTATACAAGCCTTTCTGGGGCTCAGGGCCTTTGCTCTCACTGTTCCCTCTGCCATACATGGAAAACTCTTATGCATGCCTCAAAGCCCAGTTTGAATGCTACTTCCTTGGTGAAGCCCTTCCCAACCCAGTGAGACACGATTAGACCTTCCACCCGTGCACTCCGGTCTTGCACAGCAAGTTACCATTGCTTGGTAACCCTTTGTTTACATGCTGACTCCTTCCCTCTCCTGTCTAAATAATGACATGGTCCTTGAAGGTAGGGACATTTCTCTAAATCCACAGTGCAACTTAGTGTCCAGTGTACAGAAGTTGTCAATAAATATTTGTCAGATGAAAGAAGGAATGAATGCAAAGTCTGTCTGCTTTCATCTCTGCTCCATAACCTTCAATGCCATCCACTTATCTGGAGACTAAATCCCCGGTAATTCATTCACACACTTTCTCTGCACATCACGGAGCAATTACTTCTAGCTTGGCACTATGTAGAAATACAAAAATGCAAAGGAAAGGGGCCCTTTTCTCAGTTCCAAAGACAAGTGTCCGGGTGAAACAATGAGACAGGCAGTGGGTGCCCCTGGGACTTGTAGATGAAGTAAAGGTTGAGTCCTGCGGGGAAGAGTCCAGGATGGTCTCCTGGAACACTGGAGCATATCTGAGTCGACCCCAAAGAGTGGGTAGGTTTTAGCTAGACCTGGGCGTGGGGGGAACGAGGGAATGGAAAAGGGGTTTTCCTGGTCCCAAAGGCAAGTGTGTTGAGGATGTGTTTGGGGAAAGGCAAAGTGGGGCAGCTGGCTGAAGCCAAGGCTATGTGGAAGAGCAGCAGGTGGAGGTGACAGGGACTTGCCAAGGGCCTGGTTCTCACAGGCCGGGTGGGCTCCACAAGAACTCATGCAGGGCTGGGTGGCCCTAGTACCTCTGAGGAGGCAACGTAGGGGTAGGTCCTACATACCTAGTGGAGCCCTGGTGGTGCAGTGATTAAGAGCTCGGCTGCTAACCAAAAGGTCAGCAGTTCGAATTCACCAGTTGCTCCTTGGAAACCCTATGAGGCAGTTCTACTCTATCCTACAGGGTCACAGCAAGTCAGAATAGATTCAACAACAACAGTTTTATACGTACCTAGTGGTGGTTTGGTCCAAGAGGGCCTCTCAGCCCACCAGCCTCCAGCAAGATGACCCACAGAGCCTCTTGGGCCTTCTCTCCCCTCAGTAGATTGGAACCTGACCGCACAACAGACATTTCTTAGGTACCGTCTATCTGAAAGATATCAAGCAAAGTACAGTGCAGGATACTCAAGGATAGAAGACAGAGGCCTTTAGTGAGTAACCACATAGACTATAAAACACCCACAGAGCCAGGCCAGGCCGGGAGTGGTGGGTGACAGGTGAGTGCAGAGAGCAGGTAGTCTCCCTTAGGCAGGGTGCCCAAACCCGGCGAGCGAAAAGGGGCAGCTGTTGATAATTATGATGGAATATAGGCACCAGCAGGGGCTGCCCAAGGCCAACCGGGATGGTGTCACCCGACCCATAAGACTCTCGTGATCCCAAACTCTCCATCTCCAGACCAGTCCTTGGTTCTGAGCTCCCGACCCGTAACCAGCTCCCTATTGGGCAGTTCCATTTAATATCCTGAAGACAACTCCACCTTGTACCAAAATCTGAAGCCAGCATCTCCCCCACCCCCGACCTCCACAGGCTTCTCTTCCTTCTGTATTCCCAGCCAGAGAAACAGCACCGACCTCCACTCAGGCATCCCAGTCAGACCCTCAGAGTGCCCTGGATGCCTCCCCACCTCGCCATACCCAGGCAGTCACTTCAGCAGCCATAGATTTTATCTCCTCTGTCCCCTCCCCCCTGCTCAGGCCTCCTTGTCTTTTCCCTGAACCACGTTAACAGCCTCCTCGCTGGTCTTCCCATCTATCCATACCTCTAAAGTCCATCTTCATTATGGCGCCAGAGAGATCTTTAAAATGCACAAAGCTGATCAGGTTGCTCCCCTCGGTGGCTTCCCTGCCACTCAGACACTTGCAGGTGATACCTGAGACTTTGGGGCTCCCTGGTGCTCATGCCTCCAGCTTCCGCTCCACTGGCCCACACCTCATTGGCCAGTTCCCAGAATGCACTGTGTGCCCACCCTCCACTCTGCCTTCCCTTCTCCGCCAACACCGGCTGGACCTCAGATAGCACTTACTGCACGCCTACCTTGCCTTTTACAGACTTGCCTTCTGGATCACTCCAGCTGCTCATTCATTCACTGGCCACAGGGATACATGCTGGGAGGTTAAAAACGACTATGATGAGAGAGAGAGAGAGAGAGAGAGAGAGAGAGAGAAGACAGACGTGACAAAAATACCGTTAACCAATCAGTCTAGGCAAAAGGAATTTGGGTGTTGGTTGTACCGTGCTTGCAACTTTTCTAAGGGTTTTACATTTTTCAGAATAGAAAACTAGGTAAAAAAGGCATAGAAAATAGACCTGAATAGAAATTCATTAAAGTGTAAGTTTATCGTGACCTAATTGAGAGACTGGTATTCACTGAAATTCAGACAAGGGTCTGTTACTACAGTTCTACATTTATCAGTGAACTTGCTGTGTTTTAAAATTGCACACGTTATTTAATGGGGGGGATAAGTACAAAGCAGATAAGTGGATAAAAGAAAATCATCCAAAATCTCACAACCCAGAGATTACAATTATAATTATTTCAGAATATGTCTTCCTGGTATTTTTTTTAATACGTAGATACATTTTAAATACAAAATGAGTTATGCTATATACAGTTTTGTGACCAGTTCTTTTTCTCCACAATATATTTTGAACACCTTTTCATATTGATAATGATGTCGACATTTTAATAGCTGCACCGTTTTCCATGGAAAGGGTGCCCCGTGATTTATGCAGCCCCACGATCTTTCCCCTACACACACAAACACAAGCCCTCACTCCCTGATTTTGGAACCTTCCATGACTCTAACCCATAGGGGAACATCAAAGCCAACGCCAGCCTGTTGTTTAGGGAAGTGACACATTGCTATTTGGGCTTCAAAGAAAAGGATGAAAACTGACAGGTTAAAATTAACTAGGAAAAGCACCTCATCTCAAATGCCACCAGCGTTTCAATAGGTAGCGTCAGATGGGCTTGGCAGCTCTACCCAAGGAGCCGACAGAACTGCGGGCCGTCCCTGGGTCACTGGCAAGATTGAGAGGAACTAAAAATAGACCCGGAACTAAGCATCGAGACTTTTCTGAATTCAGAGACATAAAGGCTGCCCCAGCAGGACTTGCCTCTCCAACATTTTCCATCCCCGGCATGTCATGGTGCCTACAATTCCTGTGGGCATGGTTTTCTAGAAGACCCTGTCAGAGAGTAGGCGGCTGTTCTGGAGTGGAGGACATAGTGGAGAAGGCTGGGGCTTTGGAGTCAAAGAGGCTGGGTTTCATGTTCCCATTCTGCCCATCAGCAGCATTGTGACCTTGGGTCAAGTCCTCAACCTCTCTGAGCTGCTGTGTCCTCATCTGTAACAAGGAGATAGATAACAGGTCAATCTCACAGAGTTGTCATGGGGGTGAAATGGAACAGTGCCCAGAACAACGTGTAAGGGGTGAACAAACAGGGCTTATTACTATTACTGAGCACTTCAATTTGTTTCTCAGATTAGCTGGGTGTGGTTTTAGGAGAGCTGAGTTTTCACAGGGTTGGTGGTGGGCATGAGCAGTGTACAGCAGAGCCGCCAATCATGATGCATCCAAGGCCCGTAGGACAGGATAGAGGCATCCTGGAATACCTGGTGTCTTAGTCATCTAGTGCTGCTATAACAGAAATACCAAAACTGGATGGCTTTCACAAACAGAAATTTATTCTCTCATCATCTAGGAGGCTAAAGTTCAAATTCAGGGTGCCAGCTCCAAGGGAAGGCT
The DNA here is from genome assembly GCF_000243295.1 of Trichechus manatus latirostris. NCBI lineage: Eukaryota > Metazoa > Chordata > Mammalia > Sirenia > Trichechidae > Trichechus > Trichechus manatus. The sequence goes on from NW_004443941.1 coordinate 14,209,934, forward strand.
TTCGCTCTCTATCGGCTATGGCGGAAGGTCCTTGTCACCAGTCTTCCCCTGGTCCAGGAGCTTCTTAGCACAGGGACCCTGAGTCCCAAGGATGTGTTCCCCTCTTGTTTCTTCATTCTTGGTGGCATGAGGTCCCCCGCCTCTCTGCTTGCTTCTCTCTTTTATATCTCAAAAGAGATTGACTCAAAATACAACCTAATCTTGTAGATTGAGTCCTGCCTCATTAATTTAACTGCCTCTAATCCTGCCTCATTAACATCCTAGAGGTAGGATTTACAACACCGAGGAAAATCACATCAGATGAGAAAATGGTGGACAACCACACAATACTGGGACTCATGGCCTAGCCAAGTTGACACATATTTTTGGGGGACACGATTCAATCCATGACACCTGGAATGATATCAGATGCCTCATTCATTGCCACAGAGCCTCAGCATCCACAAATTTAACATTCATGGTGTCAAGCATTCTCTAGTGACTCTGAAGCTTTGTGACTTGTAATCATTTGCTGTTTTGCTGAGACATTAATATGAGCCACACTAACTCAGTGAGAAAGCACGTCATAGATTTCCCAGAAGCAGCCCCTTAATGAGGCTTTGCAGCAGACCCATGGAGAGCATAGGCTAGGGACCAGGTCTACGGACCACCAGTCCCCAATCCCAGGCCAGATCTGCCCTTGGTCGTCACACCCTAATTGTAAGCAGACCCCATCCAGGGCTTTCTGAGATTGGAGTGATGCATGGGACAACCCCAGGGAGGCGTGACTGATGAGGCTCTGGGGCATATTAGCACCATCGCCTGGCAGGACAGGGACACCGTTCATGCTATTTAAATGGGGATTCTGGAGTGAAGTGGAGTCCCTGAGTGGTACAGACGGTTAACACACTCAGCTGCGAACCAAAAGGTTGGTGGTTCGAATCCACCCAGAGATGCCTTGAAGAAGGGCCTGGTGATCTACTTCGGAAAAGCAGCCACTGAAAACCCTGTGAAGCACGGTTCCGCTCTGACACACACGGGCTCATCATGAGTCTAAACTGATTCGACAAGACAACATGAACGCCCTCTCGGCAGCCAGTGGGAGGCCTCCCAGGGGAGATGCTGGCAGAGCTCTGGGCCATGGCCTGCAGTTATCTGAAGACGCAGCAGAGATGGTTGGGGGTAGGGGGGAGTCGAAAATAGTTCGCAGTTGCCTTCTCTGCTCAGTCCATTGTCATGACAGAAATCTTTACTATGCCCTGTAGCGGGCATTCAGCATGCCGGGGACCCCAAAGTCCTGGGTTCAGCCTCCCGAACACGCACCAAAAACCCATTGCTGTCGAGTTGATTCCGACTCATAGCGACCCTATAGGACAGAGTAGAGCTGCCCCATAGAGTTTCCAAGGAGCGGCTGGTGGATTCGAACTGCTGACCTTTTGGTTAGCAGCTGAGTCCTTGACCACTGCGCCACCAGGGCTCCTAAACACTCATAGTGCCTATAAAACCAGGAGTGAATGAACAGAGAGAAAGCACTCCCCACCTCATTGTCCACTCACTCCCCCTGCCCCCGCCCTTCCCCTACTCAGGACAGAATGACTTGAAGGGCACTGAGCTCCCACCCTACCCTGGGTCTCCAACTACCCTAAATGGTCCGCCTGAGGGGCGGGGGGAGGCAGGTAGGGGGTTCCTGATCCAATTCCTTAGGTACATTCCAGGGGGAAAAGTGATGACAAAGCTCTTTGCACATTTCATAATACCTTTTAAAGCCCTTAACAAAACAAACCTCAGCGCCTGAATAAACCGGCCCCAAACGTGGGCCAAAGAACAAGCTGCTTGGATCGTGCAGGGAGCTGGAGAGGGGACGGGTCAGTGAACAGGTAAACCAACAGCCGGTCCCCCACACCCAGCGCCGGGCAGCTCCTTCACGCTCCTTCACGAGGTGCCTCTGCTACCGCCTCCTGGAACCCCAAGCTCCCAGAGCCCCCAGGCAGGGAAGGAGGGGGCTCCTCTCCTCACCCGAACTTGGTTCCCTTACCGAGAAACAGCACCAGGAGAAAGGCCTGTCATCAAATCCTCCCTGGCACAGCCTGGGCCTCAGGGCAATCTGCCACGGCTGAGATGGAGCAGAGAGTCCCTGGGTGGTACAAATGGTTAACGTGCTAGGCTGCTAACCAAAAGGTTGGAGGTTTGAGTCCACCCAGAGGCAGCTCGGAAGAAAAGCCTGGCGATCTACTTCTTAAAAATCAGCTGTTGAAAACCCTATGGAGCACAGTTCTACTCTGACACACATGGGGTACCGTGAGTCAACTGGGAGGCAACTGGTAAACACAGGGTAAGGGACAGAAGGTGAGGGTGCAGGGTGGGGTTGCTATTTTATGTAGAGTTGTCAGGGAAGATGTTTTAAGAAGGTCACAGCCAAAGACTTGGGACCTTAAAGAAGCCGGAGCCTAATGCTCTGTAAAGACACGGAGGATTCTGTCACTTGATGGTCCCAGGAGCCCCCTTCTCTGTCTGTGGTCTCATGAGATAAGGGACAAGGATAATTCATCCTGATTTCCGATCCCTCAGTATTTTATTATCCTGTGACAGGTGCTGATGATGCTCTTCCCAGAGGCCCTGGCCCCTTTGAGTGTTTCTGTGCACTCCTTCCCCAACTTCCATGTGCCTTTGTTTGAACTCCCCACACCTGTGACTATCTTAGGAAGAAAGTCCTCAGATTACTGGAACTATTTCTCCCAGTTGAAAGCTCCTGGGAGTTTGCATCCCCCTAGTGCAGAAGTATGGTAGGTTATCATTTCCCAAAATGGCCACAGCAATACCTCCAGTTCTATGTGTTCTTCCAGAACCTTGTTGCTCCCCTACCAAGAGACAGAGCCCATCTCCCCTCTCTTTGACCCTGGAGGGGCCCATGCGGCTACCTCAACATAGAATGTATTGAGTGATGCTGTATGGTGTATGAGGCTAGGCTGTAAAAGATGAAATTGCTTCCCTCTGCCTCTCTCTCAGGACACTTGCCCTTGGAACCCAGCCACCATATTGTGAGGAAGCCCAGAAGCCAGGCCACATGGGGAAGTTCTGTATAGATATACTGGCTGAGAGCCTCAGCTAAGGTCTTAGCCCACAGCCAGGATCAGTTGCCAGACATATGAATGATTGAGCCTTCAGATGATTCTAGCCCCAGCCTTCCAGCTGCTCCAGCTAACACTGGGTGGTGTGAAGAAGAGCTATCCCCACCAAGTCTTGCCCAAATTGCAGATTTGTGAGAAAAACCAATGTTGTCATTGTTTTACACCACTATATCTTGGGATGGTTTATTCTGTATCAATCTGATACAGATTTAGGTACCTGGAAGTAGAGTGCTACCATAATAATAATTCAATAGCCTCGTATGCATGGGAAAGCTGGACAACGAATAAAGAAGACTGAAGAAGAACTGATGCCTTTGAATTATGGTGTTGGCGAAGAATATTGAATATACCATGAACTGCCAAAAGAACAAACAAATCTGTCTTGGAAGAAGTACAGCCAGAGTGCTCTTTGGAAGCAAGGTTCTCGGGACTTCTTCTCACATATTTTGGACATGTCATCAGGAGGGACCCGTCCCTGGAGAAGGACCTCATTCTTGGTAAAGTAGAGGTTTAGTGAAAAAGTGGAAGACCCTCAACAAGATGGATTGACACAGTGGCTGCAACAAAGGGCTCAAGCATAACAACGATTGTGAGGATGGCACAGAACCAGGCAGTGTTTCGTTGTGTTGTGTATAGCATTGCTATGAGTCGGAACTGACTCAACAGCACCTAACAACAACAACATAATAAAATCTGAGTAGCAGATGGAGGCTGGAAAGACATTGAGGAGAAGGTTAATGAAAACCTGTTGTTCCTATGGATCACAACAGTCCTACCCCCAACTGATCATGGGGCTGGCGCATGGCCAGGCAGTGTTTTGTTTTGTTGGGTCACCGTGAGTTGGGGGCCAACTCAACAGCAGCTAACAATAACAACGACAGAAGTTCTTTACATAATCTGGACAGTAGCCCTTTCACAGTTATTTATACTACAAACATATTCTCCCATTATAGAGCTCATATTTTCATTTTGTTAAGTGTCTTTAAATGAACAGAAGCTCTTAATTTTAATATAGTACACTTCATCGATTTCTGTCTCTATGTTGAATGCATTTTGGACTCTGTTTAAGAAAGTTTTCCCTATCCCAAAGTCATGAAGATAGCCTCTTAGATTATACTGCTGGGCTTTATTTATTGCTTTCCCGTTCACATGTAGATCTTTAGATCACCTAGAATTATTGTTTGTGTGTGGCTTGAGGTAGGGGTTGATACAATATCCAACTGATCCAACACCATTTACTGAAAACCCTGACCTTTTACCAATGCTCTGCAGTGCCACCGTTGTATCCATGTATTTGTTGACCTAATTCTGGACTCTCGATTTTCTTCCCTTGGTCTGTTTTTCTTTCCTTATGCCTATAGTACACGGTCTTCATTACTGTGCCTTTATAATAAATCCTGGTAACTGGTAAAGTAAATCCTCCATCTTTGTTATTTAAAAAAAAAAAGAAACCTGTTGTGGTTGTTAGCTGCCATTGAGTTGGCCACAGACTCGTGGCACATTGGAGCGGATCATGGTGATTCACAGTGTTTTCACTGATTTTCAGAAGTAGATCACCAGACCTTTCTTCTGGAAGCACCTCTGAAACTTGTTCAGCATCACAGCAACACATAAGCCTCCACTGACCGACAGGTGGTGGCTGCACATGAGGGGAACGGGCCAGGAATCACACCCAGGTCTTCCACACGGAAGGCAAGAATTCTGCCACTGAACCACCATTGCCCCCTGAAGGAAAACCTAAAGGGCCACAGAGAACCTGCCAATGGACGCCTGATGCCTCTGGAGGGCGACAGCAATATTTGCAGTCCACATGTTGGTCTAGACCTTACGAAGAAGTGGAGTCTTATTTTCCCTCCCCCCTTAAACTGGGCCTTTGTGATTACTTTGGTGAGGAGAATGTGGCAGAGATGATGCTACAATCCTTCCAATGTTCCACCTGGCTTTCTATCAGAATGTTCACCCTTGGAATCCTACCACCATGTTGGGATGAAGCTGTGCCTCATGAAGAAGTTATATGTAGGTATTCTGGCCATAGCCCCAGCTAAGGTCTCAGCCTACAGCCAGCACTAAACGCCAAACATATGAGTGAACCAGCCTTCAGATGATCTCAGCACCTAGCCTCTGAGCAACCCCAGCTGACATGGAGTGGAGCAGAGATGAGCCATCCCCACCAAGCCCTGCCCAAACTTCAGATGCATGAGCGAAATGAATGCTGTCATTATTTTAAGCCACTGGGAGGAGGAGAGGAGATGAACATACAAGGCTAATCTACCAGTCACTCTAAACAAACAGTTAAAAAAAAAAAAGGCAACAAATTGAATAGCATTTGGGGTCTTAAAAGTTTGCGAGGGGTCATCTAAGATACATCTATTGGTCCCATCCCGTCCAGTGCAAAGGAGAATGAAAAAACCAAAGACACAGGGAAAATATCAGTCCAAAGGACTAATGGAACACATGAACGACAGCCTCCACCAGCCTGAACCCAGAAGAACTAGATGGTGCCCAGCTATCACCATCAACTGCTCTGACAGGGATCACAATAAAGGGTCCCAGACAGAATGGGAGAAGAATGTACAACAAAATTCAAATTCACACACACACAAAAAAAGACCACATTTACTGGTCTGACAGAGACTGGAGGAACCCCCGAGACCGTGGCCACCGGTCACCCTGCTAACTCAGAACTGGAGCTACTCCCGAAGTCCACCTTTCAGCCAAAGATTAGACAGGCCTAAAAAACAAATGGAGCCCTTGTGGCGCATTGGTTAAGAGCTCAGCTGCTAACCAAAAGGTCGGCAGTTCAAATCTACCAGCTGCTGTTTGGAAACCCTATGGGGAAGTTCTACTCTTTCCTATAGGGTCTCTGAGTTGCAATCAATTGACAGCAACGGGTTTTGGTTCACAAACCAAACCGTAACACATGTGAGAAACGTGCTTCTTAGTTCAATCAAGTATATGAGACCAAATAGACAAAACTTGTCCAAAAGCAAAGATGAGAAGGCAGGAAAGGACAGAAAAACTCGACAAATGGACATGGGAAACCTAGGGTGGAAAGGGGGAGAATGCTGACATAGTGCGGGGATTGCAACCAATGTCACAAAACAATTTGTGAATAAATTTTTGAATGAGAAACTAATTTTCACTGTAAATTTTCACCTAAAGCACAAGAAAATTAAATATATATATATTATAAACAAAAAAGCAACAAATATACATAGATTATTCCTAAATTTACAAAACTAGTAAGTTCATGAGTTTGATTTGCTTCTTCATGTCCATACTTCATTCTAAACCTTCCCTATGTTAAAAATTCTACCTCACTAAGGGAATGACAATTTTGCTTTTCCACAGGAATTGGGGTTACAATCCCAAGCAAACTGGACTGAACTTCTCGATAGTTGGAGGTTGCCCATAGATCATATTTTTTGCTGTGACCCAGATATGGAACTATAGACAACTAGGAAGATATTCTCATAACAATAAGGGATATTTTCAGCTCAGTTATATAGTCACTCTCCCTAAACTTTGTAACTTCATGTTCACGCCCTCTAAATGGAGTGTCCTCACAGCGCTGGATTATATCCCGATTGTAGGAAGACTCATTAACGACCTGGAATATGCAGATGACACAACCTTGCTTGCTGAAAGCAGAGAGGACTTGAAGCACTTACTGTTGAAGATCAAAGACTACAGCCTTCAGTATGGATTATGCCTCAACATAAAGAAAACAAAAGTCCTCATAACTGGACCAATAAGCAACATTATGATAAACAGAGAAAAGATTGAAGTTATCAAGGCTTTCATTTTACTTGGATCCATAATCAACAGCCATGGAAGTAGCAGTCAAGAAATCAGACACTGTTAGGTGAAGGGAAGGACAGCACACACTACAGGGGAAGTCAGCACAACTGGACTAAACCAAAGCTAAGAATTTACCTGAATACAATCAAACACTTTGAGGGACAGAATAGCAGGGGTTGGGGTCTGGGGACCATGCTTTCAGGGGACATCTAGGTCAATTGGCATAACAAAGCTCATTAAGACAATGTTCTGCAACCTCCTTTGGTGAGTGGCATCTGGGGTCTTAAAAGCTTGCAAGCGGCCATCTAAGATGCATCAATTGGTCCCAACCACCTGGAGTAAAGGAGAATGAAGAACGCCAAAAACACAAGGAAAGTATTACCCCAAGAGACAGAAAGGGCCACATAAACCAGAGACTTCATCGGCCTGAGACCAGAAGAACTAGATGGTGCCCAGCTACCACCAATGACCACCCTGACAGGGAACACAATACACAGTCCCTGATGCAGAAGGAGAAAGGTGGGGTGCAGAACTCAAATTCTAGGGAGAAGACCAGACTTAATGGTCTGACTGACAGTGGAGGAACCCCGGAAAGCATGGACCCTGGATTCTCTATCAGCCCAGAACTAAAACAATTTCTGAGGCCAACTCTTCAGACAGGGATTGGACTGGACTGTGAGGAGTGTGCCTCTTAGCTCAAGTAGATACAAGAGACTAAACGGGCAGCTTCTGTCCAGAGGCGAGATGGGAAGGCAGAGAGGGGTAGCAGCTGGTTGAACGGACATGGGGAATCAGGGGTGGAAAGGAGGAATGTGCCGTCACAGTACGGGCAGAGCAATTAGGGTCACATAAAAATGTATGCATACATTTTTGTATGGGAAAAAATAAAAAAAAGAACACATTTCTACCCTAAAGAAAAAGAAATCAAACACTGTATTGCATTGGGCAAATCTGCTGCAAAAGACCTCTTTAAGATCTTAAAAAGCAAAGATGTTACTTTGGGAACGAAAGTGTGCCTGACCGAAGCCTTGGTTTTTTCAATCGCCTCATATGCATTCGAAAGCTGGACAATGAAAAACAAAGACCAAAGAATTGTTGCATTTGAATTGTGATGTTGGCAAAATGTATGGACTATACCCATGGACTGCCAGAAAAATGAACACATCTATCTTGGAGAAAGTACAAAATGCTCCTTAGAAGTGAGGATGGGGAGACTTCATTTCACGTACTTTGGACATGTTATCAGGAGGGACCAGTTCCTGGAGAAGGACATCATGCTTGGTAAGATAGAGAGTCAGCAAAAAAGAGGAAGACTCTCAATGAGATGAATTGACACAGTGGCTGCAACAATGGGCTCAAGCACAGCAACGATTGTGGGGATGGTGCAGGACTGGACAATGTTTCATTCTGATGTGCATGGGGTCATTGAGTCAGAGCCAACTGGACAGCATTTAACAATGACAACTATCAAGTGGAGTTCCTGGATGGTGCAAATGGTTAACGCACTCAGCTGCTAACGGAAAGATAGGTGTTGGAGTGCACCCAGAGGCACCTCAGAAGAAAAGCCTGGTGATCTACTTCTGAAAAATCAGCCACTGAAAACCCTGTGGAGAACAGTTCTATTCTGATACACATGGGGTTGCCATGAGTCAGTATCAACTCAGTGGCAACTGGCTACTGGTAACTACCAAGTCTGATCCCAGTTTGCAAACCTTCACCCCACCCCTGCCTGGATCCCTTCAACACAACATTGAAGCTCCTCTGTTGACTGCATGATGCTATTCTGCATTCTTTTCATGCTCTTCCAATCTGGCAGGGCCACGCCTCTTGAATATATTTTAGTCCAGTTGGATTCTGAGCATCCCTCCTGTCTTTGTCTGGCTCCTATTGAGGTCATTACAACGACAGACAGAAAGCCAATCCCTGTAGCATCTTTGATACCAGCCTAACAATTAGAAACATGAAATGCCCAGGAAAGAACTGTTGAATCTCAGTTAGGTCACACTCCGGGTAAGGCGGCAAGAGGGGAAGTATATTCAGTATCTTATCCAGGCCTAGGAAAGCCTAGGAAACAACCTGGGAGGTACAGGGGACCTTAAGCCAAACGTAGCACTTGGAAGGTATGTACCCACACAGCAACTTAATCCCAGGGTGACCACAAAGGAGCAAAGTCTGAAAGCTTCCTGGTCAGAGTGAACTACAGCGGGCAGGGAAAGCCTGTGTCTCTCTGTTCCGCACCCACTTGCACGTACACAGAAGCACACAGTCCAGCAAGTGTGTGCAAAGGGCAAGGATTTACCTCATACCCGTGCCCAGAGCTTGAGGTGCAAAAACCCAGCAACCAGAACGGGGCTGTGAGCTATGCCTCCCTCGTACAGGAAGGCCGAATCAATCCATCCATACGGAGGGCAGTGGTGGCTCCAGCATTTCTGTCTAGGGAGGAATTAGGGAGGACAATCTGACTGGAAGGAGGGAGCTGGGGGACTTGTGTTTACATATCGAGTACGGGGCTTTTATTTTTTAGTGGAGATTATAGCTAACCACCGTTGCAGCCACCACTGGGCACTGCCACTGTTGGAGACTAAAGGAGCATAAAGAGGGAGTGCCCTCTGCCCCAAGACACCCTCAGGTACCAGAGGCAGGTAGGAAATAGGACTTGACGGTGGAGGTCGCTTGAGACCAGAAAAGAGTGCTCAATCCCTCCCAGAGAAACATGTCCTCCAGCCTGGTGAGACAGAGAGGTTGGCAGGTGTGGCTGGGAATTGTTTTCCAGGTAGAAAAGCTGAAAGAGAAAACCACGCTTGGGCAGGCAGTGCTTTCTAGAAGGCCCCAGGGTTTGTCACCTGCTCCTCCCATTGCTGAGTCAGCAGAGGACCTCTGTGCGCTTAATTCTGCATCTAGCAGGCTCCCTCGGCACCAGCACCAGACTTAGAATTAATCAGCCTTCTCGCTTGGAGGTTGAGAAATCAAAAGAAAGAGCGGGAGGAAAATTAGGGGAGTGATTCTTCCAGCTGCATGCACAGGGCGGTGCAACCCCGAAGAGGCTACAGCCCCAAGCCCAGAAGAATGGGCACCTGGGAAGGGAATCCAAGCTCAAATGCCAATTCTTTGACCTGCAGAAGGCTGAGCAGAGACTGCAGCTGGGGCAGGGGAGCCAGCCCCAGCCCTGCCCACTGGGTCCTTTCTGTGGGAGACGCCAGCCAGCTGCACCCAGCTCTGGTCAGGCATTATATGTGTGTTGGGGGTACAGGCGGAGTCTGGAAAGAAAGCAAGAAACAAAGGCAGTGCCCGGCTGTGTGCCAGACTCCAAGCGCTAAGGCAGGCAGTGGGATGCCACAGAGTCACCAGGACTGGAAAACCTGGATTCCAGGCTGAGCGATGTCACTTAGGCCTCATGCCTTATTATTATTATTATTATTAATAAAGAGCTATGTAACAAGACATTTGCCATTTCAACATTTTTTACATGCACATTTCAGCTCATGCCATTCTGATATAGCCATTTTGACGTGATTTCACAAAACCACACAGATGAGAGGTCTAAAGTGGCATTAAAAAATATAAATAAATAAATTAGAAATAATAAAATGGCAGCATTAAAATGGAGGGCCCACTTGTTTGTTTTCGAGCTGTGTGACCTCGGACAGAACAATCTCTCTGAGCTTCAGCCCCCTTCCTCTGTAACAGAAGGCGCTGGCTCTGCCCGACCACCAGGGCTGCAGTGGAGGCCACGTGTGAAAGTAGGAAGGATGTGGGCTCCAGGCCCGCCCAGGCGCTCACTAGCTGTGGGACGTGGGCAAGTTACTAGGGTCTCTGAGTCTCCACGTCACCATCTATTAGTAGCGTTGCTGGGAATCCAGATTTTTTTTTTTCCAATCTCATCCCAGGCTTTCATAATAGAAAATTAAATCATGTAACTTTCTTTTTAACCTTTCTAAAGACATTCGACGGTGTGGATCATAATAAAGTATGGATAACCTTATGAAGAATGGGAATTCCAGAACACTTAATTATGCTTATAAGGCACCTGTACATGTATCAGGAGATAGTCATTTCAATACAAGAGGATACTGTGCAGTTCAAAACTGGCAAATGTGTGCGGCAGGGTTGTATCCTTCACCGTACTTATGCAATCTGTATGACAAACAAATAATCCGAGAAGCTGGACTGTATGAAGAAGAACATGGCGTCAGGTTTAGGAGTCCACACTTTTGAGTTAAAAACAACTTGTATGAGGACATTAACTTTTATAGATTGTCTTAAGTCATCTATTGCTCCTATAACAGAAGTACCACAAGTGGATGCCTTTAACAAACAGAAGTTTATTCTCTCACAGTCTAGTAGGCTAGAACTCCAAATTCAGGTGTCAGCTCCAGGGGAAGGCTTTCTCTGTCGGCTCTGGAGGAAGGTCCTTCTCGTCAATCTTCCCTTGGTTGAGGAGCTTCTCCGCACAGGAACCCCAGGTCCAAAGGACGTGCTCTGCTCCCAGCACTGTTTTCTTGGTGGTATGAGGTCCCCATGTCTCTCTGTTCACTTCTGTCTTTTATATCTCAAAACAGATTGACTTAAGACACAATCTAATCTTGTAGATATATCAACATAACTGCTGCTAATCCATCTCATTAACATCATAGTGATAGGATTTACAACACAGTCATGAATTGAATTATGTCCCCCCAAAAATGTGTGTATCCATTTGGCTGGGCCATGATTCCTGGTATTGAATGATATTCCTGTATGTTGTAAATCCTGCCTCTATGATGTTCATGAGGGAGGATGGGTGGCAGTTGTGTTAGTAAGGCAGGACTCAGTCTACAAGATTGGATTGTGTGCTGAGGCAATCTCTTGAGATATAAAAGAGAGAAGTGAGCAGAGAGACAGGGGGACCTCATACCACCAAGAAAGCAGTGCCAGGAGCAGAGCGTGTCCTTTGGACCCCCAGGTCCCTGTGTGGAGAAGCTCCTAGTCCAGGGGAACACTGATGAGAAGGCCGACACAGAGAGAAAGCCTTTCCCTGGAGCTGATGCCCTGAATTTGGACTTTTAGCCTACTTTACTGTGAAGAAATAAATTTCTCTTTGTTAAAGCCATCCATGTGTGGTATTTCTGTTACAGCAGCACTAGATGACTAAGACAGACTCATAGGAAAATACATCAGATGACAAAATGGTGGAAAATCACACAATACTGGGAATCATGGCCTAACCAAGTTGACACATATTTTTGGGGGACACAATTCAATCCATGACATAGACCAACCAAAAAATGTGTGAGTATTGTGGATGTGTGTGTGGTGGATGGCACAGAGCAACTCATTAAATGGGAGCACCTATTAATTATTACTAATTAATAATTCATTGTTTTAAGTAGAACTAATGAAGCTGAAAGCAAGTTATAAAATAAAATTCCTGAATAAACCTAAGGAATGGAAGATCTCCAAGTGGGCCAGAACTGACAGGAACACTTCATAGAAAAATGGGATTTGAACTGACTTTTAAAGAAGGTGAGATATGAGCAGGTGAGTGTGGGAAAGAGCAGGACAGAGGTGTGCGCAAAGGTTAGAGGCCCCATGCTGGGGCCAGTGAGAAGACTGATCCGGCTGGAGAAGACAGTTTGGGCCACAAGGACAAGGACCAGATGTTGAGCTTCCTTGAATGCCATGCCAAAGAGTTTGGACCTTATCTTCAGGGCACTGGGGAGTCATGAATTGTTCTTAAGCAGGAGAGCATTATGATGAATATTGTAACATAGGTGGATAAATCTAGCCCACCCATGCAGGAATGATTTGGAATTAGGAGCCTAGAAGTAAGGAGCCAGCCAGAATCTATGGCTTTAACCCAGCATGAGGTGATGCGGCATGGGTGAAAGGGTGATGACAGGAAGGGAGAGAAGCAGAGCAATCCTAGAAACACCCAGTGGAAGAATCCACAGAAGTTCTTCTGGGCTCCAGACTCAATCTGACACCACTACATCTTGGCTTTTGGTATCAACAACACTGGTCTAGCTATTCGCCATCTGTGGGTGTTTTCCTGGAAAAACTTAAGAGTAGTGGCCAAGAAAATGATTCAGGGGACATATGCAGAGCTGAGATGATGAGCCCATGTTAGGAAGGATATGTGCAAATCTGAGTGTGAGGAGAAGCCAGTTTTCTGCAGAACAGGCTCAACCTTGCCCCTGTGGATTTGGGTGCCAGGCTTGGTTTGGGCATGAAGCTCCAGGACACTTGGGCCCCTCTTGCAAGTGTATAGGATGGCAGCCAGAAAGGCTCAGCAGTTCCCCACGAGGCAGCCACAGGGCACTCTCTGGCAGGGGAAGTGGGCAGCTGCTGATGCCTTGCACTGATAACTGTCTCTACACTCCCAGCAAGTGTTCTGAAGAAAGGGACCTTATTCTATTAGTCTACCAATACAACTATTGCAACACGCTTGAAGCCCACCCAATAGGTGGCGATTCCATGCTGGTATGTGTGGGAGCACAGACAGCCTGCCGAGGCCTGAATGCTGAAAACTGCAAAACATTGTTGAAAGTAATTAAAGAAGACTTAAACAAATGGAGAGACATACTGTGTTCATGGCTCAGAAGGTTTATACTGTGTTCATGGCTCAGAAGATTCGGTATTGACAAGATGTCAGCTCTCCTCAAATTGCTCCATAGAGTCAATGCAATCCCAACCAAAACCCCAAAAGGTTTTTTTTTGTAGAAATTGACAAGCTGATTCTAAAACACACATGGAATAGCCAGAACAACTTTGAAAAAGACCAAAGTTAGAGGACTAACACTACTTACTTCATTTCAAGACATATTATAAAGTTACAGCAATCAAGACAGTGTGGCACTGGTATTGCAAAATAGACAAATAGGCAAATAGACCAATGAAACAGAATAAAGTCCAGATATAGACCCACACATATATGGACAAGTGATTTTCAGCAAAAGCTCAAAGGCAAAGAAGTAACAGAGAGTAGTCTTTTCAACAAATAATGCTGGAACAACGGATAGTCACGCAAAAGAATGAAATTTGATCCATACCTTTCACTATATACAAAAACTAACTCAATCATAGAGTTAAATATAAAACCTAAAACTATACAACTTCTAGAAGAAAGCAAGAGAAAATCTTTGCAGTCTTGGATTAGACAAAGATTTCTTAGATAGGACATCAAAAGCACAATCCAAAAAAAGACAGAACTCGGTAAATTGGACTTCATCGAAATTAAGAATTCTGCTGTTTGAAAGACACTGTTAAGAGAACGAAAGACAAGCCACAGACTGGGAGAACATATTTTCAAATCATATATCGGAAAAAGGACTTATATCCAGAATATGTAATGAACTCTCAAAGCTCAGTAATAAGAAAACAAGCTACCCAATTTTAAAAAATGGGCAAAAGATTGCAATAGACACTTCTCCAAAGAAGATATACAGATGACAAGTGAAAAGATGCTCGCCATCATTAGTCACTTGGAAATGCAAACCAAAATCATGATAAAATACCACTACACACTTATTATCCCAAAACCCCAAACCCATTGCTGCCAAGTCGATTCCGACTCATAGTGACCCTACAGGACAGAGTGGAGCTGCCGCATAGGGTTTTCAAGGAGGGGCTGGTGGATTCGAACTGCTGACCTTCTGGTTAGAGGCCGAGCTCTTAACCACTGTGCCACAAGGGCTCCACTAGCCATGTATAGGATTTAGGTAATGTCGGAGAGCTAAGGAAAGACTGAAACAGTCTCAGTTTTCATAAGGGGCCCACTGTGTTCCCTTCCCTCACCCCCTGCCTGGGCTGGGACAGCTGCAGTAGGTGTGCAGGACCTCCCCCCACATTGCCTCGTCAGAGGGAGTGTGGCCACCCAGCCCTGCATGAGTTCTTGTGAAGCCCACCCAGCCTGTGAGAACCAGGCCCTTGGCAAGTCCCTGTCAGCCTCCACCTGCTGCTCTTCCACATAGCCTTGGCTTCAGCCAACTGCCCCACTTTGCCTTTCCCCAAACACATCCTCAACACACTTGCCTTTGGGACCAGGAAAACCCCTTTTCCATTCCCTCGTTCCCCCCACGCCCAGGTCTAGCTAAAACCTACCCACTCTTTGGGGTCGACTCATATATGCTCCAGTGTTCCAGGAGACCATCCTGGACTCTTCCCCGCTGGACTCAACCTTTACTTCATCTACAAGTCCCGGGGGCACCCACTGCCTGCCTCATTGTTTCACCCGGACACTTGTCTTTGGAACTGAGAAAAGGGCCCCTTTCCTTTGCATTTTTTTTTTTTTCCTTTTTTTTTTTTTTTAAATATTTTATTGTACTTCAGGTGAAGGCTTACAGAACAGATAGTTTTTCATGTAACAGTTAACACACATGCTGTTTTATGACATTGGTTAACAACCCCACAACATTTTAACCCTCTAAATACTCAACTTTTTTCTTTTTTTTTTGGTGAAAATACACATAGCCAAAGATACACCATTTCAAAAATTTTTTTTTACATACACATTTAAGTGACATTGACTACGCTCTTCTAATTATGCTGTTATTCTCACTTAAGATGAAGGCTTACAGGACAAAATAGTCTCCCATTTGACAGTTACTACAAATGTTGCCCTATGACAATGGTTAACAATCTCACAACACATCAACAATATCCTTACTCTATTTTGTGTTCCCTATCATCAGCTTCCTACTTCCTTTGCATTTTTGTATTTCTACATAGTGCCAAGCTAGAAGTAATTGCTCCATGATGTGCAGAGAAAGTGTGTGAATGAATTACCGGGGATTTAGTCTCCAGATAAGTGGATGGCATTGAAGGTTATGGAGCAGAGATGAAAGCAGACAGACTTTGCATTCATTCCTTCTTTCATCTGACAAATATTTATTGACAACTTCTGTACACTGGACACTAAGTTGCACTGTGGATTTAGAGAAATGTCCCTACCTTCAAGGACCATGTCATTATTTAGACAGGAGAGGGAAGGAGTCAGGCATGTAATCAAAGGGTTACCAAGCAATGGTAACTTGCCGTGCAAGACCGGAGTGCACTGGTGGAAGGTCTAATCGTGTCTCACTGGGTTGGGGAGGGCTTCACCAAGGAAGTAGCATTCAAACTGGGCTTTGAGGCATGCATAAGAGTTTTCCATGTATCAGGGAAAGGGTACTGCTGGCAGAGGGAACAGTGAGAGCAAAGGCCCTGAGCCCCAGAAAGGCTTGTATAGGAGACCAAAAGAAATTTCGAGCAGTGAGGACAGTAAGCATGTGGAAGGAGGCAGGGCAGTGCCAGGGAGATAGAGTAAAGGAGGAGGAAAGGGGCCTGACGCCGTCGGCAAAGGGGAGGTTTTTAAGTGAGCTAAGTCGTGGTGACTGTAGCGGTAAAGAGAGTGGAAGAGAAGTGGTTTGAAACACACCGCCACTTGGTATCCGTATTTACCTGGGTCTGCCCTGAATGCTGGGTCACTTTGCTTTGCTTTGGATTGTAGGGCCATGTGGAGCCCTGGTGGTGCAGTGGTTAAGAGTTCAGCTGCTAATACATGGCATTAACAGGATACAAACCATAACCAACAACACACAAACTCCAGAAGATAAGCTAGATAACTGGGATCTTCTAAAATCCAAACACCTATGCTCTTCAAAAGCCTTCACCAAAAGAGTAAAAGAGAGAACCTACAGACTGGGAAAAAATTTTTGGACATTACAAGTCAGACAAAGGTCTAATCTCTATAATCTACAAGAAAATTCAACACCTCTACGACAAAAAGACAAATAATCCACTTAAAAAATGGGCAAACAGACACTTCACCAAAGAAGACATTCAAGCAGCCAACAGACACGTGAGGAAATGCTCGCGATCGCTAGCCATTAGAGAAATGCAAATTAAAACCACAATGAGATACCATCTCACCCCGGCACGAATCAAAAACACTGGAAATAACAAATGTTGGAGAAGCTGCGGGGAGATTGGAACTCTTATGCAATGCTGGTGGGAATGCATAATGATACAACCATTTTGGAAAATGATATGGCACTTCCTTAGAAAGCTAGAAATAGAAATACCAGACGATCCAGCAATCCCACTCCTAGGAATATATCCTAGAGAAATAAGAGCCATCACACCAACAGACATATGCACACCCATGTTCACTGCAGCATTGTTCACAACAGCAAAAAGATGGAAACAACCTAGATGCCCATCAACAGATGAACGGATAAACAAACTATGGTACATACACACAATGGAGTATAATGCAACGATAAAGAACAATGATGACTCTGTGAAGCATCTCATAACTCTCTGAGTGAAATAAGTCAATCACAAAAGGGCCAATATTGTATGAGACCTGTACTGTAAAAACTCATGAAAAAGTTTACACATAAAAAGTAACAATCTTTGCTGGTTACAAGGGATGAGGGGGTGGGGGGAAAATACTAAATAGACAATAGGTAAATGGTAACTTTGGTGAAGGGTAAGACAGTACACAAGACTGGGGAAGCCAGCACAACTTGTACAAGGAAAGGTCATGGAAGCTCCATAGACACATCCAAACTCCCTGAGGGACTGAATTGCTGGGTGGAGGGCTGT
>NW_004443941.1:14227934-14253308 GCF_000243295.1 Trichechus manatus latirostris
AAAAAAGAAAGAGTTCAGCTGCTAACCAAAAGGTCAGCAGTTCGAATCCACCAGCCACTCCTTGGAAACCCTATGGGGCAGATCTACTCTGTCCTATAGGGCTGCTATGAGTCAGAATCTACTTGACGGCAATGGTTTGGGGTTTTGGGGGTTTGAAGCACTTAGTGATGAAGATCAAAGACCACAGCCTTCAGTGTGGACTGCACCTCAACATAAAGAAAACAAAAATCCCCACAACTGGACCAATAAACAACATCATGATAAACAGAGAAAAAAATTGAAGTTGCCAAGGATTTCATTTTGCTTGGATCCACAATCAATATCCATGGAAGCAGCAGTCAAGAAATCAGATGATGCATTGCACTGGGCAAATCTGCTGCAAGAATTTAAAGTGCTCAAAAGCAAAGATATCACTTTAAGGAGTAAGATGCGCCTGACCCAAGCCATGGTGTTTTCTGTTGCCTCATATGCACGCGAAAGCTGGACAATAAATAAGGAAGACCAAAGAAGAATAGATTCCTTCGAATTCTGGTGTTGGCAAAGAATATTGAATATACCATAGACTTCCAGAAGAATGAACAAATCTATCTTGGAAGAAGTATAGACAGAATGCTCATTAGAAGCAAGGATGGTGAGACTTCGTCTCACATACTTTGGCCATATTATCAGGATGGACCAGTCCCTGAAGAAGGACATCATGCTTGGTAAAATAGAGAGTCATCAAAACACAGGAAGACCCTCAATAAGATGGGTTGACACAGTGGCTCCAACAATGGGCTCAAACTCAGCAACGATTGTGAGGATGGCGCCAGACCGGGCAGTGTTTTGTTCTGTTGTACATAGAATAGGGTTGCTATGAGTTGGAACCGACTCGGCAGCGCCTAACAACAACAACATCGTACTCCACCACTCCCTAACGCTTTCTCTATAGCATTTATCACTATCTGATATACCATATATTTTATTACATTTATTGTATATTTTTTTCTCCTAGAACAAAAGTCCCATAAGGGCAGGGATTTCTGCCTGCTTTGTTTCCCCAGCTTCCAGAACGATGTTTGGCGCATTGTTGCTGCTGTTAGCTGCTGTCGAGCAGGCCTTCGATTCAAACAATATGTTTGAGATGTTTCCACAAACGGATATAGTGCTCACTCCTCTATGCCAAGAAATTTGGAAGACAGCTACCTGGCCAACCGACTGGAAGAGAACCATATTTACGTCCATTCCCAAGAAAGGTGATCCGATCAATGTGGAAATTATCGAACAATATCATTACTATCACACGCAAGTAAAATTATGCTGAAGATAATTCAAAAGCGGCTGCAGTAGTATATCAACAAGGAACTGCCAGAAATTCAGGCAGGATTCAGGAGAGGACGTGGAATGAGGAATATCATTGCTGATGTCATATGGATCCTGGCTGAAAGCAGAGAACACCAGAAAGATGTTTACCTGTGTTTTATTGACTATGCTAAGGCATTCGATTGTGTAGATGATAACAAATTATGGATAACATTGCAAAGAATGGGAATTTCAGAACACTAAATTGTGCTCATGAGGAACCTGTACACAGATCAAGAGGCAGTTGTTCAGACAGAACAAGGGGATACTGCGTGGTTTCAAGTCAGGAAAGGTGTGCATCAGAGTTGCATCCTTTCACCATACGTATTCAATCTGTATGCTAAGCAAATAATCCGAGAATCTGGACTATATGAAGAAGAAAGGGACATCAGGATTGGAGGAAGACTCATTAACAACCTGCGATATGCAGATGACACAACCTTGCTTGCTGAAAGTGAAGAGGACTTGAAGCACTTACTGGTGAAGATCGAAGACTACAGCCTTCAGTATAGATTACACTTCAACATAAAGAAAACAAAAATCCTCACAACTGGACCAATAAGCAACATCATAATAAATGGAGAAAAGATTGAAGTTGTCAAGGATTTTGTCTTAGGCTGGGTTCTCTAGAGAAGCAAAACCAGTAAAGCGTACAGATATATATAGAGAGAGATTTATATCAAGGTAATAGCTCACGCAGTTGTAGAGGCTGGAACGTCCCAAGTCCACAGATCAGGGTAGAGGCCTCTCCCAGTTCACGTAGCTGCAGAAGCTGGTGAACCCAAGGTCGGCAGGTTGGAGAGGAGCTCCCGCTCACAGGCTGTGAAGGTCAGTGAATTCCAAGATCAGCAGACAAGACCGCAAGATGTCTCCGGATTCATGTAGCTGCAGGGGCTGGAGAACCCAAGGTCAGCAGGTCGGGGAACCAGACTCTTGCTCGCAGGCTAAGAAGTTCGAGGAATTCCAAGATTAACAGGTAAGCTGCTAGCTCAAGTCCCACGAACCGGAGGTGAGACAACAAGAGGCAGCTGCTGGGTCTGGAACAAGCCACGAACCTTGGCAAGGGGAGCAGACAGAAGGTAACCGGCGGAAGTCAGAGAGATGAAACCGAGAGAGTGGTGAGCTGCCACAGGCCCCGCCCCCGCCAGTACCACTCGGCAGATTCCACCATGGGGGTGATCACAACGTGATAACTTCTAAAACACAGAGAATCATGGTCTCGCCAAGCTGACATACGATCTTAACCATCACAGATTTCATTTTACTTGGATCCACAATCAACACCTATGGAAGCAGCAGTCAGGAAATCAAAAGACGCATCGCATTGGGCAAATCTGCTGCAAAAGACCTCTTTAAAGTGTTGAAAAGCAAAGACGTCACCGTGAAGACTAAGGTGCGCCTGACCCAAGCCGTGGTATTTTCAATCACATCATATGAACCTCAGAAACATTATCCTGAGTGAAATAAGTCAGTTGCAAAAGGCCAGATATTCTATGAGTCCATTTATATGAAATGTCCAAAATAGGCAAGTCCATAGAGGCAGAAAGCAGATTGGTGGTTGTTTAGAGCTGCCGGGTGCGGGGGGTGGTGGTGGGGAGATGCTGGGGGGAAGATGGTGGGTGGGAAGATTGAAGGGTGAGGGCTAAAGGGTACAGGGTTTCTTCTGGGTTGATGAAGGTGTTCTAAAATGGCTGTAGGGGTGATATTGCATACATCTTTGAATACACTAAAATCTGCTGAATTGTATGCTTTAAATGGTTGAATTATATGGTATGTAAATTATTTCTCAATAAAACTGTTTAAAAAGAACACAGGTGGTGTCTCAGAGTAAGGCACAGCTCTGACTCAGAGGCTGAGTGGCGGTGGTAATCCGTTATTACCATCAGTCATCAGCAAACGCGGATTATCCAATAAGCCAGGTAAGCACAGTGTGTGAAATTTCACCACTTTGATGTGGTGAAAACCACGTGGAACTGTTCACTACAGATTAGTAAGTAGCACTAGTAAGCCGGTGCTCACCTTGCTCACTGGGGTCATCCACCCCTGTCAGGGACTGTCAATTTGAAAAGAGGCTTTGATTCTTTAGGAAGGTGCTGTGGGGTCGGGAAAGAGACAGATGCCAGCCACACCTAGAAGCAGAATCTTCGATGTGGTGAAAAAACATTGTTCACTACAGATGATCTGGTAAGCAAAGTAAGCACTGTGCTTACCTTGCCTATTGGATAACCCATCCCTGATCACCTGCACGATTAAGCCCCTACCCAGGGCCCTGAGAAAGGGGTGGCTCAGTTTCCCCAGCAGAGAAGGGGCTAAGGGCCCAGAGAGGGTTTGCTCGGGCACCCTGGTGGTGGGGGAGTGGAGGAAAGGGACCAGCAAACGGAGCGGGTTGCTCACAGCCCTGCAGTCCATGGCTGGGGCTCTGGCTGCTCCTTTGAGCTGTATTGAGCAACATGATGTCCCCCAATTGCTGTGTGATGTTAATACTTTCTATTTATACCAAACACCTCTCCTCCCAGGAGAGCGCTGTGTTTTCCCAACATTGATTCAGTAAGCCAGCCAGACTGAATTGAATTAAAATTCACAGCAGCCACTCACAACAAGCTACCCCTTTACCCTGCCTACCCGCGTCTTCTGCGCACACGGCTGTGATGCTCACAGTAAAACCAGGAAGGCAGGAACGTGAACTTTCCACACACCTGCCCCCATTTGAGGAACCTCCACTCCCACCCTTCTCCAGACCTGGGGGAGAGGGGGTTTGCCGCCCGAGGACCCTTTTATCAATGCGGAAAAGGAGGGAGCATTAAGTGGGGCACAGTCTCCCTTTCCATAAACATATCCATTTAAAACTATTAAAACTTAAATGTGAGAATTGCTAATGATGGGCTAGCAGGCACAGAAGAGAAAAATATTGAGGGCGTCCTTGGCGTCTTTTCTAATTCCTAATTTAGACAGAGGCAGACGTCTGTTTTGTCTGGGCTCCTGGTCAGCATGAGTGGAGGGCTCCCCGTTGGACAGAGAGCCCCCCGCTCATTGGAGAAGGGAGAAGGAAGGGCTGATGGGCTCTGCTAGCCCTTTCTCATTCGGACAGTTTCATCTGGCTTGGCGATGGATAGCCCTGGCCTGAGCGACGGAGTGCAGTGAAGGGCTGGGGCGGAGCCTGCAATGGTTTGATTGGATTGATGGATGGACGTCCCAGACACCCCCGCCAACCCCCCCCCCCCAGACTCATCTGCACAATCTCACCCTTTCTGTGCCTCCAGCCTGCCCTGGGGGCCAGAGGGTTAGGAATAATGCTGGGGCACTGCGGCCCACAATCCATAAATCCACCAAGCAGTGTGTCCTTTTTGGGGACACTGTGCATGCCCTGTGCCATGTCCTGTGGGGGAGACACATCCCCCGCCCTGGCTGGAGAGATGAGAGGGAGAGTACCTCCCCAGGCTGCGGGAAACCATGCGGCACAGGAGTCCTCGGGGCTGCAGCCCTGAAGAGCTTTACTCACAGCACCCAGGTGTCAGGGCTGGGAGCTGCCTGGGGGTCATGTAGTCGTTGCCCTGTCCCCACCCCCCATCCATCAGCTGCACCCCTTGCCAATGTCAGCAGCACTTAAGGGGCAGTTTCGGCCTATACCCGGTCGCAGAGAAGGCCACCTCCAAACTCTTCTCCACCCAAGGCCTTGCCTGCCCCGCCCCAGCTCCCTGTATCACCAAGGCCCCTTGGTGCTGCCTGCGGTCAAGGGCCCTCGCCTGTCAATAGCCACGGTAACCTCTGCTCCTTGAGAAAGCACCCTGGGAGGGTGCAACGGAGCCCCAGGGATCACACAAAAGCCATCCTTCACTAAGGCAATGCTCTGGCCTTTTGGAAAGTAGGGGTTAGTGAGGTAAATAGAGCACCCCTCAAACCACACGTCACCCCTCCCCCCCCGCAAAGAGAGGGTGCCCACATGTTAGCCTCTATCGTGTCTTATTTAAGAGACCCGGCCGAGAGCATTAGATGTCTTATATGGAAACTCAACGTATTTCAGGATTAAAAATCATCTCAAAACTGCATTAAGAAAGTTGTCAGTTGTATTTCTCAAATGTGTAAGATTTGAGCAATAATAATAATAATGGCAATAATAACAAAAAGCACTTTATTATAGCATCTGTAGTGTGCCAAGTACAAGTACACTCGTATATGTCAGAAAACAGATGGAACATGTGATTAAAATAAGAAAATATTCGACTGAGGCATTTTCGGGCGAGTACTTAGAATATGGAGCCCTGGTGGCGCTGGTTGAAAGCTACAGCTATTAATCAAAAGGCCAGCAGTTGGAATCCACCAGGCGCTCCTTAGAAACCCTATGGGGCAGTTCTACTCTGTCCTATAGGGTTGCTAGGAGTCGGAATCGACTCAATGGCAATGGGTTTATTTTTTTTGGGGGGGGGGGTATAAATGTCTCTATGAGTTGGAATCAACTGAACACCAAATGGTCTACTTAGTATGTGGAGGGTAGGTCCATGACTGCTGTTTTAGAGTGTGTGTGTGAGAGAAAGAGAGAGACCAAATGCTGTTCAAACCCTAAGGCTCCTAAGGAGGGGTGTCAGGGAGGCACTTGGCAGTGCTCCTGCTGGGGTGATGAACTTGGGTCTCCGGCTCAGCATTTAAACAAGGAGCTGCCTCCCCACGCAGCCCTGGGGAGCTCCGATGCCACTTAGGGCCAGTTGTGGGCAGCACATCTCATCATCCCGTCAGCTTTGTCTGCTGCAGTGGTGGCTGCTTGCAGGGCGACAGCTCCAGGAGGACCCTGTGCTCAAGATGAACGAATGCCTTTCCGGAGCCTGTGTCCAGCCACCGCCTGCCCGGCTGGTCAAGGAAACCAAGCAGAGGGCAGAGGGGCCACCGCAGGGTGGGCTGGACTGTCTGTGTGGCTCCTGCCAGCTGCAAAATCCTAAAGTTTTCTGAAGATTCAGAGAGAGAGAAAGCTTGGGAGCAGGGTAGATGGGAGGCACCCAGGCCCCGAGACTGTCGGTACGGTCATTCCACCACCCCTCTCATTTGACACTTGAGAAACAGAGTCCCAGAGAGGGGAAGGGACTTGTTTAAGGTCACACAGGGGTAGGTGGCAGATTAAGCCCAAGTGTCCTGGCACAGCTCAGCTCTCTCCGTGGTCACTTGATGGTGGGTAACTGTTATCTTGCCCACCTTAGCCCCAAAGGTCTGGGCTTATGGGGGAACAGACCCCCCGACAACCTTTACCCTACCCGAAATCAGGCCAGACCAGCCTGCGACCTCTCAGCACTGCTGACAGAGGCCTCCCAGACGAAAAGTGTGGACAGACTGACTGCCCGGACATTCCCCTCCCAGCAGCTGAAGACGAAGGCTGTTCTGGGCCATGATCATCCCTGGGTTATGCGTTGTATCATCACAGTCTCCAGCCCAGGAACGGTTCCAAACCAGTGCTGGGGGCCCTTGGGGACAGTGGAGGGCATATCCTGGGCATCTAGCCTGTCTCATTCAGTCACATGGGACAACAACAAAGGAATATGTGGGCTCAAATCCAAAAGTCCCAGGGACTCACAGGATCTCCTCAGGACCCAGCCTCTCTCTCCCTCCATCCCCTCGGCAGGTTTGGTCACTGCTGGCTACTGGCCCGTCCACTTAGACACTGTCCCTAGAGCTCAAAATCCTGTTGAACCGGAGCTTCTCTTCTCCCAGCGAGTCCATTGACAGTCCCAGGTTTGAGTCTCATTTGATCCCAGGCGGGTGGAATGCACTGCCTGGCCCGGCCTAGGTCATGGCCATCCCTGTGGCAGGGGCTGGGGTGGGCAGTGGCTGAGCTGTATAGACTCTGCCCCGCCCAGACCAGAGGGACTGAGAGTGGGGAGGAGGTCTCCCCAAAGGCAGTGGACGCCATGTGGGCAAAGCAGCAGATGTCCACTCCAGGACCACAAAGAGCGTAGCTTCTCATGCCCTTCTTCTCTTCTTCCCTCTCACCTCATGTTGAGACATTTTTGGAGGAGACAGCATGAAGGGAATGGATCTTTGTGTGAGTGGACCTGAATATACAGGTCTCGGGTTCCCTGGCACAGCCCTGATTTTCAGTCATCTGTCCCAATATCACACGCGGTCAGATCATGTGTCTCGATTTCAGATTAGAAAACGTGGTCAGGACACCTAACAGCCCCACTAACCACGTGGACCTTCCCCTAATTGCCTCCCCTCCAACCGTCTAACAGCACCTGCTATGCCAGGAAGAAGCTGAGCCTCTAGAATTGTATTTTGCTGGTAAAAAATAGATTCGGGACCAGAAGGGTAGAGCTGGTGAGAGAGAGAAAACAAGTGTCTGATCTTTTTCCTGCCCCTGCCTTCCCCAGAGTGCCAACAGTCCTTTAGGGGCTGCCATTAGATCCAGTCTCCTTTCAGGACCTCCTTCCCCAGCCCCTGTGGCCCAGCCTTCCTTCCCAGAACTCTCTGGAGCACACAGTAAGAATCACTGAGCATCCACTCTAGACTTGGTGATGGATTGACCAAGGGCTACCCCAGCCGAAGGCATCCATGCCAGAAGGCGTCCGTCCCCTGGAGTAGGGACTGGCCAGCACAGCCCCTCTGTCCATCAAGCCCTGTGCCTGGGTGAAGGACTCTGCAACCACTGGGCTCCCTCAGAAACATGTCCTGGGAAGTGAGGAGGTTGGAATGGGCAGAGCATGGGTACCAGGCCCCCCTTTGTCTAGGGCCCAAGTCGGGCAAGCACTCAACTTCAATTCAGAATCTGCTGAGTCTATGCAATGCTCTTCTTAGAGAGTCAGTGCTGACCCCCAAGCCAGGGAACTAAGGAAGCCGCAGTCTACTTCCTTGAAAATTTAATTAACCATCTCTCTGTATCTCTGCCTAAGAACAGGCCACTTTTTACTAGAGGGCAAAGGAGGTAATCTGCAGTCTCGGAGATGGAGAAGGACTCCAGCGTGCCAGGGAAAGGACAGGAGCAAACGAAGAACCACAATATCAGAGCGTGCTCTGTGGGAAGGAGGGGGCCAGATAACGAACAGGCAGCCCTCCACTCTGACCCCTTATCCCTGGCCCAGCTGGCCCGGTCACAAGCATATGAACACAGTCCATGTACACCGTTCCCTCTCTGGGGAAAAAAAATCAAACTGAAAAACAGAAAGGCTTTTATAGTTGCAAATTAACTTTCTGGGAAATCCTACTACATGCAGATTTCCTTCTGTGTGCTGAGTCATCCACCATGAATACTTCGGCAAATATTCAAATGTTTAAGTCCATTGCCTGTCCCACTTAACATGGGCTCTGTGGGCTCCATTTGTTGGAGAGGCTCTGCAGCCAGGCTGCCTGGGCTCAAATTCCAGCTCTGCCATTGCTAGTTGTGTACCCTGGGGCAAGTGACCTAATCTCTCTGTGCCTCAGTTTCCTCATCTATAAAAGGGGTACAATTAGTACCATATACCTTTGTTGCGAGGACTAAGTGCGTTCATCTAGGGCAACATAGGATCTGCTGTGAAAATGTTACCAGTACTAGTTGCCATCAAGTTGACCCCAACTCATGGTGACCCTGTGCGTCACAGTAGAACTGTGCTCCATAGGGTTTTCAGTGGCTGATTTTTTTGGAAGTAGATATCCAGGACTTTCTTCCGCAGTGCCTCTGGGTGGACTCAATTCTCCAAACTTTTGGTTGTCAACAAGCGCATTAACCATCCGCACCACCCAGGGACTCCGTGAAAATGTCAGCTTACGACAAATTACTAACATGATTTATTTACAATGTGGTTTAAATTCTCTTTGGGCAATATGAGTGGGGATCTTCTTAGTAATTCATGGGGAAATATTTGCAAAGATTTCATGGGTTTACCAGTTCCCCAATTCCATTTTTCCTATAAGGTCATTGAGTTTCTCCGCTGAGAATTCTCTGATCACAGGGTGTTTGGAAAAACTTGGGGTGGGCAAGGGTGTCACTGTAATTTCCACTTAATGGTGTGTCTCATAGGCCTCTTGGGTCAATTGTCTGAAGTGAAGTTGCTAATAGTATCTTCATTAATCAGGGCTCATCTTCATTGTTGTCTTCTGAAGTGGCCACGGTGATGTCTTCAATGCCTGTTTTCTGATGTCCGCAGGGAGGCTGAGCTGTACTCTGGAAATATAAGAGAGTAACACACACAGTCCACACACAGGGAAAGTCCGGCACCAAAGACCAGCGCTTCAGAAGAGCCCTCTTAGCCCGCTCACTTGCAGGGCAGGGCAGGTTGCTGGGCTTTCTTTCTCCATCAAGGGGATGGCCTCACCTCAGAGGGCTTCATGATAGCGAATGAGCCCATGTGTGTGAAGGGCTTGAAGAGTCATTTTAGTCACAGTCTAACTGCAGCCCTGGAGACCTTTGCCCTGATTGGTTCCTGTTTGGTTGCTAACAGTTGGGATGGATGGACATGTTAAAGATGACGCTCACCAAATCTGGATAGCTGCTTCCGTTTGGAGCTGCTACAGGAACAGGAAAAGAAGAAACAGCAAAAGAAAGAGCGAACTCCATGGATCCTGCACTATAACTGGGCGTTGCATTATAAACCAGATGTGGGCTGTGATGGGGTAAATCCTTTCATTTAAATTAAAATGGTTCCCAGTAGGGGAGGGAGTAGACAATGGGTAAAGGGTATGAGATAAAAGGAAATGTAAAAAATTTTAAAACTGTTTTATTATTCATTCATCCTTTCATTGTTTAAAAAATATTTTATTGAGATAAAATTCACCATTTTAACGATTTAAGGTGTACAATTCAGTGGGTTTTCGTACGTTCGCAGTCTTGTGCAGCCATCACCACTGTCTAAATCCGAAACATCTCCATCACCGCAAAAAGAAACCTCACACCTCCCAGTTTGCCCTTCTCCTCACCCCCTGGCAATCACTAGTCTACTTTCTATCTCTGTGAATATGCCTATTCCGAATGCTTCATATTCGTGGCATCATGCAGTACGTGGCCTTTTCTTCCATCATTTTTTTTTTAATTGTGTGTTAGACGACGGTTTATGGAGCAAATTAGTTTCTTATTAAACAATTAACATACATACTGTTTTGGGACATTGGTTGCCAATCTCACAACGTGTCAACACACTCCCCTCCTCGAGCTTGGGTCCCCCATTTCCTTTCGTTCAACTTTCCTGTCCCCCTCCTGCCTTCTTGTCCTTGCCCCTGGGCTGATATGCCCATTTAGTTTCATATACAGGGTTGAGCTACATGTATTATTGTTTGTTTTATGGGCCTGTCTAATCTTTGGTCTTTCATCATTTCTTGAGCACCCACCAGGGGCCAGGTACTGCGTGAGTGTCCGCCCTCAAGGGGTTAAGTCTAGCCAGGGAGAAGGACCTGTAACAAGAGTACCATCTTGCCTGGGTGAGCTGATGACACTTGACTGATGACACGGTTGGTGTCCTGAGAGAGGAAGTGACGCTTCTCTTGCTGTGCTGACCAGAGTTTTCCGGTAAAGAAGAGGGAAGGGCATTCCAGGAAGCGGGAACAACAAAGAAGTGGAGTCATGGCTGAGTGTGTTGGGGGGAAGGCTGAGCAGTTCCCTGGGGCTGTAGTATCAGGTGTATGTGGATGGTCAGGGAAAGCTGGGGTGTCAGGAGACAAGGCCAACGGGTAGGTTAGGTGAGAAGAGAGGAGCCTTGGAAGTTGCTGTAAGGAGATGGGTCACTCCTTTAGGCTCTGGGGAGCCAGCAGAGATAAAGAGCCAGGAAGAGGTCAGGTGCTTTAGGAAGGACACTCTGGCCTTGGAGGGTGGAGGCCAAGAGAGACTCTCAAGCAGAGTGTCAGGAGGTCTGCAACAGTCCAGGTGAGGGAAGGCTAGCACTCAAACGATGGCAGTGTCAGTGGGCTCATTTGAAGGCAGTTTCTAAGGCAGATTGGAGTTGGGTATCTGCCTAGCTGGGGAAGGTGAGAGAGGGAGGAAGTCTGGGCTCTGGATCAAGCTCCTTTTGACGCACAGTGAGATCTTAGGAGAGTCAGAAGCAGCCCATGGATTCAGTGCCCTCTGCTTAAAACAGGACAATGGCTTCCCTTTTCCCTTAGGAATTCTTACTCTACTCACAAAGCCCTGCAGGCTCCAGCCTCTGCCCGCCCAGGCTCCCCCACAGTTCTTCAGTTCTTCCTCCTGCTAAGAGGTCTTGGCACATGTTATTCCCTCTGCCTTGTGCTCTTAGGCATGCGCACACCCTCTCTCCTGGTCAGTGCCTACCCACCCCAACCCTGCCTGGGTCAAATCTCCTTGTATGCATTTTCATAGGATCATGCAGTGTTCCTTCATACCAACTGTCACAAGGTTCATTTTTCATTTACTTGTGTGGTTTTTGATTCCCCAATGGATTAGGAGACCTGTGAAGGCAGGAACCAAGTCAATCTGGGCTCTTCTCATTGTATCCAGCACCTAGCAGTGTACCTGGCATGCAGTTGGTGCCCCTTAATATTTGCTGGAAAAAGAAATGGGCAAACAACTGAAAGGTCCATCAACAGATGGATGGATAAACAAAATGTGGTATATACATAAGTGGAATATTACTCAGCTGTAAGGAAAAATGAAGTCCTGATACATGCCACCACATGTATGAACCTATAAAATATCATGCTGAGTGAAACAAGTCAGTCGTAAAAGGATGTCTTAGTTAGCTAGTGCTGCTATAACAGAAACACCACAGGTGGATGGCTTTAACAAACAGAAATGTATTTCCTCACAGTAAAGTAGGCTAGAAGTCAAAATTCAGGGTGTCAGCTCCAGGGGAAGGCTTTCTCTCTCTGTCGGCTCTGGAAGAAGGTCCTTCTCATCAATCTACCCCTGGACTAGGAGTTTCTCTGCCCAGGAACCCAGGGTCCAAAGGACTCACTCTGCTGCCGGCACTGCTTTCTCGGTGGTATGAGGTCCCTCTATCTCTCTGCTCACTTCTCTTTTTTATATCTCAAGAGAGATTGCCTCAAGACACAATCCAATCTTGTAGATTGAGTCCTACCTCACTAACACAGCTGCTGCCCTATCCTACTTCATTAACTTCGTAGAGGTAGGATTTACAACACATAGGAGAATCACATCAAATGACAAAATGGTGGACAATCACACAATACTGGAAATCATGGCCCGGCCAAATTGATACACTTATTTTTAGGGGACACAATTCAATCCATGACAAAGGACAAATACTATACGATCTCACTTATATGAAATAAGCAAATATATAGAAAACAAAGATTATTAGTGGTTGCCAGGGGTAGGAAGGAAGGGGGAGGGGGGAATTTTTGCTTAGGGGGCATTGAGTTTATATTAATAGTGGTGGAATAATTTGGAAAACGATAGTGAGACTTGTTGCACAGCTTGAAGAAGGTAATCAGTGTTATTGAATTATACATGTAGGAACTGTTGAGTTGGCATGTTTTGTTATGTCTATTTTCACCACAATTTCAAAAAAGAGAGTACTGAGAAAAGGTGGTACAGAAAGGTGGAAAAGCGTGAATTATTAAAAAACATTGAACAAATTGAGAGACTAAATTGAGAAAAAGAAGAAAGAAATGGACACACTGCCCCTCTCCCAAAAAAACGCCAAACCCATTGCCATCAAGTCAATTCCAACTCATAGTCACCCTATAAGGACAGAATAGAACTGCCCCATAGGGTTTCCAAGGAGGGGCTCATGGATTCAAACTGCCAACCTTTTTGTCAGCAGCTGAGCGCTTAACTACTGTGCCACCAGCGCTGGGGCTCTTTGAGATGTAGTTTCTATTCAGAGCCCTGGGGAGAGAGAATTCTGGTAGGTCTACCTGGGGCCTCCTCCAACCCTGCCTGGGCTTTTCTCCTGATAAACTCTGCTTACAAGGAATGCCAAGGGCAGCTACAGCTCCCAGGGTAAATCCTGCTAGTACTTTGCTGGCTAATTACTCCCGGATTGCAGTACACTTTTTATATATAACATAATGAGGGCTCATATAATGAGAAAACACCTCCCAGATTGTAATCAATATCCAAAAGTGCATTTATTCAGCACTTTTCTCCCTGTTCAACATGTTTGCCAGGTATTTGAACTTTTCCAGCAAACCTTTTAGCACCTGGTCCCTCCTATCTCCTGTTTCATTCTCCCTCATCCCTCCACCTGATAATTCTCCTCCAATTGTTTTACTACAACGGTATGCCTTGCTGAATATTTAACAGAAGGGTTTACAAACTGGGACTGAGAGGACAGGCTCCCTCCCTCTGGCTTCTGGCCTGGCTTCCTCATGAGCCCCTGGGGATAATACCATTGTCATGAATTGAACTGTGTCCCTCAAAGACACATGTATTAATCCGGCTAGGCCATGATTCCCAGTATTGTGTGATTGTCCACCATTTTGTCATCTGATGTGATTTTCCTATGTGTTGTAAATCCTGCCTCTATGATGTTAATGAGGTAAGATTAGAGGCAGTTATGTTCATGAGGCAGGACTTAATCTACAAGATTATGTTGTGTTTTAAGTCAATCTTTTTTTGAGATATAAAAGAGAGAAGTGAGCAGAGAGACAGGCGGGCCTCATACCACCAAGAAAGTAGAGCCAGGAGCACACGCCCTTTGGTCCCAAGGTTTCTGCACGGAGAAGCTCCTAGTCCAGGGAACGATTGATGACAAGCACCTTCCCCTGGAGCCAACAGAGAGAGAAAGACTTCTCCTGGAGCTGACTCCCTGAATTTGGACTTTTAGCCTACTAAACTGTGAGAGAATAAACTTCTGTTTGTTGAAGCCATCCACTTGTGGCATTTCTGTTATAGCAGCACTAGATAACTAAGACAACCATATTGCTGGTAGTATACCTGGGTGTCATGGTTTGAATTATGTCCCACAAAAAATGTGTCTGTCAATTTGGCTAGGCCATGATTCCCGGTACTGTGTGATTTTCCTGTATATTGTAAACCTGCCTCTATGATGTTAATGAGGGAGGATGGGTGGCAGTTGTGTTAGTAAGGCAGGACTGGATCTACAAGACTGGATTGTGTCCTGAGGCAATCTTTTGAGATATAAAAGACAGAAGTGAGCAGAGAGACAGGGGTACCTCATACTATCAAGAAAGCAGTGCCAGGAGCAGAGCGTGTCCTTTGGACAGGGGTCCCTGTGCCGAGAAGCTCCTAGTGTGGGGGAACACTGATGAGAAGGCCGACAGAGAGAGAAAGACTTCCCCTGGAGCTGACACCCTGAATTTGGACTTTTAGCCTACTTTAACTGTGAGGAAATAAACTTCTCTTTGTTAAAACCATCCACTTGTGGTATTTCTGTTATAGCAGCACTAGATAACTAAGACACTGGGAGAGCCTAAATCTAGGTTCCTAGGCTTCCAATGTTCTGCTGCTATCTATAAGGTTGTCACTGGTTTGCGAAGAATGGGAATTCCAGAACACTTAATTGTGCTCATGAGGAACCTGTACGTACACCAAGAGAAAGTCGTTCAAATAGAACAAGGGGACACTGCGTGGTTCAAAATCAGAAAAAGTGTGCATCAGGGTTGTACCCTTTCCCCATTCTTATTCAGTCTGCATGCTGAGCAAATAATCTGAGAAGCTGGACTATATGAAGAAGAACGTGACATCAGGATTGGAGGAAGATTCATTAACAACTTTCAATGTGCCGTTGACACAACCTTGATTGCTCAAAGTGAAGACGACTTGAAGCACTTACTGATGAAGATCAAAGATTACAGCCTTCAATATGGATTACACTTCAACATAAAGAAAAGAAAAATCTTCACAACTAGATCAATAAGCAACTTCATGATAAATGGAGAAAATATTGAAGTTGTCAAGGATTTCATTTTACTTGGATCCGCAATCAGCACCCATGGAAGCAGCAGTCAAGAAATCAGACAACATATTGTGTTGGGCAAATCTGCTCCAAAAGACCTCTTTAAAGTGTTAAAAAGCAAGGATGTCATTTTGAGGACTAAGGTGTGCCTGACCCAAGCCATGGTATTTTCAATCACCTGATATGCATGTGAAAGCTGGCCAATGAATAAGGAAGCCTGAAGAAGAATTGATGCCTTTGAATTATGGTGTTGGCGAAGAATATTGAATATATCATGACTGCCAGAAAAATGAATAAATCTGTCTTAGAAGACATATGGAGCCCTGGTGGTGCAGTGGTTAAGAGCTCAGCTGCTAACCAAAAAAGGTCAGCAGTTTGAATCCACCAGCCAGTCTTTGGAAACCCTACGAAGCAGGTCTACTCTGTCCTATAGGGTTGCTATGAGTCAGAATCAACTCAACGGCAATGGGTACTTTGGAAGAAACACAGCCAGAATGCTCTTTAGATATGAGGATGGAGAGACTTTGTCGCATGTACTTTGGATGTGTTATCAGGAGGGACTAGTCCCTGGAGAAGGCTATCATGCTTGGTAAATTAGAGGGTCAGTGAAGAAGAGGAAGATCCTCTACAAGATGGATTGACACAGTGGCTGCAATAATGGCCTCAAACATAGCACCAATTGTGAGAACGGCACAGGACCAGGCAGCGTATCATTCTGTTGTCTGTAGGGTCACTGTGAGTAGGAACTGACCAGATGGCACCTAACAACGACAACAACAGGCTTCCAAGCACCGCCTGACAGCAGTCTAGGAGGATTTGCGGTAGAAACCGAATTTTCTTCAAACTCTGAAGAGATGTCTCTTAAGAGTCACTCATAGGAAAGCTTTTTAGTGATACCACCTCTTTGCCCATGGAGCTGAGGACTTTGCTGTCCCAATTCCTGGAGACAATTACAGTTCTGCAGCAAGGAGGGGGATATATGTTGGTGGATCTGGCACAAACAATAATAAATAGGTGACAAGAAGAAAGGGAAAGCTGAGGGTCATTGGCCAAGGATCTACTTCATTGAGAAGCTAAGCGAAATCATTTGTATTAGTTTCCTAAAGCTACTGCGCCAAATGGCCACAAAGTGATCACGGACGACTGGCACCTCTGTGCCGGATGAGTCACCTAAGCAGGTGGTGAGGTGATGAATAAGCCCAGTTGACTGCTCCATGATTGCATCAACTCAGTTTTCTGCCTCTTACTCACACAGCAAGTGCTGTGGAGTGATGACATGTATTCTATTAAAATAAAATCAAGAGAGGTTTATTGGAAGCAAAGGCAACTTGAGCTGGGGAGGCACTGAATCCCATAATGTGAAATCCAACACACTCCAAGGAGTTCCAGGTATCCAGGCAATATTTATATTGTTAAACCAGGGACTAACAGTATTCTAGTTGGCTTACTAGTGATTTGTAAAAGTCAAAGGTGGGATAACAGAAGCAGGGGTTTGACAGTGATTGGTGAACACAACATATGTGTGTTTACATGATTGGTTTAAAGAGTCTTTGTTGACTAGTTACTGCGTGGTGATATGTATGCTTTTTTTGATTAGTTACTGCATGGTGACTATAGACATAGTTACAAAACGATTACAGGACCCTCTCTTTTGCTAACATAGCTTTCTTGCACAGTGCGGTTCCCAGGAGTGGCTTGCATAGCTTGGTTCCAAAGAAAACATCTCCTTAGACACCAGATTAAGTTTGTTTCAAGGTTACAAATTAACAAAAGCAGTAAATTATTGATCCCAAGTCTGGGCTAGCAGTCCTCACGATCAAGTACCCCAAAATTCAGGACTTTCACACAAGTGAGTGGCAAAGCTGGCCCTAGAGCTCCTTTTCCCTTTCACCATTCTTCACAACATGGGAATTACTGCCGAGTGTTTTCGGACTCTGACCCTGTAAGGCCCACCTTGACTGATCTGATGGCCCAAGTCCAGCTTCCATTATCACCAGGGTGCCGGAGGCTCACCAGGGAAGTTTGTCAAACACGCAACATCCCCCACCCAATCCCTCGATATTGGGGATTCTGCAGGATTCTGCCCTGGTCTCTGAATATTGAGTAAGAGCCCCAGGGAACAGGGACGCAGGAGGGCCAGAGACCACATGGAGGTAGATGACAGTCCACCTTAGGTCCAGCCAGTCTAGTGCAGGTGTGGGTTGATGGAGATCACAAATGTGCTGCAGGGCTAAGTACCTCTGACATCCCTTCTGGAATTTAACTTCTTATCTGCAATTTCAACTGCCCCCAACATCATTCCCACACCCCTCCCATCCCTATCCTCAAAATAAAGGCATTTTCTAATGAGTCAGAATCCCCTAATAGTAGCGCCTAACACAAAGTAACCAGGAGCCAGTTGCCATCAAGTTGATGCTGACTCCTGGTGACCCTCTGTGTGTCAGAATAGAACTGTCATAGGGTTTTCAATGGTTAATTTTTTGAAATAGATCGCCGGGTCTTTCTTTTGAGGCATCTCTGGGTAGACTCGAACCTCCAACCTTTTGGTTAGCAGCTGAGGGCATTAACCATTTGCACCACTCAGAGATTCCTGACACAAAGTAGAGATTTGGAAATATTTTTTGTATAGGTAGAAGGTAGGAAGGCAGGAAGGAAGGCTGACCACATTCACATGCTCAGCTATGGAGAAGACCTAACCACAAGGAACACTCCTTCCTTCCCCCAGAAGCTCCGTTGGCTTATATAATACCTGGAAAGGGGTGCCCAAGACACTTGTCCCCTCCTCGTCCCCACACCTAACTCCACCAATCCTACCTCTTCAGATACCACCCACACTCCCACACCCCGCCTGCAACCTCCCCACCCACAAGGCTCAGCTCTGGGCTATTAGCAAGGGAAATGGTAGCCCCTGTTTCCCTCTCGTTTTTAAGCTGAGCGCGATGTTCTGTGCTATGATCCACTTTCAGCATGGGAGTTTTAATTAAATGTCTAATGAACAAATCTCTTGTCTTTGCATGTATTTCACAACCCACAGCCAAGTTAATCATACGAAGAATGGCTTGTTTATGAGAATAATTGCTTCCATAAACTCTGTCCGCTCTCCAGTGCCACCTTCCAGTCCTTTCTGCCCCTGGGCTCACCCCCTTTTTAAAAGTTGCTCTGCTAAAACAAATGCTCTAACTCTCTCAAAAGACCAGTTCACTATGCTTAGACCTCGGACTCATTATCAGCTGTGGCAACCCCAAAGCGTCTCTCTCCTTGTGCCCTCCTCCCCTGCTTTGTTTTTGCTCTTGGTTTTGGAAGCCTAGTGTTTTTGAATTAGAAAAGTTGCTGACCTTTCAGCTTTACCAATTGTAGGAACATGGAGGAATCAGGTTGGGGGGGCCCACAGGAAAGCCAACCATGAGACCACAAGGTACAAGAAACGCGAGGATAGAGGGGTGATTGGGGGATGAGAGGGAAGAATTGAGGCACACGAAGGAGGCAGGTCTGTTGATTGTCTCACAGTTGAAGGTCTCAATCCCTATCTCAGACTGATTTCAAGCAGGGTTTTTTTTAGTATTCAGAATATCGTACCACTTAGGCTTAGGTTCAGTTATTAATAGAAGGGACAGGGCAACAGTGAGATAAGTACATAAAGATTAATCCTCTCCTATAAAAGGAATCTAGAGATAGGCAGTCCGTTGTTACGCAAGACTATTTCATATTCTTGGATTTCTACGTTACACGTACATTCTAGGAAACATGTCTGGGGAAGGAGAAATGGTGAAAGGGCAAAAGGGCATCCCTCCCTGTGCAATTATGTGGTTCTCTTTAAGCAGGCTTCCTGGAAATTCCACCTAATGTTTTGCTAAAACTTAAAAAATCCAGGCTCACCTAGCTGCAGGAGAGACTGGAAAAGGTAGTAGGTGTTCAGCAAATATTTTTATTTGAAATATTATTAAAATCAAAATAATTTTAAAGTATAATTTTAGTAAAATAAAAAATGTGTGTGTATGAGTGCGTGTTTAGATAGATGTAGGTAGGTAGGTAGGTAGGTAGGCAGATAGATGATAGATAGGCAAAGAGATGATAGAGAGAGAGAGAGATGATAGATAGATAGATAGATAGATAGATAGCTTGCTTGCTCCAGCCAGGATAGTCATTAAAAAGATTGATGAGAGTAATTCTTTCTAGATTATAAGATAGGGTTTTGAGTAATTTTTATTTTCTTCTTTTCTGAATTTTTTAATTATTTTAAGTTAAAAAAAAAAAAAAAACCAAACCCATTGCCGTCAAATCAATTCCGACTCATAGTGACCCTATATGACAGAGTAGAACTGCCCCATAGGGTTTCCAAGGAGCACCTGGTAAATTCAAACTGCTGACCTCTTGGTTAGCAGCCGAGCTCTTAACCACTACACCACCAGGGTTTCCTCTAAGTTATTACATCTAACTTACATAGTCTTTAAAAAGTTATATCAAAATCCATTTGGGACAAAACAATACATGTATGGCCTTACCTTCAGAACAACAACAACAAAAATGTAGATCTGATTTTAAAATAAGAGTTGAAATAGACATTTAAAACTCACTTCTTAATGAAGAGTGATTGGAAGGGAGGACTTCACGGAGATGTTTTGGCAGGAAACTCACAGCTCTCTGGACTGGAGGATTGGGAGGCAAGGAGTGGACCCAGTGGGCTCAAGGCTCCTCCTCATCCTGGGATCCTGGTCTTCCTTTACAAGCTCCTTGTAAGTAGACAGGCGTCAGCGGCTTCATTAATCCTCAAGCATTATGGTGACATGAAGATGACAAAGTGCATTCTTCACAAAGTCAGATGTGGAAACTGGAGCCCAGAGGGTGAACATCAGAGACCTTGGCTCCACACCCAGTGTGTTCCTCATTTGCCCTCCTTTTCCTCTGCAGATACAGCCAATGCCCCTCAGTGTGGTGGTGTATACAGGGAAATCAAAAGTTCACCATGAAATTAGCTTCATCAAGTCCATGTTCACCTGCATTAAATATCTCGCTCTCACTATGGAAGGAAAATAGTCACTTTTGAGGTTTAGGAGGTCATCTATTGCATGCCCTTGGATGCGTCCACCATCAACAGCCATGGAAGCAGCAGTCAAAAAATCAAACAACGTTTTGCATTGGGCAAATCTGCTGCAAAAGACCTCTTTAAAGTTTTGAAAAGCAAAGATGTCACTTTGAGGACTAAGGTGCACTTGACCCAAGCCATAGTATTTTCAATCGCCTCATATGCATGTGAAAGCTGGACAATGAATAAAGAAGACCGGAGAAGAACTGATGCCTTTGAATCATGATGTTGGCGAAGAATATTGAATATTACTATGGGCTGCCAGAAGAACGAACAAGTAAGCCTGTCCTGGAAAAAGCACAGCCAGGGTGCCCCTTGGAAGCGAGGATGGTGAGTCTTCGTCTCACATACTTTGGACACATTATCAGGAGGGACCAGTCCCTGGAGAAAGACATTATGCTTGGTGTAAAAATGGTGTGGTGGAGGCTTCACAAGGGGAAACGAGAATCAAGAGCCACAGCCCACGGCTGATTCCTATGAGGCGGAGGTCAGTCATGCCTCCTCTCTCCACAATCTTTACCAATTCTGACACCAACCATCCCTCTCACGGCACTCTCTACTTCTTTGCGATAGCCACACAGAACTCACAGACAAGACTCATGATTATGGGGTTTACTAGGGAAGTAACAGGTTACAATTCAGGTTCAGGAAGGCTCAGGGTACAGCTCTTCCATCAGCACAGCCTCTTCTCAGCTGTGCACACAGGCATGCTTCTCTCTGGCCTCTCAGCCTCTACCCTGCTCTGGCAAGTGTTACAAAGCTCTTTTAGCTCTGCCAATAAATGTCCAGAGTCACCCTACTCCGCCAGTAAGCCTTGGCCCGAAGGTGCTCAGCTCTAACTCCGTGGGTCAGCAAACCTAGCTCTACCAAGTGCCCGGAGGCACCTTACTCTGCCAGTAAGCCTCCTGCTAAAAGGCACTCTGCTTTCTCACTCGGTGGGCCAGGAAGCCCACTACGCCATCTCCTGCTGATCTCTTCTGCCGCTGTTTCTCTGCCATTCATTGTCACTCACTGTCTTCATTGTTACAGCTCTCTCTCTCTGTCTCCTGGTTTCAGGAGCTTCTCAGTGCAGGGATCCAGGTCCAAAGGACACGCTCCGCCCTTGGCTTTTCTTCCTTGGTGGCAGTGAGATCCTCCCCTCCCATCTCTGGGATGGCTCATTTTAAGCCTAGCGGGATGGCAAAACTGACCGATACCTTTGTTAAGGTTCCATAGGCCTTATTTGCATGTCCCACTCCCACCCAGGTGCCATGAACTTTATTTGCGTTATTAGCAAGCTATCCAATCCCTTGGTGGGCCACAATTACCTTATTTGTATAGTCCCACCCAGTCACTTGGGTGGAAGTTATAAGACCATGGTGAGAAAGGCCGTATAAAACATCCATCGCACCACCCTTGGTAAGGTAGAGCACCAGCGAAAAAGAGGAAGACCCTTAACGAGATAGACTGACAACAGTGGCCGCAACAAAGGGCTCCAACACAGCAGCGATTGTGAGGATGGTACAGGACCGGGCAGCGTTTCCTTTCGTTGTACACACGGCGACTATGAGTGAGAACCGACTCGACAGCATCGAACAACAACAGTCTTCCTGCCATTGTGTTTTTGTTTATAAAAGACAGAAATACACACAGAGAGAAACAGAGAGAAAGGCAGAGAGAGGCTGCACCTGCTCGGGTATCTTGTCTGAAGTTCTTCAGTGCACAGTGGGATGAAATGATCTTGTCATCACTTTGAAGTAATGACATCAAAGTGATTGGATCAAAATATCCTACACAGGAACAGTTTTTTTGGGGAAAAAAATCTAACCTGAGTTGATCTGTATGTTTGAAAAACTGGAGAGGAGAAGAAAGACGGTGGTGTTCCAGAAGGAGCCACGGCACAAGCAAAGGCCTGGCGATTGGGTTACGTATGGGGCACCTGGGGGACAAGTAGGAGGTGGTAGAAAGTGATGCTGGAAGGATCTGTTGGCAATCACATTGAGGGCTTTGAATGGCAGCCTCAAGACTAAATTTTTAAGATTAAAATTGGGTAATTTAGAGGGAGCCATTGGAAACTAGGGGAGTTAGTCATATGATCAGATCAGATGGCCATCATGATCCACAGCAAGGACGGGCAGGTGCAGGCAGGGTGGACCTAAGTGGGCTTACGTCTGAGACAACAAACCCCCATCCTTAGGAAGCTGTTGCTGCAAGTCAGGGCTAAGGTAAAGGCTTTGAAGATAGCCCGCTGGAAGATGGTGACTTAAATATTGACTCAGTGGGCAACAGCTGCATTCATCATGCGGCTGGTTCCCCAAAGGACCCGCACTGATGTGTAGGGAACTCATCATTTCCCTATTACATAAATTGATTTGGTCATTCAGAGTCGAGATTGATGCCAAGGGTTTGCTGCTAATCAAGCTAGAATAACAAGCTGGAGGACAAGGCAGGTCCTCTGCCAACTGGGCAAGGAGCTGGTCCAGAGGCACAGAACATTGCAGCGGAGCACCCTGTCCCTACCCTCGGAGTCTGGGCAAAGACAGCCGCCGAGAGGCCTGGTAATGCCCTTCAGCTGCATCTGGAGGCTCCAGGGCTAACTCCTGGACTGATACTTCTCAGGGCTTCTGCCAGGGCTACCCAGCCAGGTGGAATCTAGCCCACAGCTGGACTGTCCTCACTGCCTGCAGGAGCTTGTGGGGATAGAACTGCTGGAGGAAGGGAGCCTCGGAGACACCCGAGGAGACCCCAGAGGAGGCCAAGATGTGGAGGGTAAGCAGCTGAGGTGTATTGTGACAATGGTGATGATAGTCTACAATGACAACACTTCTCGTTTGTATAAGGCTCCAGAAAGCGGAGGAGGGGGCTCAGCTTTCTCAGTGGATGAGATGTTCTCCCTCCGACACAAAAGTCCCCCTGCCCGGTTCTAAGATCACTGCAAAACTAGTCACGTGCTATCCAGTGTCAGGAAATTCTGCCTCTGGCGGTGGTGGGGTCTTTCCCTATCTATCCCCTCCCTAATACAGAGGGGGCTGCAGTTGGCCCCACCTGTAAACTGTAGCACGTTTCTAGAAAGACTCACGTTTCCCATGCACCCTGATGTGGGAGAAACAACGTCCCAAGTCAGATGCCTCGTGGCTTTCCGGCAGCTCTCTGCACCCCTTACCCTTACACCCCAGTTTCGGCGTCGGGGCGCAGCGTCGGAGGGTTCTAGTATAGAGGCTGTGAAATGCTTAGTGAGTGACAGAGGCTCGTCCAGGGACCACTTTTGGAGCCTGACGCTGCTGCCATCACTTTGAGTCGACCTTAGCTTAGAGTTTTCCGTTGTTGGAGGCTAGGCAGCCCCGTATGGGGGGGGGGGGCGCGGCTTTGCATTTTGTGACAGTTGGCCTACCTGCGGTATCTAAGCACAGTCACCATCACTATCTGCTCTCTGTCATCTGTATCTTCCCATCTTCATCACCAGGGCCCCCCTTCCAGCAACTCTGACTGCCCAAAGAGGACGGTTTCCGGTCGGTGCCCAGGGCGCTCCTCAACACAGAACTTTGTGGCTCTGGCCCAGCCGGCTTGCTCCGGGCGGAGAAGCGCCAGCGGCACAGCGCGGCTAGGCGGGAGGACAACGATTTTCCCCCGGCGTTCCCGAGCCCCCTCCCTGCGGGCCTCCGGGGAGTCGCCCACTGGGCTACCCTCACATCTCCTCTACCCCAACCCTACCGCAACGAGGGCCGTATGCAGGCTCCCCCATCCAGGGCTGGCGGGGAACTGGGGTGGCGGGCCTGGGCGCTTTCTCGCCCGCGGGCACCTGGGTCTCCCACTCCTGCTTGACTCCTCCCCCGTCTCTATTCCGCAGCGTCCCCGCCCTGGCAGCTCGCGGCTTCAACGGCCGTACCAGCCTCGGGTTGGGGGGACACGTGGGAGGTAGAAAAGGAAATGGAGGACTCGGGGAGCACGCAGCAGCGGGGTGACCTGCCTCACCCCGCGCCGGGGGCCCCCGCAGCCCTAGCGCCGCCCGCCCCCGGGCTGCGGCACCGACGCGCTGTCCGCGGTGCTGACGCCGGCCGCCCGTTCGGAAGGGGGAGGAGACGCCCTCGTTCCAGGGTCGCCCCGAGCCGAGGGACTCCCTCCCATTCCCAAGCGGGATCAGTTTCCCAAAGGAATCCTCCTAATCCTGACGCTGCGGTTGTATCCAAGGCGAACGAGCGAGCAAGAGGGAACTTCGACTTCGGACTGGGTCTCGAGAGGTCCCGGTGTCTCCGGGTACGCGCCGTGCGGCCCCCGGCCCCTAAGACCGCAGGGCACCATCAAGTTGAGCAAAGTTTGACGGCGTCTTGGAAATAAAGATGGGATTACAAAGCCGACGCGCAGACTGGTGCCCGAAAGGGGTTCCCCGGCGAGGTGGTAGCCAGCACTGCAGCCCGGACACCTGCTCCGGTCCCCTGTATTAGTGCCGCCAGAGCGACCGGGAGGCGTCGCAGCAGCCCAACTCGCCGCCCCCTCCCTGCTTTCCTTACTCACCCCCCCCCCCAACACCCCGCCCCAGGCGCCGGTGACTCCGCCTCTCGGTGCCGGGCTGCTCTCCGACTGGAGCTGGGAAAGGAGCGCTTCCCCGGACTCGGCTCGGCTCTGAGGCTCGGAAGCCGACGCCGCCAGCTCAGCCCCGGGGGCGGGAGCAGGACGGCCCGCGCAGCCTGCCCCAAGGAGCCGCGGAGCCGAGAGCGCCTCACGGGACGCCCCCAGGGGCTCTCTCCCCACCCTGCTGCCGCGTCCCAGTCCTAGGCGCCCGGGCTCCGCGGCCCGCCCCGCCCGCAGCCCGCGGCCTGTCTGGAGA
Organism: Trichechus manatus latirostris; assembly: GCF_000243295.1. Classification (NCBI taxonomy): domain Eukaryota; kingdom Metazoa; phylum Chordata; class Mammalia; order Sirenia; family Trichechidae; genus Trichechus; species Trichechus manatus. The sequence continues at coordinate 14,252,950 of NW_004443941.1, forward strand.
GGAGTATGAGGCCCGGGGCCCCGCGGACGCCGGCCACAGGGCGGCAGGGGCCTAGCTGCGAAGCCCCGCGCCCGAGGGCGGCGGGTGAGGAGCCGCGGGAGTCGGCGAGGCGTCGGGGCGCGGAGAGGAACGCCCCAGCCCGGACGCCCGCAGGCCTGCCGGACCCGAGTGCAGCCTGAGCACCGGGGAGGAGGCGGGGGTGCCCCACCGTCCGGGCTCTGGGGGAGGCGGCGAGGGGCTCCGCGGCGGCCCCCGACCCCTGGCTACCATCCTCACACTCCTGCTCCCGCGGGGGGGGATGTCGCCGCCCGGGCCCAGAGCGCCGCCCCGGCCCCGGGGCTGAGCTCCGGACCATGTCC
>NW_004443941.1:14253408-14279604 GCF_000243295.1 Trichechus manatus latirostris
CCGCCTGCCGCGCCCCGCCTGCTGCTGCTGCTGCTGCCGCCGCTCGCACCTCAACGAGGACACGGGCCGCTTCGTGCTGCTGGCGGCGCTCATCGGCCTCTACCTGGTGGCGGGAGCCACAGTCTTCTCGGCGCTCGAGAGCCCCGGCGAGGCGGAGGCGCGGGCGCGCTGGGGCGCCACGCTGCGCAACTTCAGCGCGGCGCACGGCGTGGCGGAGCCGGAGCTGCGCGCCTTCCTCCGGCACTACGAGGCCGCGCTGGCCGCTGGCGTCCGCGCCGACGCGCTGCGCCCGCGCTGGGACTTCCCGGGCGCATTCTACTTCGTGGGCACTGTGGTGTCGACCATAGGTGAGCGGCGCGCCCCTTGCGCGTCTTCCGTCTCCGCGCTTTTCACTTGCCGTCCCTTCCCCTGCTCAGTGGCGGGGTCAGCAGCCCTCGGACCTCTTCCTACCGTTGCCTACTTTTGTCTCAAGCTCTCTTCTCTGCCCTCCTCCCTCCTCCTGCTCCTTCTCTCTCTTTCCTGGCTTTCAGCGCGGGAGGTGGCTGGAAAGGCCCATCTCTGGCGCGCCCCCAGCGGTGACTCACCTGGCGGTGTAGTCTCGTGGGGAGAGCCCTCACCCCGGCGCGGGGCCGACCCGGGGCCGCCCGCGCTCCAGCACTTGCGCCAGCTCGGTGACCTAACCTGAGCCTCAGTGTTCTCTGTAAGACAACGTGTGAGAATATGCAGCAAGGGCCTGCTGGTTTCTTCCTACTCCCTCCCCACCCTGCCCCCGCCCCGCCTCAGTTTCCTCACTCGGACGATTTCGGAGGCTCGCTCTTCCTCCACTCTCGCCATTTTTCTCCCTTTCTCTCCCTTTCCCTCTTTATTCTTCCCCCCCCCCGCGTTTGCCCCTCGGCGTCCTCTAGCCTTTTGATCCTGGGAAGGACTAGCCCTTTCCCCAGAATCCCTCTCCTTAGATCTCCTTTTCACCCGCTTCGCTTGCAATCCACATCCCACTCCTACCCCCAAAGTCCGTTAGACGTCGGCTGGCCGGGACTTGAGCCGCTGCTGTTCCGCACGTCCCTTGGTTTTCAGCCTCCTCGCTCCCGGCCCCACTCCAGATTCTTCACCTCTTGCCTTTCCTTTGTCCCTCTCCCTCATTTCCAACCCACAGTGGCACCAAGGAGTGGCTTGGAGGGGTTACAGTCCCTCTATATTTTCCATCACCCCTTCTCCCCATTTCTGTTATAAACCCTTCATGTTTCCTCAACCTTACAAAAAGGAGTATTTGTATTTGTAAATACTCCTTCGGGTCCCCCAAACCCCAAAAAGCAAACCCGTTGCCGTCCAGTCGATTCTGACTCGTAGTGACCCTATAGGACAGAGTCGAACTGCCCCATAGAGTTTCCAAGGAGCGCCTGGTGGATTTGAAATGCCAACCTTTTGGTTAGCCGCGGTAGCTCTTAACTGTTAGGCCACCAGGCTTTCCTCAGTCCCCCACTCCTCCCTTTTCCGCCAGATTTCTGCCTCTGGGCCCCTCCTGCAGAGAGATTCCAAAGTTGCCGGTCTCCTCACCCCACCTCTTCCCTCCTCTTTCTTCCCCTTCTCTCTCTCTGTCTCTCTCTTGCCCACTTCCCCACACCCCACCTTTCCCTGGGCCCTGGGAGTCATGTGAAACGCAGCCCCCTCCGCGGTTACTCACCTGTATGGGGTGTAGAAGAAGTACAACGTTTTCACTTTGGCGAGACTCTGCGTATGTCCCACCAGCTCCTGCTCGAGTCCCAGGGTGGGAGAAGGTGCTTGGCTGGTGGCACCTCTGGTCCCCTCAAGGCACTGTCTCTTGGTGGTGCAGTTTTGGAGGAGAGGGCTGGGTTTGCTGGCTGAGAAGTGAGGGATTTCATAGACACCCCCTCGACGTGGGGGTTCTAGGGTGCTTTCGTATGCCAGCTCAGAGACAGAGGCCTGGACCAACTGACCTGTGTAAGCTACTGCCGCTGACTGTTTGGAGGCAGAGAGAAATGCTGCATCTGGGTGCAGGGTCTGAGCAGCTAGAGATGCCTCTCTGGGTGTAGATGTATAGTCTGGAAAGCGCTTCCTTTCCTTCAGTGATTTTTCATGTGTCATGCTTGGTCTGATTATTTTAAATAGAAAAGGCAAATATGGCACAAGTCCAAGGCACACAGAAATTGGATAAAAATACCCTTTAAAAACTATACCAAGTTGTTACGGTAATTAAAGATATAAAATGACCCCCCTCCAAAAAAATCCCCTTTTAAGAGCTGCATCAAGCTGCTATAGCAACTACAGCATTTTTTTTTTAAGTGCTTTAAAAGTACTGAGAATGCTTAGTTCTGGAGGATGACATCATGCATTCATAGCTCGTTATTGATCTGTGCTCTTTGTCTTGTCCACACAGCCTCTTTCTTTCTCCCACCTAGAGGCACACCTGTGCACACACTGGGTGCTCACAGCATTTTGCTCCAGGGACAGGTGCTGGCTTCCGAAAGGAACCCACAGGCTAAAGGGGAAGCTGTTGGCAGTGTCCTCTTCCCCTACAGGCTATGAGTCCATCCCACAGAGCTCCATTCCAGTGACCTGTGGTCTCTGTGCCTCTCACCCAAGCTCCCATCAATCCTTGGTTCATTGTACTTTGGAGGCAGTGATTCCAAACTCAGCCGCGGATTCTAAAGCTTCCCCCAGCTCTTTGCACAAAATCAAGTCAGCATGTTGGCAAATTTTTCCATGGCCCAGCCTTTAATCTACTGGCAGGATTGGCTGTTCTTTAGTCAGGCAGCAAGGAACTATATTCTCTTCCTTGATTTGTGTTTTTGGATGTAGGCAAGCAGTGTAGGAGGGCCACGCTGAAGCGTGTGGCTGTGTTACCAATGACCCAGCACACTGCTTCCAAAATCTGCTGCAGGGAGACATCCATCTCTGACGGGAGCAGCGCTCACGGACCCAGAGCAGCCTGTGGACAGCCCCGGGTTGAACTGGCCCTTTGTAGGGGTGCCAAGACAGCCACATGAGTAGCAGGGTCTCTGCTAGTTACCTGGTCTTGGGCAGTGGTTCAAATTGATCGCCTGTCAGTCAAATAAGTTCTGCTGAATCCTCAAATAGCGTGATTGTCATTTTAGCCTTCTCTTTGCAAAACGCACTTGGATGAGATTGAAGTAGCGACCTATATGTGTCAGTTTCTCTTCTGCTTACATGATTCGTTTCCCTTAAATGCCCTTAGTCTTCAGATACAATTATTGTTACTGATGCTTTATGAATTCAGCAGCTCAGGGAATGAAAGCTCCATCCAAAATGGACAGACAGGACTCTCCCCTTGCCAGCTCATCCAGAGAAGAGGAAAATGAGCACGTATTCCATTTTATTTGATTGGTGAGGGCAACACATTGTATACGGTTCATGCAACAGTGTGGAATTCAGGGGACCAAAATGATTTGGTTCAGCTACCTATAGGGCCCAGTCAAAAAGGAAATTTCTTTTGCGTGTTGTGCAATTAACCAGTTGCTATCAGGTCAGTTCTGACTCATGGTGACCCCATGTGTGTCAGAGTAAAACTGTGCTCCATAGGGTTTTCAATGGCTGACTTTTCAGAAGTAGACTGCCAGGCCTTTGTGTTGTGTAGACCCGGCTAAGTGATTCATATAGATTTTAGTATAGAAAACCCTTCTTTCATTCATTCTATAAATACATTGTGTGTGTCAGACCTGTGCTATTACGTTGAAATGTAAAAGCTTACTCTACATGGCAAAGGTTAAAGCATATTTCAGCATAGGTGCTGGAGCTCAGCGGTTATAGGTGACATATCTTCATCATCCTCACTAACGGTGGTTAGAACAAGAAAGGACCTTTGGTCTAATCCCGCGTGGCCCCGAGTGATAAGGGACTTATCCAAGGTCACACAGTTAATTAGGGGTCCAGCCAAGTCCAGAACCCAAGTTGCACGATGTATGTTCTACTAATTTCAGACGTATAACTGGCGGGCACTTTCTTGTTTGGTGCTGAAGCATTTAATAACAGATGTGTGTGTGTGTGTGTGTGTGTGTGTGTGTGTGTGTGTGTGTGTGACACCATGGCAGGGCTGGGCAGGAGGATTGGTCAGGCCAGCAACTGATTAAGTCCAGAGAAGGCTTGAAGGGTTAGACACATCTTACAGGTCAGATAGGCTGGAAGCATCTGGCAGGTCTTAGACAGCTGGGCAGGCAGGAGCCAGTAGGGAGAAGGGCAGAAACAGGGGCATTATATGTAGGAGACATTCTGACTCATGGTAAGCTCTGGTCCAAGGACAGACGCTGCTTGCTCTCTGCCTTCTGTTCTACTTGTGTGTGTGTGTGTGTGTGTGTGTGTGTGTGTGTGTGTGTGTGTGTGTGTGTGTAGAGGAGGGTAAGGAGACACAGGAGTTGGCCTTCAGCTAGAGGGAGACACAGAAAGGTTCAGGTGTGGCTGTCTATACTCCCGGTTAGGTGGAACACCATGATAAGGTGGAACATTTGTCCTGACACGTTTGGCTTGAATGGGGCCCCACATCTAGAGCTAGGTAGTTTGCAGTTACGTAGACACACACACGCGTCTACACAGCACAGACCCAGCAGGAAAATTTGCCAGTGGTTATTCAGAAGTGATTAAGGCTGTGTAAAAAGTCAATCTGAATAGTTCAAGCAAAATGAAAATCCACTTTGTGATCTAAATTATTCATATTGGTTGCTTACGCTGGATGAAATCCTGGGTAATTATTAATTCCCCCATTTATGCTATGTCACGCACTCCCTAGGGGTTGAAATCCAGTTTGTTTTAATGTGAATGCATCCATTTATTCATTGCTCCGTTTAACAAACATCCGAGACAAGCATAACTCACGGTGTATGTGTAGCTCTTGACACGCCATTGTCTACATCACCTGTGGTTATATACAAACTCCTAAAGATAGATCCCTTCATGGTACAGTTAAGCGCTCAACTACTAGCCGAAAGGGTGGTGGTTCGAACCCACCCGGCAGTACCTCGGAAGACAAGTCTGGTGATCTGCTTCTGAAAGGTCACAGTCTTGAAAACCCTATGGAGCCCAGTTCTGCTCTGCACACGTGGGATCACCATGAGTCAGAATGGACTCAGAGCCAACTAATAACAACAAAAGATAAAGATGGTGGCTGTGTTCTTTTAGAACTAAACGATATTCTTAGAGGCAGTGCTCCAGCTCACAGATGTTGAAAACAATCCAAAGAGTGTTAATCCATCATTTCACGTCCTAAAGGATGTTTTATTGGTTTACTTCGAAAAGATGAACAGGAAACGCTCCACTGGGGTTTTAATTGTGCAACGGCTGTCAGAATTACACGTGGAGAAGAGGAACATATTTCAAAGTCTCCCTCAAATGGCAGCTTGATATAAACAGAAATATTTTTCTGCTTCCTTTTATTAGGTTCTCTGGCAGCGTGTTGTAGCTATAAAGCTAAAATCATGCAGCTATAGAAGGGATGGTGTAGGTATGAGAATTGTCACTTTTGGCACTGCATAATTTAGCCTGCTGCTTGCAGAATTAGGCACACTTAATTATTCAGCCACAGGATTAGTAACAAGTCCTAACTCCCCGCCCCCCGCCCTTTTTAACATGGATTTTTTTCTTTTTTTTTTTTTTTCCAATGTTTTTGCTACAAAGAAAACTAAGACATTATAAGATTGAAATGTCACTACCACCATTCACATTCCGGTTTCCTTCTGACGTGTATGTGATCCAGCTGGAAAGATCCTGAGTCTGATACCTGGAGGGAAGTATGTTACCCAGAAGGTGAGGAGCGCCTCGACTCCCTCATTTCTCTCATCACCTATTTTGCATTGAAAAGATGACACAAAATGCTGAAGGACATTTAAGAAACAACGCATCATTAGATTTGAAGCTCTAACCGACTCATAGCAACCTTATAAGACAGAATAGAACTGCTCCTGGTGGTGCAGTAGTTAAGCATTTGGCTGCTAACCAAAAAGGTAGGCAGTTCGAATCCACCAGCTGCTCCTCGGAAATCCTATAGGGTGGTTCTACTCTGTCCTATAGGGTTTCTATGAGTCGGAATCGACTCAATGGCAATAGGCTTGGTTGTTGGTTTTATAGGTTTGCCAGGGAGCAGCTGGTGGATCCAAACTGCCAGCCTTTTGGTTAGCAGCTGAGCTCTTAACCACTGCGCCACCAGGGCTCCAAGTAGAGAGCAGGAAATGCATCTCTCATTCACTGCTCCATCCTCATTACCCAGCATTGCACCGGGCACATACTAAATACTCAATAACTATTTATCAAGTGAGTAAGAGAACAACTATCTCATCATATCACAGCCCAACACAACTCTTCATTTTTGCAGATTCCCCTGCAAAGGAAAGGAAACTAACTGATGTGTGCTGAGCTGCTTCCTTTTTGTTAACATTTTATCATCAATGTTGTTTGCGTGCCTCCTCATAGCTCTCACATACTAACTTTAAACCCGTTGCCATCAAATCGATTCTGACTCATAGAGACCCTATAGGACAGAGTAGAACTGCCCATAGGGTTTCCAAGGCTGTAAACTTTACAGAAGCAGACTGCCACGTCTTCCTCCCACAGAACAACTGGTGGGTTCAAACTGCTGACCTTTTAGGTTAGCAGCCGAGCACTTTATCCACTGTGCCACCAGGGCTCGTCACACTAATTTTTGTGGGTGTATAATATTTCATCTAGTTGATGTTCTGTAATTTACTACCCCTGTTGCTGGGTAGGAGTCCCTGAGTGGCACAGACATTTAAGTGCTCAGCTACTGACTGAAAGGTTGGTGGTTGAAACCTACCCCGAGACACCTCGCAAGAAAGGCCTGGTGATCTGCTTCCAAAAGGTCACAGCCATGAAGACCCTACAGAGCGCAGTTCTACTCTGACACACATGGGTTCGCCATGAGTTGAAATTGACCTAAGGGCAACTGGTTTGGTTGCCAGGTAGCTGGGTGGTTTCCAGTTTGGGGTATTTTGAGTAATGCCACAGTGATCATCTTTATGCATATGGCCTTTTCCTTGTTCTGCAATATCTCCTTGGGATGAATTCCCAGTGGTGGAACTGCTGAATTAAAGGATGTGGTTGTCTTTATAGTTATTGTGGCCAACCCCTTTGAAGGGACGGACTTTCTGGTCTCTCCCAAGCTGAGCCTATGCCTCTACAAAGCCTAGCCGAGCTTTGACAGTTATCCAGCTAATTGCTCCATGGAAACAGGCCACAAATCCACTTGATTTTCTCCAGGATTACACTTAGTCCCAGGGGCTGAGCTGTCCCCCAAACAAAGCTGTGGCTTCAGTGTCTCCAGCATCCCCTGCTTTAATGAGAGCTGCTTCCTAGAGAAGTTTCGGGTGAGTGGAAAGGGCAGGGAGGAGAAACAGACAGGAGCAGCTGTCAGGCCATCAGAGACTGAGGCCACAGGACTGGGTACTGTACCCTCTTCACTCCTGTTCCCTGCATTCCCGGGGATGATCTGCAACAACTCCTGGGCCAGGCCCGCTGAGGGAGAGCCTTCTTCCGCTCAGCCTGGAAAGGCCCCGAATTGCACCAAATGGAGCAAAGATACACCCTTAGAATCTTCCAGCTGGAATGTTGTTGTTGTTGTTAGCTACTGTCGATTCTATTTCAGCTCATGGTGACCCTATGTACAACAGGACAAAACAGTGCCCTCACAATCGTTATGCTTGAGCCCATTGTTGCAGCCACTGTGTCAATCCATCTCATTGAAAGTCTTCCTCTTTTTCGCTGATCCTCTATTTTCCAAGCATGATGTCCTTCTCCAGGGACAGATCTCTCCTGATAACATGTCCAAAGCATGTGAGATGTAGTCTTGCCATCTTTGCTTCTGAGGAGCATTCTGGTTGTACTTCTTCCAAGACAGATTTGTTCATTCTTCTCGCAGTCCATGGTATATTCAATATTCTTCGCCAACACCGCAATTCAAAGGTCAATTCTTTTTCAGTCTTCCTTATTCGTTGTCCAGCTTTTGCGTTCATATGAGGTGATTGAAAACACCATGGCTTGGGTCAGGTGCACCGTAGTCTTCAAGGTGACATTTTTACTGCTGTTAGGTGCCATCAAGTTAATTTTGACTCATAGAGACCCCATGTGACAGAGTAGAACTGTCCCCATAGGGATTTCTTGGCCCTCCCCAAGCATTTAGACCCTTTTATCAACAAAAGCCAACGTGCATCCCATCATAGAGAACAGGCAGTAGCAGAGCTGCTGTAATTGGTGGTGGGGCCAGAACCCTGCCCATGGGGCTTCCCCAAAGTCTTCTCCAAGGAATCATAGAGCTCCTCAAGACCAACCTGAAGACAGATGATTGAACTGCATTCTTTATTTTACGTAAGGGGAACTGGAGGCTCAGAGAAGGGGAGAGATTGCCCAAGGTCACATAGCGAGTCAGAGGGGCATTACCTGAGAGCTGGCACTAACCCAGACCCAGTTCCTGTCTTCCTGCTTATCCTTCCTGTGTGGATTCTGAGTTCCTTGACCTCAGGGCTTGAGCTCTTACCCTTTCCTGAGGAATTTCCTGAATACTGCCAAAGATAGATGATAGAGAGAGAGAGAGATGGATGGATGGATGGATGGATGGATGGATGGGTGGATGGATAGATAGGTATATAGATACATAGGTACATAGATAGATATCCCTACACAATACATGCACACACATGCATTCTGCCCAAACTGTAGGACAAGAACAGAACCAGATCCAGCCATGGTTCTCCTGAGCAGATTCCTAGGCTTCCAGCAGGGATGAGCATTAAGCTGTACATAAAGTTGAAAGAGAAGAGCTTGTAGAAATAATGGCGAGGGCACCTGAGAAGCAAGCAAAGTAAGCGGAGTGACTTGGAGATGTCCTCCAGGTAAAAACTCCTGCTCCATCTGACAGTGGTGGCATGGTAGCCTGAGGTCTGTGTTTGAAGGTCGCCTGAGGTCTGTGTTTGAAGGTAGCCTGAGGTCTGTGTTTGAAGGTCGCCTGAGGTCTGTGTTTGAAGGTAGCCTGAGGTCTCTGTTTGAAGGTAGAGTTTCAGTAACTGCCCCCACCCCCATCAGCTGGAGCGGGGCCCACTTGCCTGTGCTTGGCTGCCTCAGATTCAGTGGAGCTGGGAGACAAAGCATACGGTCATCAGTCTGTCCTGTGGTCACCCCCCAGGCCTTCTAGCCCTCCCTTTGTCCCTGCTCATCTCCACGGACTCCCAGCATCCAGAGCTGGGGCAGGGACTGCCAGCCAGCAAGCCCGAGCGTGTGTGAAGCCTGAGGTGGACGCATTGGCAGAGCCTCAGCCTCTGGTCGCCACCGGGGGCAGTGGCAGAACTTCTCTGTCCACTGTCAGCTTCTCTAACATTCTTCTCAGAGCTCCTTGGAGATCGCCACGTGGCATCTATCTTTCCCCCATGCGTGCTTGCTTCTCTGTGCCTAATTTGCTCCTTTTATGTCTCAAAAGTGATTGGCCTAAAACTCATCCTGCACTAATATGACCTTCTGAACAAAGAAAACCCTATGCCCAGATGGGATTACATCCACAAGTCCAAGGGTTAGGATTCCAACATACGTATCTGGGAGACACAATTCAATCCATAACACTGCCTCATGGGGTTACTCTAAGGACTGAATGAGCTGAAGGGTGCGAAGCAGTGCCTGGGGTGTAGCCAGCCCTCCATAAGCATCAGCACCCAGAGCTGGGCAGCTGTTCATTCTGTTTTCCTGTGCAGGAGGGAGAACAAGGCAATTCCCACCCTGGCCACACTGCCCTGTGCCTGCCCTCCTGGGCCCTCAGCCGTCCCTGCAGTATGTGGCATTGGCTGCACTCTGGTTGGCCACTGTCCCTCGGGCGTGCTATTACATAACTGGCCTGAGGGGGTGCTTTTTCAACTGCATTTTCTTTGGGTCTTCAGCTAGAATGTCTTAATAATGCCTCACATGCGTGCTCTCTTTAATCTTTTTAAAGTAACTCATTTGGTGAATAAGTGAAGAGTGATTGAGTGGTGGGTTAGACTCCCCAACCCCAAGAGTCCAGCCCTGGGCCAGTGCCAAGATGGACACAGGGGAGGGGAAGCCACAGCCTTCCGCCCACTTGCTCACCAGGTGGGCTGGGGCCCCCCGGAGCGGAGACTAGCAGAGAGGCCTAATCCTGGCTGAGGCCGCCCCACTCTCTTCTTGCAGGCGGAGCCGGTGTCAGGACTGTGGGTGGAGGAATGCACTGCAGCCAGCAGCCCCGTGATGGGTGGGAGCCAGGCTGCTGCTCCAGGCCCCAGGCCCAGACTTGTCCTGTGCCTTCACCCTGGGCTACCACAGCTCTGATGGCTGCAGAAAGCTTGGGGGCCCTTGTTCGCTGTCAGCAGCCTCTTGTAGCAGGAGCTGCAGAGCCTGCGTGAACATTTCCCCTCCATGCTGGCAGCCACGGCCTTTGTTCTTTGAATCAGAGGGATAACGGAAGCATCACTTGTCTCATTGATTGACCCCCCCCCGCTCCCCATGTGTCGTGCTTGCCAGTTTACTCTGTGTTTATCCATTTTTACTCAGGGATCGCCCCAAAAACCTAGGACAAGGAAGATAGTATTATTCCAGTTCATAGATGAAGGTTCAGAGAGGTTAAGCAACTTGCCTGGGGTCACACAGCACGTCAGTCAGTGGCAGGAGATAGAATCCAGGGCTCCTGACTGCCCAGCGTCTTCTCTGCTGCCCCTGAGCTGTGCACTACCACAGAGCGGGAGGAATCACAGCTCACTGGGGTCTGCTGGGCGGTGGGCACGGAGGAGAAGGAGGAGGTTTCAGTGCAGGCTACAGCACAGTTAGGGAAGCTGGGAGCTGGCGGTGCTGCCTTCCCTGCAGCGCCAGCGGCCACACTGAACCACGGGCTGGCTGCTTTCCATCCTCCGCAGCGTAGCACCTTTCTGTGAGGGGGCTGCCAAGCAGACAGAACAGGTAAGCGAGCATGGGGCTCCGGGCAGGGCCTCAGTAGAGCTTGGGTTGGTGCCTGTACATGCCGAGCTCCTGCCCAGAGAGGGGAACTCCATGACCCGAAGTCTCCCAGCCTGCCCTTGAGACGGCAGCAGTGGGCGCTGAGCGATGGGAAGAGAACACCAAAGAACCAGAAAGTCTGCACCTGAGCAGAGCAGCAAGGGAAGCCTCGGGGCTTGGCCAGCTCAGAACCGGGTCTCCCAAGGGCCTGCTGGTTTGGGGAAGGCCCTGCCCAAGGTTATGTCCCTGACCAGACATTGTGGGAATGCATAAAACCGAGCACCTGCCAATGCCCTCCACTTTCTGGCCACCTGTAACTACTGCACTCTGTCCCCACCGCTGCATTCTGGGTACTTTTAGCCTCCAGGCCATTGCTCGTGCTGGTCTCTCCAGCTAGAGTTCCCTTCCTTTCTCCCCATTTTCTACCAGGTGAACTTGGTCTTCAAGACCCAGCTTCAATGGTGCAACTGGAGCACAAGACCTTCTATGAAGTCCCTCTTCCCGTGCCCCCAGACAGGCCGTGATTCTATGTCAGTTTCCCCAGCTTTGATGTAGGCCTCTGTTAATGGATCAGGTGCATCTGAAGCTGGCCCAGGACCTGGCATGTAGTAGGTGTGCAGGAACTCATAGCTTCCTGTCTTCTTCCCATTCAGGAGCCGTGTCTTAGTAGTGCTTGTCACTGCTACACTTAATAATAACCGTAATAGCAGTCGTGGGGTGCCGAATGACTACTATGAAGTGGGCACTGTGTCTGGAAATGGAGGTAATTAAAGCGAAGAGGTAATTTCTGTAAATCACGGAGCGTAATGCTTGGCATAAAGTGGTGATTAATCAATATTTGTGGAATGGAGGGAGTGAGTGAGTAAAAATCTGCCGGAAATAAAAAACTGGACCCAGGCCGGGCTCCGGGAACCAACCAGAGCATCACCTCCAACACCCACGCCCACGCTGGCTGTGTCCTGGCCCCTCTGCTGGGGCTATTGGTTTAACGATCTCTCGGCCGCTGGCAAGCATGTAGCAGGGCAGCCAGCTCATTCTGTCTGGGGCTCCTCTGGCCCCAGTGCTGTCTCTGTGCTCCCTGCCCTGGGCCCAGCAGCAGTGAGGATGCCTGGTGGACCGGAATCCTTGGAGTGGGGCAAACCGGGCACTTCTCAGCCCCCAGGGGGTGGTGGGAAAAGTTGAGTCCTGAACAAGGGAGGCCTGGCTTGTGTCCTAGCTCCCTGGCTGACTCCGATTCCCCATCCAGCTCTGGCCCTGGCTGCATCCCCAGCCACAAGAAGGCCTCACTGAATTCTACCCTGCGGTCCAGCAGGTCTCCCTTCTCCCTTCGCCTGCCCATGGCACACCCCTCAGAAACTGGGTGTCGGTTCACAAATTTGGTGGAAGTTTAATGAGCAACTAAACCAGTTCCACAAACCAGGAAAAATCATCCCACGCAGACAGTCCAGCACCCTCACAACGCCTCCAAAAATATTTGGAGAAGCTTTTGTTGGAATTGGGTGTCCCGGCTTTCTGGAAAGTTATGGTTGAGATACACGCAAACCCTGAATCTCGCTCCACGTGACTTCCCCCTCATCTTTTCCAAATGGCCGCGATCTCTTTCCCTGCTGCCAAGTGTTCTGAATTCCCAGTGCCTGGTGTGAGCCTGCTTTGCTGGTAACACCAGGACCTGCCAGAAACGCTGCAGGCCTGAGATGGACAGACAGACACAAGTCTCTGCCCTTGGGGAGTGTTCTGGCATTTCCTATGAGGGCGGGGCACATTTTGGAGGCCAGGAAGTTTTTGATGGTTGGGTTCCAAACTGGAGGGCCAGGAAAGAAAGCTGAGATCACAAGTGAGCCATTTCTGAAGGAGACTGGAAGCTCTGGGTGGCGGACAGGGAAGACGACCCTGCCCGTGTCAGTGCTGGGTGAGACGGCAGGGCTGGCCCATGTAGCTCCCTCTGCTCGCCATTCCCCGCATTTCCCGTTGCTATGGGCATGGAAGTATTCGTGTGACTGTTTGTTTAGCGTCTGCCTCCCTTGCCAGACCCTGGGTTCCGGGAAGACGAGGAACCTGTCTGTTCTGTTCTGTTTTATCCCCCAGTGTCTGGCACAGTGCTTGGCGCATGGGAGGTGCTCCAGAAATATTTGTGGGATGAATGACAAGCTGGATGAATGGCTGTTTCCAAACTTCTCAACTCTACCCAGGCACCAGTTTAAGAAAAAGGAAAATGTGAAAGTCCCCATTTCTGAATTAGATGATTCACTTTGTAAAAGAAAGTGTCAGGGATTCATTTCAGGTCTTCTGTAAATAGCCAGGTACTCCGAGCCAAAAAAGCAAACCCATTGCCATTGAGTTGATTCCAACTCCTGCTGACCCCGTGTGTTGCAGAGTAGACTGCTCCATAGGGCTTTCTTGGCTGTAATCTTTATGGAAGCAGATTGCCAGGCCTTTCTTCCACAGCACTGCTGGGTGGGTTCGACCCACTAACCTTTAGGTTAATCAAAAAACCAAACCCACCACTGTCGAGTCGATTCTGACTCATAGCGACCCTATAGGTCAGAGTAGAACTGCCCCATAGGATTTACAGGGCTATAAATCTTTTTACGGAAGCAGACTACCACATCTTTCTCCCAAGGAGTGGCTGGTGGGTTCAAACCACCAACCTTCCAGTTAGCAGCCAAGCGCTTTAACCATCATGCCACCAGGGCTCAATTTAGGTTAGTCGTCAAGCACAAACCACTTATGCCACCCACAGACCCTATCCAGGTACCCCAGGACGTTTCAAATGAGTGTACATGAAGCCAGCAACTGCGTACAGTCCACTTATACTGTCATTTCTACCTTCAGATAAGCCCCAAACTCTAAGGCAGCCCAGACCCTAACGTCAAGGGAATTCAGGTCACGTTAGTGGGCGATTCAGAACAGTGTATACATAACAAGAGCTGAGGCGAGGAGTACATCCTGCACTGGCTGGAGCTGTGCAGAGGAGACAGGGGTCAGGGAAGTCCTCCTGGAGGAGTCCTGCAGAGGCTGGGTCCTATGCCCAACATATGGAGATTGCCTTACAAGCTGCTTGATGTGCATCGTTCAGCCAACTGGGCGAGGTGGGTATTGTGCCTGTCTCCATCTCAAGGCTGAAGAAATCGGCGTCTCCAAGCCACAAGCTGTAGTGCAATATAGTAGTGAAGGAGAGGGTGCCGAGGGCCCTGCTCCTGGGTATGAACCTCAGCTCTGTCATTCACTGATGCGTTGCCTGGCACATTTCTTAACCTGCTGCCATCACCTGCTGGTCTGCTTATTTAGTCACAGAAGACGTCCAGCTCACTGCCTTTCTCTCCACCCTTCCCCAGACCCCATTCCTGGTTGACCCATCCAAGAAAAGTCTGAGCTCACAGTTCCTTGACCATCTCATCTACAACGTTTCCTCTGTCCACTCCAGCCAGTCACTCCCAGGGTTCTACCTGCATCCTTGTTTTTAACTGCACTAACTTCAAATTTTTAGACTCCAAACATCTCACCTTCTGACCACCCCCACCATCCTTCCAGCTCTCATCCTCTATTGCCCCCACTTCAACAATCCTTTGACCTCCTCAAGACCTGTGGTCCACGAACACGCCTCCTCTTCTGTTTCTGTCATCTTTGGGCCCTCACTGCTTCTCTAGCCCAGCTTCTATTCACTGCCTTCGCAAGGACCCTGCACTTCCTTGCCCTCTACCTGTATGTTGCAACCCCCTCCCCAGTCTGCCACCATCAAAATGCCAACCAACTTTCCATCTATTCTTCACCTGCACTCAGGCAGCTGAATATGGCTGAAGAAGAACACACAGTGATGCTGGCTAGTCCCACCTTAAATTAGTGCCCTTGGGTACCATCTGGACACACCACACAGCAGCCCATCCTACCAAGTCGGTTCACTGTTTATCTCCCTCTTCATACCGCCAGCCTCCCACAGTCCTCACTCTCGACTAACGACCTTTCGTCAGACTTCATGGTGAAAATGTAAGTACGCAGAGACTCCCTTGTCTCTACGTCCCCAAATCTACTCCCCAGGTGCAGCTGCTTTCTCCCCTATTACTGTGGGTGAAGTGCCCGCTTTCAAATGCCTGCTTCATTGGGTCCCTCCCCCTTGAACTTTCACAAGGACTTTGCTCCTGCAAATTTGCTCCTGCTCCTGCCATTACCTGTCCCCCATGAGCCTTCAGCTTATACTCCATCAGCATACAAGCACGCCGTATTTCCATCTCTCTTAATAGATCCTCCTTGACTCCCATTGAATCAACTCGACAGCAACAGATTTTGGTTTGACCCCCAGATTGCCCTCCAGGTTCCTCCTCATTCCTCTGCTCCTCTTTACAGGAAAACTTCTCAGAAGAGCAGTCAATAGTCTCCCTTCTTCACCTCCCATTCTCTCCAAGATCCACAGCAGTCAAGATTCCACCTCTGCCTTCCCACGGAATCTGGTCTTGTAAGATCCCCCATGGCCTCCTTTGGGAGAACCCAGCGGTCACTTTCCTGCCTTCATCTTACTCAGTATCTGAACCACATCTGACATGGCCAAGCATTCTTGCTTCTCACTGTTCTCGTTTCTCTTGGATTCTGGGACACCATACTCTTGATTCTGGGACACCATACTCTCCTTGTTCCACACTGGCTGTGTTCCTGTCTCGTTTGCTGGGTCCCCTCCTCTGTGTAACCTCTCGTTGTTGGAGGGCCCCATACTCAGTCCTCAGACCTCCTCTCTGCACTCTCTCAGACCATCTCATCTCACCCGTGGCTTTAAACACTATCGATCTGCTGGTGACTCTCGAATGAATAACCTTGTCTTCCGTGCTAAGCTTGAGAACCACATGTCCAACTGCCCGCCTGACATTTCCACGCAATGTCTAATATGTATCAAAGCTTAGAGACCAAAATAGAACTCATGATTTCTAGCCCCAGCCCACTTCTGACTCTTTCTCTCCCAGCCTTCCTCATCTCAGGAAATGACACCATCAACGAGGAGATATCCTGATTCCTCTTACTCCCTAACCTTCCATATTCAGTCCACCGTCATGTTCTGTCAGCTCCATCTGCAGAATACATTCTGATCCCATCCACTGGTCTCCACATCCATCACTACCAGCCCAGTCTAACCACCACCATCATCTCTCACTGGGACAACTACAGCAGTCTCCTAACCAATCCTCCAGCTTCCTCCCTTCTGCTTGATAAGCTGTTCTCCACACAGTAGCCAAGGAGATCTTTAAAAGCGTAAATCAATCAAGTGTTTCCCTTGCTTGAAACCCTCCAGCGACTTAGCATTGCACAAAATCTGACTGTTTACTGTGACCTGCAAGGTCCTGTGTGATCAGGCCCTGCCCCTCTCAGCCTCACTGGTACTGCTTTCCCCTTTGTTTAATTCCCTACTGCTAAATTGACCCTCTTGTTAGACCTCAGGAGCCCTGGTGATGCAGTCATTAAGAGCTTGGCTTCTAAGGTTGGTGGTTTGAACCCACCAGCAGCTCCGTGGGAGAAAAGACTGGTGATCTCCTGTGAAGATTGCATACAGCCTAGAAAACCCTACGGGTCAGTTCTACTGTGTCATATAGGGTCGCTAGGAGTTAGAATCAACTCAACAACCACAGCAACATTAGACCCCAGGACATTTGCACTTGCTGTCCCTGCTCCTCAGAGCACTGCTCCCTGAGTTTGGGCATGGCTGACTTCTTCTCAACCATGTTCAAGCCTCTGCTAAAATGTCACCCCTCTGTGGGGTCTTTCCTGAACACCCTGACTACAGTAGTGTCCCCACCCACCCCAGCCGTTCTCCAGCACGTCACCGTCTTATTGTCCTCATAGACACCCCACTTTGAGAAATTATCTCATGCACATCTTTGTTTATTGGTTGTTGACCTCTGTCCACTCCCTGCGCCATGAGAGCAGAGTTCTTGTTTGTCTTGTCCACTGTCATGGTCCCGTTGCCTAGTACAGCACCTGGTGTTCGCTGAATAAATGAATGAACTTCCAAAGCTTCATTTTTAGCCTCGTTAAAACAGAAATAATACTAGTGCCTATCTCGCAAGGCTGTTGGGGGAACCCAATGAGACGATGAGTGTAGGTGCTTAGTCTGGCCCTGGCCTTTAATGAGCTGTTGTTTTTATTGATAAGTAATTGGGCTGAGGTCACACAGTGAGGGCAAAGCTGGGCCCTGAGCCAGGTCTCTGACCCCATCTTTTGCTCTTTCCAGTACGTCTGCCGCTGCCCCTTCGGGGAACTGTGTGAGCAAGGTCAGGAGGCAGGCCTGTGCCCAGCATGCTGGGCACTTCTGTTGCAACCAGCTGGCCTTAAAACATGTTAAGGAATGATGACGGGTGAGACTGGCTTAATAGGGTGAGGTCAGGTAGGAGGGCCTTGAACGCCAGGCAGAAACGTTTAGACTTGGTCCGGGGAGCAATAAAGCCAGTTGCATCTAGTGGACTCTGACTCACAGCGACCCCGTGTGTGTCAGAGGAGAACTGTGCTCCATAGGGTTTTCAGTGGCTGAGTTTTTGGAAGCAGATAGCCAGGCATTCCTTTCGAGGCAGCTGTGGGTAGACCGGAACCTCCAACTGTTTGGTTAGCAGCTGAGCACAGTAACCATTTGCACCACTCCAGGACTCCCGGGCAGCAGTAGGGAGCCATTGTAAGTTCTTGAGCAGGAAATGATAGATGGTGAGTGTTTTAGAAGAGCAGCCTGGCTGATTAGTCACTATATAGTTATGTCATTAATTCAGGCAGCCTACTTAGTCTAAACTGTCAGTCTCTAGACTGCCTGGAAATGACCAGATAATTGTCAAGTCTCTTATTTTGGCTGTTCACTTTGAACATTTAAATCAGCCCTCAGCCAGCCGTCCCCATCACTTTATGGAGAGCTTACGTGTCTCTCTGGGTGGTAAATCCTTGAGGAGTAAGTACCGAGTGCTCTATATTCATCTCTGAACAGCTCTGCGATTCTAAACTCATTCAAGAGGATTGCCAGCGTGTATTGTTTCTTCATGAGCGCTAAGTGGCTCAGGATCTATGATAGTTATAATTTTGTTTTATAGCTACTGGTGTACACACTTTGAAAAAGGACTTAGTAGAATTTGGCACTTAGGCTTAGCAGCCACAAACAGGTCTTTCTCAAAGTGATGTCTGCCTCACAGGATCATGGGGAGGACCTTCTTGCAATAGGTTGAAGGTCAATAAATGTTTGTTCATTTGTTGACGCAGCAGCCCAAGATCCTGAATATTTGCGTGCAGAGTGAATTGAGTGGAAGGGGCTTGGACTAGAGACTGAGGGACCGTGTGGCCTTTGGAAAGGAGCAGGAGAGGAGGTGTGAGAGATGTTTTCAGGTGCCAAATGATAGGACCTGGAGATTAGCACTTAACACCACCTCTGCCAATCTTGGGATTCCTGGTTGCCTTTTCCTCCCTGTGGTGAGATGGATAGCTTTTATATGGCCTTTCTAGCCATGGTCTTGTAACTCCCACCAAAAGATTGGGTGGCCCTAGGCTCATGGAACAGCTTGCTCATAATACAAATAAGGTGCGTGGCACCTTGTGGAGGTGGGATCAGGCAAACAAGGTGTATGGAACCCTAACGAGGGGATTGGTCAGTTTTGCCATCCCACTATGCTTAAACTGAGTCGTCCCAGAGGTGGAAAGGAGGGACCTCACTACCACCAAGAAAGAAGAGCTAAGAGTGGAGCATGTCTTTTGGACCCAGGATCCCTGCGCTGAGAACCTCCTAGACCCAAGAGACAGAGAGAGAGAGAGAGAGAGAGCTGTAACAACACCAGAGATGGTGAGAGATGGCGAGAAGCGGCTACAGAGAAGCGATAGCAGCAGAACCAGAAGACTGGCGTGAGACGGCGCAGTGGGCTTTCCTGCCCATGGAGCAAGGCAGTTACAGTGGGTGTGCTGACCCACGGAGTGAGGGAGCCCAACACCTGCGGGCTGAGTCTTACTGGTGGAGTAGGGTGCCCCCAGGCACTTGTTGGCGGAGCTAAAGAGCTTGTAACATTTCCCTGAGCAGGGCAGAGACTGGGCCAGCCCAAGAGTCCTGAGGCACCGAAGAGCAGGGAGAGTCCTGCTTGTGGGCATGGCTAAGAAGAGGCTGTCCTGATCAAAGAACCGGATCCTGAATCGTTTCTGATCCTGAATTGCAACTTGTTACTTCTTTAATAAACCCCATAACTGTGAGTATTGTCTGTGAGTTCTGTGTGGCCATTGCAATGAATCATCAAACCCAGCAGAGAAGTAGAGAGTGCTGTGGGAGGGATAGCTGGTGTCAGAATTGGAGGGTGGAGGGTGGAGGTATGTTTGATCTCTGCCTCATCGGAATCAGCTTCGGGCTGTTGATGCTGATAATGATTCTCTTCCCCTTGTGAAGTTAGATGAGGACGTCAGACACTTCTGCCCCGCCATTTTTTACACTTCTGTATTTCTTGGCATCAAGGCCACCATGAAGATCCAGAGAAAGGGGATGACCAAGGGCCTGGGGACCCCTACAGTGCATCTGGGGATTTGTGTGCATGTCTCCTAATAGAGGGAGACAGTTGAAGATGCTGCAGCCATGCAGGAGGTGGGAGGGAAGTCAGGCTGAGGCTGGACCCCCTCCTTAAAGCTGTGCTCAGCAGGGCGGCCCTCCCTTCCCTGCTTGGAGATCGCTGAGGGCAACCTCCTGTGCCCCGCAAGTGGGGAGAGCATTAGGTGGGGAATGAAGCAGAGGTTGGGGTGTTGCAATGACCTTACTTCATGGCATCTTTGTCCCCAGAATCACCTCCACCTCCATTTAAATTCCTGCTTTACTTCTTTCTTAATGTTTTTCCATAAAATGCCCTCTCTGGTTTATATAGCTGCTTATGGCTGAAGGGCACCCGAGCTGCAGACTTGGAGCTGGTACTGTGACTAATTCTATTCCAGTTCCTGACCCTGCCTCCCTTCCCAGGGCCAGCAAGGTAGAAGGAGGCGATACAGGCCCTGCAGGGAGAGCCCAGCTTCTCCATGTAACAGGACTGAATAAGCCAGCATCTGCAACGCTGTGACTCTTCTCCTTTGTAATGTTTCCAGGGATTTCAATCCAGGGAGTTGCCACTGTAATGAAACATGTCATTTACAGCTAGCTCTTCCCAGTCCCTTGGAGCTATGCACAGGGCAACCTGTAGCTGGAGCTGAATCTTAAATTAACAGTCTGCCTTCCCCAGAACTGGCACCAAAATGTGTTTATGCATCAAGGAGTCCAGAACTAGAGAACTCCAGAGGGACTTGAGATATGGATGTAAGGGATGTGTGTATGCATATATGATTTCACATTGTACATTTTCCAGAACACTTATCAGGCCTGTATTCCAATTTGGCATCCAGAAAACACGATCTCCATTCATCCATGTAGTCAACATATATTTATTGAGCAACTGCTGTGTGCCAGAATCTGCTAAAATCCCCAGGGATAGAGCAGTGAGCAACTAGACAAAGTCCCTGCAGTATGGAGTATTATTCTAGTTGTGGAGACAGTCAATAGACAAACAAATAAATACATATATGTTGCTGTCGTTAGGTGCCATCGAGGTGGTTCTGACCCGTAGCGACCCTACGTACAACAGACTGAAACACTTCTCGGTCCTGTGCCATCCTCACAATTGTTGTTATGCTTGAGCCCATTGCAGCCACCATGTCAGTCCATCTCATTGAGGGTCTTTCTCTTTTTCGCTGACCTTCTACTTTACCAAGTATGATGTCCTTCTCCAGGGACTGGTCCCTCCTGATAACATGTCCAAAGTAGGTGAGACAAAGTCTTACCATCTTTGCTTCTGAGGAGCATTCTGGCTGTACTTCTCCCAAGACAAATTTGTTCATTCTTCTGGCAGTCCATGATATATTCAATATTTTCTGCCAACACCATGATTCGAAGGCATCAATTCTTCTTTGGTCTTCCTTATTCATTGTCCGACTTTCCCATGTGTATGAGGCAATTGAAAACACCACGGCTTGAGTCAGGTGCCCCTTAGTCCTTAAAGTGACGTTTTTGCTTTTTAACACTTCAAAGAGGTCTTTTGCAGGAGACTGGCCAAATGCAATACATTGTTGGATTTCTTGACTGCTGTTTCCACGGATATTGATGGTGGATCCAAGTAAAATGAAATCCTTGACAACTTTAACGTTTTCTCTGTTTATCATGATGTTGTTTATTGGTCCAGTTGTGAGGATTTTTGTTTTCTTTATGTTGAGGTGTAATCCACACTGAAGGCTGGAGTCTTTGATCTTCATCAGTAAGTGCTTCAAGTCCTCTTCACTTTCAGCAAGCAAGGTTGTGTATCTGTATAACGCAGGTCGTTAATGAGTCTTCCTCCAATCTTGAGGCCTCATTCTTCTTCCTTGAGTCCAGCTTCTCGGATTATTTGTTCAGCGTATAGATTTGAATAGGTATGGTGAAAGTATACAACCCTGATGCACACCTTTCCTGACTTTAAACCACGCAGTATCCCCTTCTTCTGTTCGAATGACTGCCTCTTGATCTATGTACTGGTTCCTCATGAACACAATTAAGTCACTGCTCTGGAATTCCCATTCTTTGCAATGTTATCCATAATTTGTTATGATCCACACAGTCAAATGCCTGATGTTTACAGATGAGGAAACTGAGGCAAAGAGAGGTCAAGTGGCTTTCTGAGATCAAAGGGCTAGCAAGTGGCAGAGCTAGCAAGGGACAGAAGTATCCCTGACTCCTCTGTTAGTGTCCCCCCTAAAGTTAGTGCTCCATGAATGATGAGGAATTTTGAGCTATAAAAGTTACTTAATAAATAACTGAGTTGGGAAAAGACATTGATCTGTGTCCAGACCTCCCAAAGGTTCATTCTCTGGCCACAGCCTCCCTGGGTTCCTCCAGGGGAACCTGCTTTACAGTTTCAGGGTCCTATAAACTGGCCCCAGCCTTTCCAATTTGTAGCTAACGCTTTCCTCCCTGAAGGAGCCCTGATGGCACAATGGTTAAGCACTTAGCTGCTAACCAAAATGTTGGCGGTTAGAACTCATCCAGTGGCTCCATTGGAGAAAGACCTGGCAATCTGCTCCCATAAAGATTACGTTCTAGAAAACGCTATGGGCCAGTTGTACTCTGTCACATGGGGTTGCTGTGAGTCAGAATCAACTTGACGGCACCCAACAAGAACAGCAACAGCTTCCCTCGATGTACCCTCAGCTCTTGCCAAACTGCTCAACCAGACCTTGTACTGTCCCACTCCTGTGTCTTGGTTCACGGCCTGGTCTCTGCTGGGGTTGCCCTCTCCTTACTTCTCTTCTTCATAGATCCCAAATCCACGTAGCCCTCACCATCTGCTTCCTCTGTAGAGCCTGCCCTGATCATTCAGGCTTCGATGACTGCCTTCCTTTTGCTTCTGCCACAGTGATTACCCAATCACCCCACCATCTGGCACCACCGCCCCACCTTGTTATCTTATCATATGTATGACTTTCCTCCCCACCCCACCCCCCAGACTGCAGACCCTGCCCTTAAAAAATAATGATAAGATGAATTTGTTCTAATTCGTTAGAATAATATATGCCCATTATAGAACATTTGAAAAAGAGAGAAGCATAAAGAAGTGAAAGAAAAAAAAATGACCATATTTCCACTGGAATAGAACTACTACCAAGATTTGCCTGTGAGTCTTCTTTCTCAGCACAAATTTTGGATCTTGCTTTTGGCGTATTTACATATAATGTAGAAATCAGTTTTTCTTAAGCGTCCCTGTTGTTGGATGCATAATATTCCTTGGAGAGAATGTGTCATAGCTTGTCATAAACATTACTGCGCCCCCCACAGAACCTAGCCCAGGGACCTCCCAGGAGGGCCCCAGTGAAGACTATATGAGTGAGTAATTGGGTTGTCTGGGGGGCGGAAAGAGGGTGGGTTATGTTTGGTGCCTGGTTCGTATTAGCTATGGGGGATCCATTTAGGAGGCTGGAAAATTACAGAGTGCTGAAACTGTGCCCACATCTGCCAACAAAGGCATTTAAAACAAACCCCATGAGATTATAGCTTTTGCAATCTGTGAGTTACTCAGACAGGAAAGTGCCCAGGACTGATACGCTTCAGTAAGAACCCTGGAGACAATGGCGCAAGCCATCTCTAGGGCCTGGGAACGTAGGGTTTGAAGGAGAAAGGCTTCCCCAGGCATTGTTCTCCGTAAACAATCCCTATAAATCACAGCTAGCATGGCTTAGGGCCCACCAGAGATGCTGGGTTCCTGTGGTTGTGAGGCCTTGTTGATGGGACAGCTCTTCAAAGGGAAGCTTCACAGGTGGAGACTATACTGAGAATTGATTCAACAAGGATTCTTTTGGTCTAGCTTTATCCCTGAGACACCGAGGGTCTGTCGTGGGGGAGGTGGGGATGGGGCAGTGAAGAGGGGACTGCTTGCATGTCTGTGTCTCTAACATCAAGGTGAAGGTCTATTTTTGTTTCTAGTGCTCTCCTCTAAGGCAGTAGAGTCAGTCCAATAGACGGAGAGGTGAAATTTGGTGGTGGCATTTCCAGAATGTTGCCTGACATTTGCTGCCACCAAGAGCTGAGGGGGAGCAGGCCCTGGGGACTCAGCACCACATCTGGGGAGCCCCTGCTCCCAGGAGCAGTGATGGGCTGTCCTCCTGGCCCATCAGTTGAGAGAACTTCTGCCCACCTCCTGTCAGTGGCAGAAGTCGCTGTAAGAATGGAAGCTGACTGGACAATGCCTCCCATCTGTAAACATCCCTTTACAGATCTCCAAAATCATAGTGACAGAGGGGAGAGGGAGGGAATGACCCAGCCCCCTCCCCAGCTGGCCAGTCCAGCTCCCAGACCAGTCTATGGGCAGTGTCCAGGGATGATCTCACTCTCTGCTCTTTTTCCCGAGGAGCAAAGAGAGCACACCCTTGGGGAGTACACCCCGCTGCCTCTCGGGGTGTCCAGCCATGAGCAGGAGCACCCAGAAGTGAAGCTGAGCTCCCAAAGGATTTCAACTCTGAGAGCCCAGCAGTGACGTCAGAGACCTGGGGGAAGGGCAGCCCCCGTCCGCGGTGTGGGGACGCGGAGTCACGGACACAAATTCTGACACCCTCCACCCTTATTCACTAAGTGACCTTCCACAAAGCCTCTCTGAGCCTCCAGCTGTACATCTGAAAACCGAGGATGGTAGCGCCTGCCTCACTATATAGCTGTGATAAGGGGTGAATCAATTGTGTGTGAAAATTACCTCAGAAACCATAAGACCTCAATAAGCCTTAGTAAGGAAAGCTAACAGCATCATGAACAGAGCAAAACAAATGTAGCTGTGGCCTGTGCTTGTTATAGGGGTGGTGGTTGCTATTTGTGACAGGATCTGTGATATAATAATACCAGTAATATAATGTACATTGATATATCTGCTTAAGGAGTCCCTGGGTAGTACAAACATTTAAGACGCTCGGTTGCTAACAGAAAGGTTGGAGGTTTGAGTCCACCCAGAGGCACCTCAGAAGAAAGGCCTGGTGATCTACTTCTGAAAAATCAGCTATTGAAAACTCTATGGAGCATAGTTCTATTCTGACACACATGGGGTCACAATGAGTCAGAGTTCATTCAGTGGCAACTGGTTACGGGTTATATCTGCTGAAGTAAATTGAAGTTTCCTCCTCAAATAATCCCTTTAGGGACACATTCACTTGCTAGTGTGTGAACTGACCCATGTGTCTGTCCACCCAGAAGTATGAAGGGTGCCATTCCGTTCGCCTCTAGCCAGTGCTG
The DNA here is from genome assembly GCF_000243295.1 of Trichechus manatus latirostris. Classification (NCBI taxonomy): domain Eukaryota; kingdom Metazoa; phylum Chordata; class Mammalia; order Sirenia; family Trichechidae; genus Trichechus; species Trichechus manatus. Next base: position 14,278,121 of record NW_004443941.1, read on the forward strand.
AAAACCTGTAAGCTTTCCCGTGTCTGTTTCTTGCTTGTCTCTGTGACATACATCCCGGTACCCTCGGGTTCTCTGCAGGCAGCAGTTGCCTGGACACCTTCCCCTGACCTTGGTACTCTCACCTCACACATTCCTCTGCTAAGGACCTCAAAGTGGTGGCAGGGATTTCTCTGCTAGAACAAGAATCTACACAGCGTGGCCAGGGACCATCTGAAATCTCTCCTAGGCTCCTGAAAACCCAGCCTGGCTGCAGGACCCCGAAGAAGCCCAGTGCTGATGGAACCCATCCCCAGAAAGCCCTCCCTCAGAGCGCCCCCGGGAAGAGGAGCAAGAAGGGAGGGTGGGTGGCAGAGGCATTTGACAATTTATCAAGATTGATAATTAGTCTAAAGACTAATTTTTTAAAACCAAAAAAGCCCCTTTTTGTTTATTGAACACCTACTAAGTACCCAGGTATTGTGCTGCATCTGATGAAGACTAGAAACGTGGCTTGTTTGCAGAGGCACTGGTCCCTGGGCTCCTTGTGAGAAGCAGTCGGCCTCCTTAACCTCAGGTGCTCTGGGAACAGTAGACTCCGGCCCTGCGCCCGGAGCCCGGGTGGAGGCTGAGGGGAGCCAGCATCAGAGAGCACCTGGAAGACAGGCAGCATCCTGAGAACCTGGGACCTGATGGTGTGGGCTCAGCTACAGAGCCCAGCAGGGCTGATGGAAGCAGCTCCTTCCTTGGCTGCCCCCCAGCTCGCCTGGGAGGCCATTGCTCTGGGTATAAACAGTCCCCTGCAGTTAGCAGGATAAATATAAACACAGCCTCCTGATCAGGGCTCAGAATCTAAGCTTTGCATCCTGGGCCCCTGCTGCCGCTGCTGCTGTGAAACACAAAATGAGCAGGGATGCAGCAGTGCAGGGCTTCTGCAACCAAGCAAACTGGAGCCCAGGGGGCATCGAGGCCATCCCCCTGCCTTCAGACAGAAATGGGGCAGAACTGCCCTGGGAGAAGGAGAGTCAGTCTGGATTTGAAAGACCACCTTAGATTCCATGTATTTGGTGGGACTATTGTGATTTGGGGGTTTTTGGAAATTGCTATTTCTTATTATATAATATATAACATATTATATATGACTAAAAGTCACTTTAAGGACTAAGGTGCACCTGACTCAAGCCATGGTATTTTCAGTCACCTCATATGCATGTGAAAGCTGGACAGTGAATAAGAAACACTGAAGAAGAACTGATGCTTTTGAATTGTGGTGTTGGCAAAGAATATTGAATATTCCATGGACGGCCAGAAGAACAAACAAATCTATCTTGGAAGAAGTACAACCAGAATGCTCCTTAGAAGCAAGGATGGTGAGACTTTGTCTCACCTACTTTGGACATGTTATCAGGTAGGACCAGTCCCTGGAGAAGGACATCATGCTTGGTAAAGTAGAGGGTCAGTGAAAAAGAGGAAGACCCTCAATGAGATGGATTGACACAGTGGCTGCA
>NW_004443941.1:14279704-14295333 GCF_000243295.1 Trichechus manatus latirostris
AAAAAGAGGAAGACCCTCAATGAGATGGATTGACACAGTGGCTGCAACAATGGGCTCAAGCATAACAATGATTGTGAGGATGGCGCAGGACTGGGTAGTGTTTCGTTCTGTTGTATATATGGTCACTATGAGTCGGAACTGACTCAATGGCACCTAACAACAACAACGAAAGCATATATAATATATAAAAGTGGAGAGCCCTAGTGGCGCAGTGGTTAAGCATTCAGCTGCTAACCAAAAGGTTGGTGATTCGAACCCACCAGCAACTCCACGGGAGAAAGACCTGGAAATCTGCTTCTGTAAAGATCATAACCTTGGAAACCCTATGGAGCAGTTCTACTCTGTCCTATAGGGTTGCTATGCGTCAGAATAGACTTGACGGCAGTGGATTTGGTTTTTTTGTTTCATGACTAAAAGCCGGCTTACTCTACAAGGGATTCGAACAAATGTAAGCTCTAAGAGGGCACGGCTGTGCCCTAGCACAGTGCTTGCACATAGCAGGTGCTCAACAGATCTTGTGGGCGGGCGGAAGAGAAGAGAGAAGAAGGAAGAAAGGGATGAGGGAAGCTAAAAAGCCGTTGAAAAGAGGCAAGAGGTGTGCCAAGCGCTGGGACACGGTAGTATGGCAATTGATTGCCACATTGGCCCTGAGCTGCCCCTCAGAGCAGGCAAAATGGGCAATAAAAGGGAACAAGTGCCCTGAGAAACAAACAGTTCAGATACTGAATTCTAGGAGGAGTTAATCTCATGGATCTTTCTATAAGGACGTGAGCAGTGGTGTTCTTTTCTTGAGTTTTGCAGAAGACAAGGAAATGTTCTTTGAGTGGATGTTTCTACTATTCCTTTATAAAGGCAGGAGGCAAGACATTAAACCACAGTAATGACGTGAGAGAGGATAATATGGTCCATGGTTGCTATTTTCTGATGAGCTGACTTAATATGGAGATGCCATATTCGGAGATGCCACAAGAGGGGACCTACTGCTGATGGTCACCAGGCTCTGGTCCAAGCCCCTGTGGGGATAAGCCTGTGCCTTCTCGGCCCGCAGGCCAGAACCTACACCTCTTGACACAGTGACTGCACCTGGTGTCTGGCTCGTAGTAGACTCTTGATAATGTTTTGTGAGTGAGTGGCCAGATGAGCACGTGTGTGAGGGAGTGGATGCGCTAAAAGCAAGAGCTGACACTTGACTTAATGGTGTGAAATTTTAGGACTATCCTTTGTCCTCTCTCCAAGATAGGGGTCTGCCTGGCTAGATCTTCTCCTCCCTTCCCTGCCATTTGTGGGATGGGCAACCATAAGCATGAGTATATGAAGAGTATTTATTGAGCGTTCACTCTATGCCAAGCACTTTGCTAAGTACATGAATCTTCCATCTAATCCCCACAACCATCCTGTACTGTAATACTGCATCCATTTTACAGCTGAGGAAACTGAGGCATAGCAAGTAGCTTGCTGACGATCACAGCACCAATGAGTGGTGGGGGTTGGATTACAACCCAAATCTCTGACTTTGGGGCCTGTGATTTTTAACCTTTGTACTCTGATGACTTGGGTAAGTTATCAACGTCTCTGAGGTTAAAAAAAAAAAAAAAAAAAAAAAAACCAAGAGGAGCACTGATGGTGAAGTCGTTAAAAGCACTTGGCTGCTAACAGAAATGTCAGTGGTTGGAACCCACCAGCCACTCCACAGGAGAAAGATGTGGTGGTCTGCTTCCATAAAGATTCCCCCCAAAAAAACCAAACCCGTTGCTGTCAAGTCAACTCTGACTCGTAGTGACCCCGTAGGACAGAGTAGAACTGCCTGTAGGGTTTCCAAAGAGCAGCGGGTGGATTCGAACTACCAACCTTTTGGTTAGCAGCCGAGCTCTTAACCACTGCACCACCAGCGCTCCTCCATAAAGATTATGGCCTTGAAAACCCTATGGGGCAGTTCTACTCTGTCCTGTAAGGTCGCTATGAGTCGGAATCATCAAGATGGCAATGGGTTTGGGAGGTGAAGTAAGTCAAGTGCCTGTCTCAGCCCTGAGAACCTTCCAGGTGTAGGTGTCCTTGCCTTCCCAACAAGCTTCTTCAAAGGCAGTCTCCCCTCCCTGCATCTGTCTCTTCCCCTTTCAGCACCTCCTGCAGCCGCTGCAGTGGGACGTCCCCTGAAGCTGATGCCCTCCTTTCATGCCCAGGACCTAATTCCCCCAGTGGCCAAATCCTGGGGGAGCTTTAGGTTTCCTTCTTCCTAGACCCCATGCCCACTCCCTCCTCCTCCTGGAGCTGCTTGCCTCCTCATGCTCTCCTGCTTCTCTGCCCTCCTCTGGCCTCCCATCCTTCCTCCCCTTCCTGCTCCTGGCCCTGGCCTGGGCTGCCCCCATGAGGACCACTACCGCAGCCTCCTAGAACTGGGCTCCTTGGTGCCCCCTGCAGTCTGTCCTCAACACAACAGCCAGAGAGACACTTGTTTATTACTGTCTTAGTTTCCTAGTGCTGCTATAACAGAAATCCCACAAGTGGATGGTTTTAAAGAACAGAAAGTTATTTTCTCATGGTTTAGGCGACTGGAAGTCCAAATTCAGGATGCCGGCTCTAGGGAAGGGCTCTCCTTGTCCACTCTGGGGGGAAATCCATGTCTCAGCTTCTGAAGCCCCAGCATTCCTTGGTTCCTTGGCGATGTTCACACGGCATCTGTCTTTCCCCCGTTTGTGCTTGCTTGTTACAGGGTCACTGTGAGTCGGAATCGACTTGATGGCAACGGATTTCATTTTTTTTGTTTGTCTATGCTGCTCTTTTGATATCTCAGAAGAGAGTAGGTTTAAGACACATTGATATGGCCTCATTAACATACCAAAGAAAACCCTATTCTTAAATGGGATTACATCCACAGGGATGGGGCCAGGACTCCAACACATATTTTGTGAGGACACAACTCAATCCATTACACTGTTACACAGAACTTTTAATAGATTAGCGTTGATGAAGACCATATAAAACTATATGCAAAATACAAACTGATACGCCCTTGAATATTTCCCCTGTTATAATTGAAAGAGCATAGGTTTGAGAGATGAGGTTGAGAGATGGGAGGTACAAATTCGGGCTGAAACTTTAGATGTCATGTCTGTCACCTTATTTCCCATGGATTCCATTTCCTCCTCTATAAAATGAGAACCACGATGACATTCTCTTTACTGGGTTATGGTGATGACCAAATGAGATAAGACATTAAAATTTGCTCTACAGACTGTCCTGAGCGATTGAAAATGCTGATGGTTGTTCTTATCATCTTGATTCCTTCTCAAGTCGTATGAGATTCTGCTGGTAGCTAGAAGAACAGAGTTATCAAATATATTCCGCATCTCCATTGTCACTTGAAATCTACTTGAATATTTATTCTATTTCCTTCTCTTTTTTATTCAATTGCTAGTTTGTTTATCCTTCATGCTAAAATCAAATGAGAGTAGTGGGTTTTCTTATATTCTGGAGCATTTGTGTAACTTAAACTTTGCGTCCGTAAGGGATGTGCTGACTGATCTCTTCATCCAGTGGTTTCCTTTGTTCCCTCTTCCTCTCTGGCTCTTCTCCATCTCCAGCCCCCCTTCCCCACCTCAGGCCCCTTGCTGTGGTTACTGAATGACCTGAAACCCTCTTCCCACCCCAGATGTTGCCTCCCTCAAGTCCTTCATCAAATGTCCCTTCCTTAAGGAGCCTGCCCTCACCCCCACCCCCTTAATGCTGCCGCCTGCCACCTCCCACCCCTTGGCACCTCCAATCCCCTTAAACAAACCAAACCAGTTGCCATTGGGTTGACTCCAATTCATGCTGACCCTACATGTGTCAGAGTAGAACTGTGCTCCATAGGGTTTTTAATTGTCGGATTTTTGGAAGGAGATCGCCAGATCTTTGTTCCAAGGTACATTTGGGTGGACTCGCACCTCCTAACGGCTCACATCACCCAGGAATTACCTACTCTTTTTTTTTTTCATAGCACTCACCACTTTCTAATGTACCACCTGATTTACTTGCAGCTTATTATCCGTCTCCTGGGCTGAAACGTAAGCATCATGAGGGCAAGGAACTCTGTGTGATCACCACCGAATCCTAAGTACCTACCGCAGCGCCTACCACATAGTAGACCCTCAGCAAATATTTGCTGGATGAATGAAAGCGTCCGTCACAGTCTCTTCCTCTTGTCCCTCAAATGCCGAGGCTCCCCGGGGGCTCGCGTTCTCACTCTGCCCCTGCCCCCTGGGAAGTCTTATCCCCATGATCCCTGAATCCAGGTCTCCAACCCAGACCCTCCAGACCCCTGTCCTGAGTGCCACACCCTACCTGCTTAGCTAAGTCATTTTTACTACTCAGCTCCAGTGCTGCCTCCTCTGGGAAGTCCTCCCAGGCCTCTTCTCTTGCTTCTTCACATCCCATGAGGTCTCCCTTGCTGTCATTGCTTAATGTATTGTGGTCATTGTTTGTCTTGAGGACAGAGCTATATCTTATTCATTTTATTTATAAATTATAAAAACTAATAATACTTGTTGAAGGAGAAGTTATGGTTACAAAAGTAGTAACTACCCCTTTTGAGCCACAGAAAATGTGACATATTCATGGAAGTATACAGAAGAAAATTAAAATAAAATTCACCCTTCGTTCCACAGTCTAGAGGTAACCATGGTTGATGTGGGCTCCACATAGGGAATCAAGTGCATGCAGGCGCGCACACACACACGTGCACTGTAGAACCACATAAATTGGGAGACTTGAAAAGAGCTTCTTTAGAAAATAATGCATGGCATCCAATAAAATGCAGTCAGGGGACCCTGAGTGCAGAGCCATTTTGAGAAAGACAAAAGCCAGGTGCTGGCCCACTCATAGCTGGGCCACAGTGTTCTGCAGTTGAATAGAAACGATCTTGCAGAACACCAGCATCAGACAAAGCTACACTGTCATCATGATGGAGTGAGAGAAAAACGAGACCAGCCCCAGTTGCTGTCGAGTCGATTCCCACTCATGGTGACCCCATGTGTGTCAGAGTAGAACTGCTCCATAGGCTTTTCAAGGCTGTGACCTTTTGGAAGCAGATCGCCAAGGCTGTCTCCGGAGGCACCTCTGGGGGGGTTCCAACCACCAACCTTCCAATTAGTAGTCAAGCATTTAACCATTCGTGCCACCCAGGGACTCCAAGAAAACAAAAACAAACAAGACTACTCACCTTATAATCAATCATGCCTGAACACAGACAAAAAACAAGAACATTATCCAAACCACAAAAATGACCAAACATCCTCCATCTGGTTAATATGAGTGAGTGCTGCTTCTTTACCAACGATAGCTTTGGTCCTGCTCTGTGCTTCCTACCTTCTAGGTAAGATTATCAAGATCCTCAATCAGAGAATTACCCGTGCTTCCTGATAGCATCCAATCCAGAGCAAAGCCCTGCTTCCTTGAGGCCTCCTCAAAATCACCTAACTCAAGCCCAGATCCTAAAAAAAGTCCGATACCCACAGTTCCCTACGGTGTAAGGTCTACCTGTTGCAATGAGTCAATAAACCCAATTTTGTTTGATCACAAGGGTGTTCCTGGTGGTCTTTAGCTGAAGGACATCGACAATATTATCCATTACAGTATTCCTTCCCCTGCCCCCATGCCTGGAGCATGCCCGTTGCCATCGATGAATTAACTAAGATGCAAACCATGGTATTTCTGGTACAGTGTCTGCTGGTGATCACTAGAAAATCAGTTGCTGTCAAGGAGATCCCAAGTCATGGTGACCCCATGTGTGGCAGAGTAGAACTGTGCTCCAAAGCATTTTCAGTGGCTGATTTTTCAGAAGTAGATTGCCAGGCTTTCTTGTGAGGCACTTCTGGGTGGACTCGAACCTCCAGCCTTTCAGTTAGCAGCTGATCGCATTAACCATTTACACCCCCCAGGGACTCGTGGTGATCATTAGACAAACTTTTTTGTGTCAGGAATTTAGCAGCTGTTCCCTGAGCACCTGTGCTGGAGAAAGGTGGGAAAGAAATCTAAGACTTGGGCCATGTCCTCAGAAATCTCATTACTCGAGAGGCAATGTAGAAAAACACAAAGGGTTAAATAATACTCTCAGACAGTGGACTCAGATGGGATGTCACAAGGCAGCACACGACTCAGGCTTTGATGAGCTGAAGGTGTTGCCGAATGATGACTAGGATGCAGACAGGTGGAGAGAAAAGGAAATCAGTCTCATTCTAGATGTTGAAAGGGGCGAACTGTGGGGATGGCAAGTGCAGAGATGTGGAGGTGGGAATGCTCCTGGTATGTTTACTGGACAGTAAGTTCTGTGCAGGCTGGGATTTTGCCTACCTTGCTCATGTCGTATCCACACCTTGAAAGACACAGCAGGCTTTCAGTAAGTAGCTGGCAAATAAATATGTGTGAGCATGAATACGGTGAGGGAACCGGTGTGACTGAAGAAGAGGTTTCAAGGAGGGGAGGCAGTGCTAGAAAAGTAGGTCAGGGCCTTGCCTGCCAGTCCAAGAAGTTCTGGCTGGATCCTTCCGTGTTGTGTAGGATTTTATCTTAGAAAATTAATAGAGAGATACTCAGGTTTGTCGTACATAAACTCGCTTATTGTAAGGTAATCATGGCAAGGCGTGCAAGCAAGACCTCACAACATTCATTTAGAACTGGAGAATCAGAACTAACAATTACAATGTTAGTTCAATGGTTGGAGTTCAACTGTTTAGACTTCAAGCTTTTACCTTTAACGAGAGGTCTCCGGAGGAAGGCTTAACCATGGCTCGAACTTGGCAGAGGTCCCTGTAAGATAATGTCCACGGTCAGTGGCGGCAGACAGAATCTCAGTTCCATCTCTGCCTTCTCTCAGTGAATGAGCAGAAATTTAGAGTTCATGTGTGAATTCGTCACCTTGGCTCCACATGACAAGGATCAATGTGATGTCAAAGACTAAGTATGTTGACTTTTCTCCAGGGTTAGAGAGGAGTCAAATGACCCATCTTTCTTCTCTTCAAGGTTAGAGGTCAGGGAGGTTGTTTGGATTTATATTGTTATCTTGTGTGACAGCATGCCGGGTCAAAGTGAACTTAAATGTTGTTTACGTTCGCTCTTTTTAAATGTGGAACGCTTCACGAATTTGCATGTCATCCTTGCGCAGGGGCCGTGCTAATCTTCTCTGTATCGTTCCAGTTTTAGTATATTGCTGCTGAAGTGAGCACAACATCCGTTCTTTATATACTTCACATGCTTCTATGTTTCTATGTCTAAGTTCAGAAATTTTCTCAATAACTTTCTTATGACTTACAGGTTTCTAATGGCTTATAGTTAATGTCAGAGAGCCTCACAAAGGTAGACATACTTCTGTTTCTAAATTCATATTATAAGCATGGGGTAGGGGCCCCATAAATCCAGTTTCTTCCCATCCTCTCTTCTGTGAGCCAGTGATCAAACTCCCTCCCCTCCCTACATGGCGGCTGAGAGCAGAACGTACAGTTAGAACCAACCCCCACCTATTTGGATCACCCATTAGCCTCAGGCCAGAGGCCACAGGCCGGGCCCCTTCCCCGTCTCTGCAGCCAGGCTATTGGCAGCCATGTTGGCTGGTTCACTGGTCTGTAGGGCAGGGGGCTAGCAGGGCAGTCACATAGAGTTCTCCACGTACCCTCTAGAGTACTTCCCTAGCTGTGGCTTGAAATTATGGTTTGTTTTCATTTTACCTTCTTTATTAGTCCTCTGGAGCAGCCAACTAGGCCACCTTCTGTGGAAAGAGGTGTGATGGTAAGAGGGAGGCCAAGTGCTGGAGACAACGGTCAGGTAGCGCCAGACCCCTAAGAAATGGCCTCTGTGCATTCCTAAGTTGTCCCTGAGCAGGGGCTCTGCCCCTTTGCCTATGTCCTCCCTCATCCTGGGCGGGAGGCTTGTGGTACGTGGACGGGGATGAGAGGGTGCTTCTTTGGTGTATGAAATCTGAATTGACTGAGGAGAGTTGATACTGTCCACCTGAGAGCAGGATTCCTTGTTTTCTAGAAACCACCACAGATTGCCTTTAATAATCTGCTCCTCTATGATACAGGATTTGAGGTAAAATGTGATTCAGTTGATACATTGAAACTTCCAAGCAAGGGTTGCTGGACCTGCCTTCTCCCCAGGGCCGGTCTGTCTCCCTTCTGAGAGGCAGCTTGAGTCTCAGAGCTCTGCCCTGGAGGAGCCACCGCCTCACCACAGCCGTGTGTGGGCAGCCTGAGGTGGGAGGAGGAAGGAACGGGGTTGGGAGAGGCATCGAAGCTTTCCTCACCTCTGCCCTTTTACTCCAAGCTCTCGTTGGCCTGGCCTTTGTCCCATCAGTGATGTCCCTGCCTTCCCTGGTCTTGGACTCAGTCTTCTCTCAAAATTCTGAGCTGAGGCTAGGGCTCTGCTCTTTTTGTGGGGGGCAGGCGGGGAAGGTGATCTCATCTTTGAAAGGGATTAGTCATCAGAGAGACAGGGACAGATCTGGGGTGGGGGGAACAGGAGGGAGGCCAGCTCTCTGTAAATGAGTCATCTTCCCACCAGCTCTTAGGGACCAGAGCTTGACAGCTGCTCCCTGGGAAAGGTTGTTAAGCTGGAGCTACCTGGAGGCAGGTGTAGTTAACCAGCTTTTAATCACTCATTTTGCTGAATGATTTCTGGTGAGGACAAAAAAATCCCACAGATGAAGTGCAGGGTTGGGGGCAGGGCGGACTCCAGGCCGCCTCCACCCCCAGTCAAGAGCAAAGCAATGCCAGGCTGCAAACCCTATTCTGGGAGTCACTTGCCCTTTGCTCATATTCGCCAAAACTTTTCCAATGTTAAAAATCACTAATGTGCAACCTCTGTGGCTTGGTTCCTTTTATTCCCAGAGCCCCCAAAGAACAGGCCAAAAGCAAACAAGACAGAAAATAGGGGAGGGGTCTGCTTTCTCTGTGTCCTGCTGACTGGTGCCTCTCCGTCCTGAGTCACTGAGCATGCAGTCTGAGCCCAGCCTCACACAGGGCTTTGGAGAGGTCAAGAAAACACCAGTCCTTGCCCTCAGGGAGCTGACCATCTAGCTTCACAACGTAAACAAACCCACAAGCACCAGAAAATCCAGCCGCCTCCCGCCGCAGCTTTTCCAAAACAGACCCATTTTCAAATATCCCACGCACTGCCACACTCAGCTTCGGAACTGGAGAGGCGGGGCTTCTAGCTCGCACCAGTACCAGGTCAATGGCGGAGTTGGTCTTGAGCGTGTATATGGGAGATTCCTACGTCATGATTTGCCATTCTTTCACGGGGTTCATTTCCCTGGTGATGTAAGGGCCATGCCTTGCCCGTGGGGATTCCTAATGAAACTGAGTGCGTTTTCTTTTTTAATTTTATTGTGTGTTAGGTGAGAGTTTACAGCGCAAATTAGGTTTTCATTCAATGTTTTATACACAAATTGTTTTCTGACATTGGTTGCAATCCCCACAATGTGTCACCACTCTCCCCATGTCCCTTTCCACCCTGGGCTCTCTGTGTCCATTCGTCCAGTTTCCTGTCGCTTCCTGCCTTCTCGTCTTTGCTTTTGGTGTTGCCCCTTTGGTCTTGTATACCTGATTAAGCTAAGAAGCACGTACCTCACTTCTGTTATTGTTTGTTTTATGGGCCTGTCTAATCTTTGGCTGAAAGGTAGACTTCAGGAGTGGCTTCAGTTCTGAGTTAGCAGGGTGTCTGGTGGCCATAGTCTTGGGGGTTCCTCCAGTCTCTGTCAGACCAGTACGTCTGGACTTTTTTTGTAAATTTGAATTTTGTTCTACATTTTTCTCCTGCTCTGTCTGGGACCTTCTATTGTGATCCCTGTCAGAGCAGTTGGTGGTAGTAGCCGGGCACCATCTAGTTCTTCTGGGCTCAGGCGGGTAGAGGCTGTGGTTCATGTGGCCCATTAGTCCTTTGGACTAATATTTCCCTTGTGTCTTTGGTTTTCTTCATTCTCCTTTGCTCCGAACGTGATGGACCAACAGATGTGTCTTAGATGGCTGCTCCCATAAGGTTGGTGCTTTTTGAGTGCTTGCTGTGTCCTAGGCACTGTGGGAAGCATGTGAGAATCACACCCTCATTTAATCCTGACAACCTTAGGAGATAAGCACCGTCATTAGACCATTTTTAGAGGGAGAAGTACCACACCCACGTCAACTTATTAGCAAGTAGGGGCACCACAGCCCATGCTTCTAACCTCTGCTCTCAACTCTCCGAGAACAACGAGAACAACGGTAATGGTGGCCCTTTCCAAGCCTGCAGGGATGGAACTCACTGACTTTATCTTCTGCTCTTGAGGTTTCCAGAGCTTGTAAATTTCCACTAAGCGGGGCACATTGCCACATGCCAGGCTCGGATGCTGGAGAGGCTCCTAGAGGTGCTTGGTGACACCCCCGCTCCCACGAAGCTCCTGCGGGTTCAGCCTGAGTACCAGGTGAATGGGAGGTTCTCTCTAAATTGGCCTGTTCCTTCTTCCACAGATTCACCCACTCCATCAGCAAGAGTTACTGATCCCTTACTACCGGCCAGGCAGGAGCTGCACCGTGTGTGGGAGTCGGCCAGGCTGCACCTCTCACACGCGTCCCTTCCCTCCCCCAGGCCCTGTGCACAGCAGCTCTCCCAGCAGGAAACCTTTCCCAAACCCAGCCTCTGCTTCCTGCCCTTGAAATCCCATCTTCATGACTGAACACAAATACTTCTTCCTCCATAAACCTTCCCCAGTTGCTCCACCAGTAGGGCCTCAGCCCCGACTCTGATCTAGCTGGGTGCACCTGGGTATTGGGATTGTTTTAAGTTTCCCAGGTGATTCCATTGTGGATACAGGCTGAGAACTGCCGCTCTAACCAAAAGCAACCCCTCCCTTCTTCTCACCTTCTATATGTTTATGCCGCTCTTCTTTATCACATCAAAAGCGCCTTCCTCAAGTTTCAGATCCCAGCTCTACCATTTGTTCGCTCTGTGATCTTGGGCAAGTTACTTAACTTCAGTGTCTTTATCTGCTACGTATGACTCCGTTTACCGATCTGAAAAACAGGCGTGGTAATAATCCCCACTGTAGTTCATCAAATCTAAGACACCGTCAGTTTTCAATGCACTGTTGCTGTGTGTGTCATTAAGAATGAACAATGCTGCCAAATAAACTCTGTCAGGCCATCGATTGTAAAACGTATCCTGATTTCAGAGTTGTTAAAATGGGAAGGGAAAAAAGTGTGACTTAGAATCAATGAAACACAGTGTACCACACAGGGGTGTTGTGAAAATTAAATGAATTGATAGACATGAAGCATTTAGCACAGTGCCTGGAAATAGTAAAAGCTCAATATAGGACAGCTGTTATTTTTATTCCCCCTCTACCTTTTTGTTCCTCAGTAAATGCTGTAAGGACTTCTCCCAGCCATTTATTCTCCCAGCCCCACCTCCCGGAGAAGGTCCAGGGCTAAGCCAGGCTGGTGGGTTCTCCTGCCCAGGGGAGAGACTTGGATGGGCCAGGGAGAAGGCATGTGCCGCCCTGAGGTTGCAGGGCTGGGTCTGCTGCCCCAGGGCAGGCTCTCTGGCCGATGCCCTCTCCCATGGGGCATGGCCAGGAGACTTCTGTCTCTTCCAGAGAGTCAGTGTCCAGCTCCATCCATAGGACAACTTGATGACAACTCCCCACCCCTGTCCTCCCACCCCATAGTGCACCCAGGGCCCTGGGCCTCCAGGGAGGAGCTATCTCCCGCTGCTCCCTGTTTACAGAAGGAGGGTCAGTGCAGGGCCTGGCTGCTGGCCTGGCCTTGAACAAGGCACAGCCTTGTGTGAGCCTTAGGTTCCTGGATTATTCGAGTGAGGCTGCTCATCCCTCCAGCCAGTCCCAGATGTAAGGATCAAACCAGATGGGGACGTTGAGACTTTCCAGAGGAGTGCCAAGCAGACAACTGGGGCCATAGGTAGAGCTGCCAGATCTAGCAAATGAAAATAGAGATACCCAGTTAAATTTGGATTTCAGATAAAACAACAAATCATTTTTTGTGTAAGTATAACCCATGCAATATTTGGGATATACTTATACTAAAAAAAAAATTATTTATCTGAAATCCATTTAACTGGGCATCCTGTATTTTATCTGGCAACCCAGTGGGCCATGCCCTAGTATTTGAGTCTTTGTCCATCCCCTACCCACCAACACAGCCCTCTCATTCTCTCACCCTTAAGGTTCTTGAAATTTTACTTTTAGTCGTTCAGTCAACAAATAACTATCAGTGCCTACTTTGTACAAGATTCCCCTATTCACTATGGAGGGTAGAAAGATTAATAATAATAATAAACTTTTATTAAAGGCTTGTTAATATACCAGGCACTGTTCTTAGTGCTCTGTATATATTAACTCGATTTAATACTCACAAAAATTCTTTGAGTAGGTACTATTATCATCTCCATTTTACTGATGAGGACATTGAGGCACAGAGAGGTTAAGTAATTTTCTCAAGGACACACAGCTAGGGAATGGTGAATCTAGGATTCAGACCCAGGCAGCTGAATTCCAAATAGCCGATAAGATGTAGCCCCTGTTTGCAGGGGTTCCCATTCTCATTGTGGAGACAGACCCCAAAAGATAATTCACAGTGTAAGTCAGGGGTCCTAATTTCAACAGATTCAAATCCTTGCTACTCAAAATCAGGTTCACTGACATCACCTGGGAGCAGGTTAGAAATGAAGACTCATAGGCCCCACCCCAGAACAAGATTCGCAGGTGGGACTAAGCACACTAGTTTGAGAATCACTGCTCTAAACCAGTGAACAGAGACATCTACTCACTCACTCAACAAACCCGGCTCGTGCATCTGCGATATACCGAGCACCGCCTAGAATGGCCGTGTCACTGTGACTTTAAAAATGTGGGGACTCCCTGCCCATGTTTTAAAATGTCTCCTTCTTAATTCTTCACATGAGTAAAGTACAGCATTTCCCAAAGATCATTCCATGCAACAGTCAAGTCACTCCAAAAACCAAACCCAGACCTATTGCTATCGAGTCAATTCTCTTAGCGACCCTATAGGACAGAGTAGAACTGCCCCATAGGATTTCCAAGGAGTGCCTGGTGGATTCAAACTGCCAACCTTTTGGTTAGCAGCCAAGGCCTTAACCACTGAGCCACCAGGGCTCCCTCAAGTCACTAGAGGTGGTCATAAATCGCACTGACATACAGTAAGCACTCTGAAAAGTCCTGCAGTGAGGAATCTTGTTTCACTTTTTTAACCCCTTTTTTTCTCTCAATCATGGGAACTCTTCACCGCTCCCCACCCCCCGTAAAGTTTATTATCACATCCTGAGGAACACACTTCAGCATAGTGTATGGCAGTTTCCAAAGAGGGTTCACAGCAGGAACATCTGTGATGTTTTACAGCTGAAGAAATCAAGTCTCAGCGAAGTTACTGACTTGCCTCAATCACTTGGCTAACAGAGGCCACAACAGGACTCAAACTCTTGAGTTCAAGTCTAGTACGATTTCCTCGACACTGGGCTGCTTAACCAGGCCCTTTAGCCAGCTGCAGCAGTTGGCATATGTTTGATTGCATGACACAGACAGCTTTGTGAGGACATATGGGCTCAGGCACCTGGAAATCCAGAGGTAGGGCAGGTGGCACAGCTGGTTTGATTTGACAGCTCATCAGGGTCATCAAGGCCTCGTTTCTTCCAGGCCGCCTCCACTCAGCCTTCTGTAAGGTCAGCTTCCTCCAAAGGCTGGCTCCTCCTCATGTCCCCACACAGCTACCAACCACTCCTGGGGCCACGTCTGGCTCCCTCAGTAACCAGAGTGGCTCCCTCCTAAGAGTGAGGAAGCCTCTGTCCCAGAAACTCAGAAATCTCTTCTCTCATCCCATTGGCCTGAATTGTGTCACGTGCTTATTCCAGAGCCAATCTCAAGTGCTGTGGGAATGCCTTGCACTGATTGGCTGAGCCAGTCATAGTAAGAGGGCTGGATTATGCTGATTGGTCTAGACTAATAGAGCCCATTTCTGAAATTGGGGCCAATTCCAAGGACCTGGCTGCAACGCAGTAGGGGGCAGGGAGAATGGTTGTTAAGGTCACAGCTACAATGTCCAATGTCCAAGGGTTTTAGGTCACTGGAAATTTAAATCAAAGTATTTAAAACTGGGCAGATTCCCACCATTCGGGCCATCCGGGATACCTTGTAGCATCTTTTCTCAAAGGAAGGACTTCAGCCCATTTGCGTCAGTATCATCTGGGACATTTGTTAAAATGCAGATCCCTGGGCCCCTTTCCTGACCCATTAAATAAAACCTGTCTGGTGGGACCTGCCTTGGAATCTGCAGTTTAACCATACCTCCTAGTTGCTTGGAACAGCCCTGCTTTGTGCATGCTGTCCTGGTGTAGTTATTAATAGTGCCCCTTTCACTCTCAAAAGTATCCCAGATTGGCCAATAAATCATATTTCCCCCCTCAGAGTTGTCATTCCAGAGCCCAGCAGGGAGAGGTGCCTGGGGGTAACGAGCCAAGACTTTCCATCTGCCTGGCGCAGTAGAAAGGGCCCAGGCTTCTGGGGCAGCTCAGCCACTTAGAAGCCGTAACTCGGGGCGAGTGCTTCACCCCGCCCCCGGCCCATTCTCTTACCTGCATTGTTGGGGGTAACAGTGGGAGTGGGAGGGAGGGCGTGTGCCCAGTGTCGAGCATAGAGGCTGCCATCCGGGAGCACACGACAAAGATCAGCGCTCGCTTCCCCATCTCAATTCCAAGCTCTCTGAGCTGAACTACGGAGGCCCTGTCACCAGGGCCCCATTTGCGAAGGCGGCACCAGACAGGCTGTGGGAACGAGCTTCACAGCTTTTGTCAAAGTGGCATAATAAAGCCCCCAAGTGTCTGCTCTTTGCAGACTGGGATGGCAGATCAATTGTGGCATAAACAAAATAGCAGGCTTGGTGTGAACCGGGGGACAGATTACGCCTCTGCGGGGTGTGACTGGGGGAGGAGCGGATTCTGGGTGTCTGAGTTTGCCTTTTCTCTGGTTGAAGCTTTGAGGCCCCTCTCCACAGCCAGCCTGGCTCCCCACAAATTGCTGGAGCTTGAGGCATTGCTCCCCGATGCTGGAAAGAAACTGGCTAGGCAGTGGCACCAGGCCTGGACCCCACTACCCTGGTGTCCCCCAGAGCTCTGAGCCTCTTGATGCTGATGGGGAAGGAGGCTGGACTGGACCTCACCTTGTCCCAAGATGAGCTGACAGTGAGATGTGTAGGAAGCCACAGGAGGGTGAGAGGACACAGGGTGTCAGACAGCAGGGGGACACTTTCACTGGCTGCCCTCTGTGCTGTCAGAGAACCTCCTGACATGCCTGTCCCCTTCGTTCTGGGCAGGTGGCGCCTCGCATCCCAGCCAGTCAAATACTCAGTGTTCTCATCGAGCCTGCATCACAGCCTGACTGGGTTGTCGTTGTTAGGTGCCGTCGAGTCAGTTCCGACTCACAGCGACCCCACGTACAACAGAACAAAACACTGCCCAGTCCTGCGCCATCCTCACAATCGCTGTCATGCTTGAGCCCACTGCTGCAGCCACTGTGTCAATCCATCTCATTGAGGGTCTTCCTCTTTTTCGCTGACCCTCTACTTTACTAAGCATGATGTCCTTCTCCAGGGACTGGT